>NC_041227.1:80780303-80787803 GCF_002837175.3 Physeter macrocephalus
GTGGGTTGGGATTTTGGGGGGGGGGGATGGAGTCTCCCTTCCCGCTCTCACTTTTCTTTTGATCTAATTATTTTTCCTATAAGCTCGGTCTCCTAGAGAGCAAATATCAGAGTCACTGAGCGAAAATTATGTAAATATTATTAAAGGGACTCGGGCTCCGAAATTCATTTGCGCCCGCGCGAGGAGGAAAGCTGTCCTTCTGATTATTTTCAATTTATTTGCAAATAAAGGCCTGATGACCAGGAGGGATCAGGGATATTTAACGAGGCTGTAAACATAATTCCACTGCGCTCAGCCTCGCTGGAATTAATGGTTTTAATAATTGGGATCCCAATTTCTTGGGGAATTGGTGGCTTTTGCGGCACCGAGGACCCAGGGCCCAGGAACATTGAGGAGGGTGGGTTGGGATTTTGGGGGGGGGGATGGAGGATTCGTGACGGGTCATTTCGGGGTGGGGCGGCTGCGGGCAGGCGAGGGGGCTAGGGGCTGGCTGCAGGTTCCAGCCAAGTTTGCTAATATTTCTTCGCTGCAGATGTCCTGAAGCCCCCGAAGGGTCCCCCGGGGACCCGGACCCTATTAGAACAAATGTGCACTGCTTTTGTAAAGAGGCGCGTTGGCGGCGCCTGTCCTATTACAGGCGACACATGATCAATAGGCTGATAACGCAGCAACATCAATATAAGCGACAGAACAATGAGGGATATCATTGAGCATCTATCTTAATATAGCCGGCTACAAGAGCGCTGACAAAGAGTGCAGCTCATGAAAATTCCGCCCCACGATTCCCCATCTCCGCTCCAATATGCGCACGCACTCCCCCAGCTGCCGGCGCTATTATTCTCCAATTTCAATTTGACACCCCAGCCTTTCATGCTAATTCTATTATTGTAGGAAGTTTATGTGATTTCATATCACTAGAAATCGGTAATGTATAATAACCCTTTGGGCAAGAAACCCAGTCCCCGCAGCAGCCACCGGAAAATAATTACTTTCATATCAAAACTCTGCAGGAGCCCAGCGGCCGGGCCCTTGCAGCCCCTGGCTCCGTCACCCCGCGCGTGTGCCAGTGCGCGGGGGTGCGCGCGGGGGCGCGTGTGTGTGCGCGCGCGCGCGCGCGTGTGGCGCCGGGGAGGAGGGGGAGCGCGGGGGAGGGCAGGAGAGGGGAGCTGTGGATGCATAAATTTGTTCAATCAGAAAACACAAACACACACGCACACAAAAGGAGGCATTAAGCGCGGACCTCGGGGGAGGTGAGGGGCCTCGTCCCACCCGCGGGGAGAGGCTTGGGAGATGGAGCGGGGCGGGGGGCGGGGGCCGGACTGGGCCCTCGGAAATTGGAAAAAAGTGGACCCGAAAGCTTGCGTTTGACCAGCTTTATTTATCAAAAATGGTACATATATAAATATTTTTAGACATTTTTGCATTTTACAAGGCTGAGGATTCTTGTTGTGAGTTTTTGTAGGGGTATGAGTTCTTTTCTTTTCTTTTTTTCTTTTCTTTTTTTTTTTTTTTTGCTCCCTTGAGAGGAGGAGGGTCTCACCCCCCAGTCCTGGGTTGCTGCCTAAGTCCGAATTGATACAGCGTTTTTTTTAAAAAAATAAAATAAAAATAAAAGGAAGGAAACAGAAAAAAAGAGGAAAAAGCAGTGTTTCCAAGCCGATCACCTGATTTCGCTGTGTGAGTCGGAGCCTGAGCGAGCGGCCGGGGGCCGGCTGAGCGCCACCCTCGGCCCCACCGCCGCCCTCAGTCCATGTCCACCTCCTCGCCATCCGGCGCGCTGGGTCCGGCTGCGGCGCCCGATTCGGGGGTCCCGCCCACGGCCGGCTCCGCGGCGGGGCTGGGAGCTCGCGGGCCGGGCCCGGGCGACAGCGCGAGCGGTGGCGGCGGCGCGGCCGCTGGGCCGGCGGCCCCCGCGTCTGCGCAGTCCCTGCCGCCGCCCTCGGCCGCGGCGGCCGCCGCCGCGTCCCGGAAAGGCGCTGGGGTCGGGGCCCCCGAGGAGGCGGCGGCGTCAGGGCTGCGGCGCGCGAAGGCCGAGTCCGGAGCGCCGCCGGGCCCCGGGAAGGCCCCGAAGCTGGCCTGGGCGGGGGGCGCGGGCGGCGCGGCGGGCGCGGGCGGCGCGTCCCTGGGCGCGGGCTCGGGACCCGCGCCGCCCCTGAGCGCGGCCTGCGGCACCAAGAAGCCAAGCGGCTGCGTGATGGGGTAGAGCAGGAAGTGGCCCTTGCCGACGAGGGTCCGCGGCGCGCACGGCAGGCCGGGCGCGAAGTCCAGCCCCGCGGCGGCGGCGGCGTTGGCGGCGGGCGCTTTCCGGCGCGGCGGCGAGTCGGACAGCAGGCTCTCCACGCTGAACGGGCTGGCCTTGGGCGGGCCCGCGGCGCCGCGCTCGGCCGCCGCCGCCCCGGGCGCACACGGGGTGGCGTCCTTGTCCGCGGGGCGGCCCAGCCGCGGCTGCGGGCCGGCGCCGCTTCTTTGGCTCGGGTAAAAGGCGGGATCGCAGGTGCCGGGAGCGGGCGGCTCGCCGGGCGGTGCGGGCGCAGCACCGGCGGCGCCGGCGGCGTGAGCGCCGGGGCCCTTCGCCGCGGCGGCGGGCGGCGGCGGCTCGGGCGGCTCCGGGGACAGGCCGCCGCCGCCGCTGTCGCTGTCGGAGCTGGGCGCGCTGTGCAGGGACAGGCCGCCGGGCGAGTGCAAGTGGCGGCTCTGGCTCTTGAGCAGTTTCTTCTCGTGCTTGCGCTTCTTTTTCTCCATCTTCTCCAGTTCCTTGCGCGCGATCTCCTCCGGGTCCATCGGCTCGCCACTGCACGTGGTAGGGTGGGAGTTGTGCGCCGGCCGCCCAGGGCCCTTCTTCGTGTTCTCCTTCTTCCTCCACTTGGCCCGGCGGTTTTGGAACCAGACCTAGAGCAGCCGGATAGGGGAAAGGAAGGCACGGTCAGGCGGCGGGCTTGCCGTGGGGGGCTTCGGGCCTCCCCACCCGCCCCCCCAGAGAGGCCTGCACAACCCCGGCTCCGGCCAGGGGGCGGGAGCCGAGCCACGCGGCCCAGCCGACCCTGAGCTGGATTTCGGCACTCAAGCTGCAGGTTCCAACGTGTTATCTTTTCCACCCAGAAGGAGGTAGATGGGGCCTCTCGGCCGGCTTCCCACTCCAGCTTCTCACCTCGGGGAACTGGGAGCTGCCCCTTCGCTGGGCAGGGCCGGTCTGGCCCCTGACCGAGGGCGTCGGGTTCCGGGTCGGGAGGCAGAGGGCGGGGGGGCCCCTCTTCGCCCCTCCTGGCTTCTCACAGCTTGTGTTCTAAGCAGCCCGCCTGGCCCGGCGCTGAACGTCTGGCCTGAGGACCAGGAGCGGCTGGGCTCAGCTGCCCTCCAGACCTGTCTTCGGCTCCCTGGAGGCTGAGTCAAAGCCCAGATTTTGGGGGTTCCCGTGAAGGGAAATCTGGGTGCTTTTTCCTCCAGAAGGGCCTGGGAAGCCGAACTTGCGGGGGAGAGCTTCAGCAGCCCCTCCATCCCCCCCCCCCATTCAGAAAGCCTGCTTTCTGAAGGAAGGTTCCACGCCAGGGCACCAACACAGCCTTCTCAAACCAGTTGTGCTTGGCCTGGACCAGGGAGGGGTCCGGCAGTGAGGGAAGCAAGAGGCCAGCCTCCAGGCCGTGCGGAGAAGAGGCCAGGGCCCGTCCTGCATCCCGCCGCCTCTCTGCAGGCCTCCTCCTGGGAGCCCCGCGGTTCTCCAGGCTGGCGGCAGCCCTAGACCCTGGCTCCAGCAGCACACACACAGTCCAATCCCGCGGAGCCCCAGGCACACGACCCTTCTCAAAAGATCGCGATAGTTCGAATTCTTTGTTCCGCCTGTGTAGAGACCCGCACAATAGCAGGCCCGCCTGGTCACCGGCACCCTTTTTTGGTGCCAAGGTGCGTGAGTTAAGCGGTATCCTCCCCAAGACTGTCTCTGCCCTTTCATTCTTTCTTTCTTTTTAAATACTTCTTTTTTGGTGTAAATTCCAGGCTGCCTTGTCACCCAGAATTTCTCATTATCGTATTAGAGAAGAAATGAAGAGGTCTTGACTTCACTTAAGACACTTAGAACAAATTGGATAAGAAGATTCACACACAGAAGAGGTCATGCGGGGCGGCCCAAGCACAGGAGAGAGCACCTTTTAGACAAAGCTACTGGCGCTAAGCAGGTGCCTTCCCAGCCTCGGCCTCCAAGCCCGGCACCCCCAGCTGTGGCCCACACCCCGCTGACCACCACACCGACCCGGAAAAAGACGTCTGTGCTTTAGGGAAACATCTAATTATGCACGATTCATCTTAAATTTTCAATCCACCAAATTGACACTGTATTTTTAAAAAGAATACCGCCGGCAGTCTCGGAATAAAATCAAATTACGGGAGGAGAAAAAAAAAAGATATAACCGATGGTGTTAAGGATTCAGACAGCCTTTCCCCCCACAATGTGTTAATTGTTTGTGTCCGCCTCCCCTTCCTCAGCTGCCCCCTTCTGCAAAGCTCTGAATAAGTACACGTTTTCGTGTGACTATTTTAGAGGCGAGAGTAAGCAAACGCGCTAGCTGCTGGCTGGTGTGCGGAGCCCCCAGCCGGGGCCCGGAGTCGCGGGGTCTTGCCTTCTCCCGCTCTCCTCCAGGTCCGAGCCGGGCCGGTTCCTTCTGGCCGCTTCGCCCGCCCCAGCGCCTCGTTTCTCGCCGTCGCCCCGACCCCACCACGCAGCTCCCCGGTTCGGACGCAGCAGCCGTCCTCCGGCCCCTCCCGAGCCGCCTCGGCTCCCTCCGGGATGCCCACCTCCCCCTCCGCGGGGCGCCGAGACCCGGACCCCCCCACCTTCCGGCGGGCGTGCGCGCGGCGGGCTCTGACGGAGGCTGTGGTCTCCCACCTGGAAGCCGAGAACAAAGGCGGGCCGGGCCGCGCAGCCGCCAGGCGGGATGTGGCTCGCGGGACGCACAGGCGGGTCTTTACCTGAACTCGGGACTCAACCAGGTCCAGGCGCAGCGCCAGCGCCTCGCGCATGAACACGTCGGGATAGTGGCTCTCGTTGAACGCCTTCTCCAGCTCCTCCAGCTGCCAGCCCGTGAAGTTGGTGCGGGTGCGCCGCCGCTTGCAGCCCGGGCTCTCCTTGTCCGGGTCCCCCGAGTCTGCGGGCACGCACAGGACGCCGCGCGGCTCAGCCCCGGGCCCGGCTGCAACGCGGCCACCCGCTTCTGTGCAGGGGCCACCGAGAGGGGAGGGCGACGCGCGCCCCGAGCCGGGCGGAGGGCGGCGACCCAGGAGGCCGTGGAGCCGCGGCCGCCCGCCGCCCCCTCCTCCGCCCGACGGGGTCCCCTGCCGCCCGCCGCCCCCTCCCCGCCCGCCGCGCCTACCTGACAGCTTGAAGGGCTGGCTGTCGCCGCCGACCCCGCAGGCGGCCGGCAGGAGCGGCGTGGGGTTCACCACCGAGGCGGCGGCGGCGGCGGCGGCGCACGAGCCGCTGAGCAGACCGTCGATGGAGAAGGGGACCGAGGCGGCGGCGGCGGCGGCGGCGGCCGACTGCAGCTGGTGGCCGGCCAGCTCGTACACGTGGTGGTGGCCCAGCGGGTAGGGGAAGCCCACCACGCCGCCCAGGGAGCCCCCGAACTGGGCATGCGGGTGCTCCAGGAGGCGGCCGTCCATCATCTCGCGCGGGGGGCCGGCGGGGCCGGCGGCGGGGCGCGGGGGCGCGGGCCGGGGCCGGGGCGGGCCAGCGGCGGGAGGCGCGGACGGCGGCGGCGGAGACAGGGACCCGGAGCCCTACACATGCTTCGCCCGCGCTCCGGCGCTTTACTTTATCAACATCAAGCTCCCGATAATTAGCCGCGGCCCGGGGAATTTGGGACCAATAAGAAGCGCTAATCGGCTCTGACGTCAGAGGCGTGCTGGGTGCAAGGCAACGTTTTCCATATCGATTGCTAATTATACCTGACATGCACCTCAATAAACAGTATCAGGAACTGTCACAACAAGGCGGGGGGAGGGGCGCGGGCGGGGCGCGGGCGGGGGCCCCCGGCGAGCCCCCATCCCCGTCCCAGCCGGACCCAGCCCGCGCCTCCCCCTTGCCGCCGGCTCCCGCCCCTCCGCACATCACTAATAGATTTCCCTTTAAAACATTCGCCGGCGTGTTGTGGGGATTTTTCACCAGAAATGCTGTACTCTCTGAACCTTTAAAGTGATGTTGCTCCAATTACAGAGAGACATTGAGCGGCAAATAGACTGATCCAATAATAGGAGATTCATCATCCGCTCTTTCCGAAACTGTCACATTGAATTTAAAACTACAAGGGCTTCTCATCTCCTCTCCGGCTGCAGGCGGCGGGGGGGTGGGGGGCGGGGGAGAGGAGCCCGGCGAGGGAGGCTAGGGGAACGGAGGGAGGAGGTGACTCCGAAACAGGTGACCAGTGCCCTCTCGGATTGATTGGCAGCAGCCCACTCCACAGACACAGAGGTGCCGCCCTGACCCCGCACCCTCCTCCCTCCCCTCTACCCCGGCAAAACCCGGGCAGCGGCGGAGGAGGGAGGCGGAAAGGAGGAGGGGAGAAGTAGTTTGGGGTGGCGGCCAATCGGGCCCCCTACACACACACACACACACACACACACACACGAGAAAGAAGAAATACATCTGGCTTTGACTCGGCCTCTGAAGAATAGGGCCAAGGCGCCCAACTCATTTGTTATAATTAAATTATGTTCTCAGGGAAGTGTCACTCCCTTCTCCACTGTAAAATATCGATAGACTCAGAGCTCAATCATTAAAGGATATATTCTTAAATAAGCAGCAAATTAGGACCGTGGCCAGAAGGGAAAGATACATATATCTTTATATAAAACGGCCTTTGTAAAAAAAAGTTTGTCAATGGGGAGGTTGCATCTTGCTGCGGCCAGCCCCCAGGCAGGGAGGAAGAGCTCCTGGGCCTCGGTCCGAGCCAGCCCTGGAGCCCTGCGGCCGGCAGCCTCTCACCCCAGGGCAAAGCGACAGGCAAGGTGGCCTTTGGTGAGCCAGGCTGCCGAGCCGCGAGCCGGGAGCGAAGGGGAAGGGCAGGCCAGGGCTGTGCGTCTGCGCGTCGGCGCCGGTCCTGTGCCGGTTCTTGTGTCAGCGCCTGTGCGTGTGTGTCCGCGCCCGGGGAGGGCTACACACAACCGCTCGGGCCGACAGGAGGGGAGGGCCCGAGGGCGCGAGGCCCGCACCCCCGACCCGTGAGCCGCCGGCTTCCGCCCGGACCTGCCCGAGAACCCGGCGCTGGACACGCGCCCTGGCGAGGGTCCGAGCTGGGTGTGCCTGGGCGCATCGCCCGCGATTTATCCACCCTCCTCTCCGCCCTTGCTCAAGACGGGGAGAGGCGCAGGGGATGCGGGACAGGCCCGAAATCTCGCCGAGAGGGAGAGGAGGCCTGGAATTTGGGACCTTACTCCTGCCCCCCTCCTGTCGCACTAGGAAGACGCTGCAAGTATTAATTCCGAGGTCAGGGGCCAAGAGCGCTACTTTGCGCC
>NC_041227.1:80792803-80805225 GCF_002837175.3 Physeter macrocephalus
AAACAGAACCGGCCCCCAGCTCGGGCCATCGGGCCCCAAGCGGCGCCGGCGCCAGGACGGAGCAAGTCCCTGTTAAGCCAACATTTCTATTAGTTGAAGTTAACAGGCGTGATCCCGTTTCCAGATATTTATCCACGTACCAAGGGCTGTAGTTACATGTTTGAAGTTAGGGGGGAAAAGTGAAGGATCTAAGCAGTCATTCTAAAAATACATTAACAGTTTCCAAAATCTATATCGCTGCTTAATTAAATATGTTATCCTGTTTATAGGATCTGTGGCTAATTATTTAGAGTCATTTAATCTACTCAATTTGCACGTTAATTAAACAGCATCGGGTTGCTGAGCCGGCCGCGGCCGGGCGGGAGGCAGCGCCGCCTGGCGGGCCCGGCTCGCACCCGCGGCCCGGTCCTCGCGCCGGTTCTGCGAGCCGGGCCGGGGACGCTGACCGTGCGGCGGCCCCGGGGCTGCGCTGTCCCCGCGAAGCGTTCCCAGGCCGTCCCGAGGACCTGCTCTGCGGCTGCTTATGGGGAGGGGATTCCTGCCGCCCTCCGTCCCTCCATATCCCTCCGTCCTCCCCGGGCGCAGGGGCGCAGGAGGGCAGGAGGGCAGGGGCGCAGGGGCGCAGGAGGGCAGGAGGGCAGGGGCGCAGGGCCGCAGGGCCGCAGGAGGGCAGGGGCGCAGGGCCGCAGGGCCGCAGGGGCGCAGGAGGGCAGGGGCGCAGGGCCGCAGGGGCGCAGGGCCGCAGGAGGGCAGGGCCGCAGGGGCGCAGGGGCGCAGTGGCGCAGGGCGCAGGGCCGCAGGAGAGCAGGGGCGCAGGGGCGCAGGGCGCAGGGCCGCAGGGGCGCAGGGGCGGCGCCGGCCGGGCCTGGTTAACCGCAGAATGATGGAGCCGCGCCCACCCCGCGCTCGCCGCCTAATTGTTCCCGCCGACCGTCCCCATCTGTCCCTCTCCGCCCTCGTGTGTTTTGGCCTTTGTCTCGCTGCCCTGCGCTGACACCCTCTTTCAAAGCCCACTTCTGTCGCCCTTCACCGATCGCTTCTGCCCCATTAACCCATCGGCACGAGGCTCCGGCAACAAAGGGCCGGAGTCGGGCGGACGCGCGCGCGCCTCCCCATTGTCCGCCGCTGACCCCACGGCCCGCAGCCTGGCCCGGCCGGCCCGACGGGGCGGGGACGGGGCTGGCCTTGCAGATAAACAGAGGAGGCGTCCTGCCGGGGCCGAGCTCCGCCCTCAGTAAACGGGGACGGGCCGTGGGGACGGGGACCAGGACGGCCGCCTTGGCAGGGCCGGCGAGCAGCTGCCGCCGCGGGAACCGCGCGCCCGCCCGCCCGCCGGGCAGCTAATCCGCCGCAGGCCTCTTTGTCCCTCGCTGGACGTGAAGCTGGCAGAGAGAACGGCTGGGGAGAGAAGCAGGCCCGCCTCATGGCCTGGTAAACAAAGACCAAGAACTGTGGCTAAGCGGGGCTGCAGGTTGTCCGGATTCCCGGTCCTGCCCTGGGAAGGAGAGCAGGCCCCCCCAGAGCGGGCGGGGGCACTTGGGCTCCTCCGGGGGTGCAGCTGCAGCACCCACCACTACCTAGGCCTTCCCCGCACAGCCGGGACCCGGCCCGGGGGCCTGAGGCCGCGCCTAATGATCACTCCCTCCCACCTGGCCTTCAGGGGGGGCTGCACCCGGAGACGCTGCCGAGGTTTCCACTCGCTGCGCCCTAGAGACGAGGGGCGTTAGCTGGAACCTACTGGCAGCTTCTGGGAGGGCGCTGGCGTCTCTGCAGCTGTGGTCCCTCTTCACTCTTCTGGAAGCACTGTGTCTGGCCCAGGGCTGCTTATTCTGACCAGTGAGGCCCGGGGGAGGGGGATCATGGCCCAGGGGCATCCAGAAGGTCACCTTTCTTTACAGTGGGGACTGGGGTGACAGCAGGAGGTGGGTGGGCCCAGGCGGTGCTGAGATGCATGAGGACGCTGATAAACAGTCTGGTCCTGGTATCAGGCTCCTGGAGACCCCTGCTTTTTTCACCTGGAACCTGCCTGCTTTCATGTGCTATCTCACAAACGCCGCTCTGGGAGCTCAGCAGTGGCCCTCTGCAAGGCCGTCTTCAAGCCACCGAATGTCTCCCCTGGAGACCTCATATGTCGAGGCTAGGTGAAAGGGGTTCCAGTTTCTAAGTCTGCCTAGACTACCTTCTTGTTTTTAAAATTCATTTAACATTTAAAATAAAGAGATTGCAAGAGAAACAAGAAAGGGCACACAGTAAGATCGCCCTAGGTCGCCATGACACCTCTGGCAGGAACTTGCGTCTCCCTGTCCAGGCCCCAGCCCTGGTGCTTGTGAGCCAAAGGTCTGATCCTGGGCAGCTCTGCTCTTTTCTGCTGCTGACCTAGTGACAGGGAAACCACGACTCCTTTCAGAGGGTCTGGTGGTTGTCAAGAGTCCAGAAGGAAGGGGCCTCCTTGTCTCCTTCCGTTCCTTTGCCTGGAGCCCAAGTCACGCTCCAGTTTTGCTCCTACAGGGATTTTACACGTCAGCTTTACGACGTAGCGGAAGCCCAGGCCCTCTCTCTGCTTCAGGTGCAGCTTGGAATACCGACCCAAGGTTGGTCCTGAAGGGCTTCGCACGCGACAGTTTGTGCAAGTGTTTAGGCAAAAGCAAAGGCTGACGCTGACAGACTTCAGTGCGGCCGGCAGGACTGGCAGAGCCACTGCCCGGGCGTTTGCCGCTGTGGCCGGGGACTCGAGGTCCAGGAGCTGGAGTTAGGCCAGCATCGAGAGGCAAGGGTAACTGTTAAATAGCAGCTTTATTGAGATGTCACTGCCACACCAGCAAATGCACCCTTTTAGAGTGTACGGTGCCCTGTTTTTAGTGCATTCACAGAGCCAAGCGGCCATTGCCACTAATTCCAGAACACTGTCACCACCCCCAAAAGAAACCCGCCCCCATTAGCGATCATGCCCCATCCTCCGCCCCTCCCCCCTCAGCCCCTGGCAACCACTAATCCACTTTCCGTCTCTATGGATTAGACAAGGATAATTTTGCAAAAAGAAATTCTACCAGTCTGGGAAGGAGTGTATAAATGAGGAATGTGAGGCTCAGGTCTGAAAACTCTCTCTGTGGATCAACAAGGCACTTGTCCCCACCCAGGACATCTGTTTTAAACATCAGCATTTTTTTTTTTTTCAGTTTACAGATATGTTCTTTTTTAAAAAATTATGTTGAAGTATAGTTGATTTACAATGTTGTGTTCGTTTCTGCTGTACAGCAAAGAGATTCAATTGCACACATGTGTATGTATATATATATATTCTTTTCCATTATGGTTTATCACAGGTTATTGAATATAGTTCACCGTGCTCTACAGTAGGACCTTGTGTTTATCCATCCTACATATACTAGTTTGCATCTGCTGACCCCAAGCTCCCAATCCTTTCCTCCCCCACGCCCTCTCCTTTGGTAACCACAAGTCTGTTCTCTATGTCTGTGAGCTATAGATACGTTCTTAAAATCACCTCTGGCCCCCTCTGTTTTCGGTCTGCTTCCGTGAGCGCCAGGTGGCTCCAGCGTGGTGGAGACCACACCTTTCCCTCGGGTCAGTGAGATGCTGACACTGGGGCTGGTGGGGCGCCCAGATTGGCCTCGGGGAGGGTCCTCACAGCCGCCCCTACCTCCTTCCTCCTCAGCCTTGAGGTCAATGTGACATTCAACGGCCACGGCGCTTTGTCAACTATGATTTCGATTTTAATGCACTTAAGAGGTTATTCAGTTCAGAAACTGCCATTCTGTTTTCCCTAGGCAAAAAATTATTTTTGAATTTAGCCCATTTTTAGCACCAAATCTTGCCACCATCCCATTCTTTACAAGCCTAAACTCCTAGCAATCACAGCATCGGGTTTCTAATGAGCATTTTCTTGATCTACAGCAGAAATGAGCAGTTATCTGCTAATAACCCCTGAGTCTGAAATTAAAAGGGCTGAGAAAATAAACCAAATTGCCAAGGTCAGCTCTTGTTAAAGAAAGGCATTGGGAAAAGACGTAGCACAACATTCTCATGTATCGGATCGACGACACGATGGCTCCTCATTTGAGGTTGTAATTATTTAATACCACTTAGTAGTTGCAGAGCACTCGCCCTACGAACGTTTAATGGACACTTGTTAATTCTCAGCAGAGTCCGTCCAGCTACTCTGCACAAGAGAAACTGAGGCAGGCGTTGGAGGTGACAGAACGGAAGTTCCACACAAGAGCGCAGATGCGGGCGGCCCCCTCCCTTCTCCCACCTGCTCCTGAGGACTCAGGGCCCCCCACCCGGCACCCCCGTTCCCCCCACCACCCCACCCCCCGTCTGAGCTCATTCCTGCCCAGTGATTTATGGCAGCGGCGGGTGACAGGGGGAAGTCTAAATGGCTCTGAAGAAATTCATAAACAAAGGCAGAGTTAAAAGAATTATGTTCCTGCTGCCTTTGACTTAGCTATAGAGTCAGATGTCAGCTTTACTCCACCCACCAGAAGAAAAAAGGAGAACAGCTGGCAGTCGGAATTAACTACAGTTAAAGGCTACAGAAACCGTGAGTTCCGGAGCTGCCAGAGCAGAAATCCGGGCAGAGGCGGCAGGTTCACGGGAAGGAACCACACACCCGCCAGAGTCACTGGCACAAGCCGGGACTCACCCGTATCCTCGCGGATGGCAGCTGAGATGGCAGAGAGACGCCCAAGTTTAAACTTAAGTCACCGCGGGCTCCCTCGTCCTGCCTTCCCATCCGGCCACCGGGGGTGTCCCCAGGCCCCCTGGGGAGCGTGGGAGATGGCTCTCCGGGGCTTCCTGTTGTCCTCATTGCCAGAAAGCTGTCCTTCCAGAGACACAAGCAGCGGCAAGTGAGGAGAGAGCCTGGGAGACCCCGGGGAGAGGCCTTCGGTCCCCCAAGCCGGTGGGGCTGCAGGGCCCCCTCCCCGGGCTCACTCCCAGACCCCTCGTTACCGTCCCTGGCTCGGGCGCGACTGTCACACGCTCCCCCGCTCCGAGCAGGCCGCTCTGGAGACGCGAGGCCAGGCCGTGGTTCCTGAACGAATGCGAGCTGCAGGGCTGTGGGAACCAGCCACCCCCCCCCTTCTCTGACCAGTCCGATGGGCCCGAGGGTCCAGGGGTCAGGGGCCCAGTGTGTCCCACGCAGCGGCGGAGCTGTGCCCGCTCTCAAGGTGGCCTTCATCACTGAAGTGCCCTCCTTTTGCTTTCATCAGCGCGATGGAATAAAAGCGCGGGCAGGACGGCGGCTGCGGGAGGGCTCCAGCCGCCCCCGAGCTGCACGGGTGTTTCACGCTCATCTGCCCACAGTTTCCCCCCGAGTCACTGAGAACGACCTCGTGGCCAGGGAGGCTGTGAGTGATGGGTGACGAACGACAGACCTCGAGACAGAGGCGATTCAACAACGCCCAGACTGACCAGACACACAGAAGAGACCGGAAGTCCAGCGGGCGCCCGCCGGAAGGGGCGGGGCCGCCGAGGGAGGCCCCGGGACGCCCGTGACCGAGGCCGGCGTGTGGGGCGCAACCTGAGCCGCCGGCGGCCCCAGGCCTGGCTCCGGGCTGTGACCTGGCGCAGCCGCCCTGCTCGCCGGCCGGCCGAGGCCACCAGGACCCCGGTGCGCATGTGGGGCTCAGTGCTCGTGACCAGGGGGAGAGGGCACGCCCGGGACTCGGGGGGCGGAAGGCCGGGGCCAGAAGGAGCCAAGCGGGCTGCAGGCCTCGGAGGGGCTGGGGCAGGCCCGGGGGCGGCCTGGCTCCGGGCTGTGACCTGGCGCAGCTGCTCTGCTCGCCGGCCGGCCGAGGCCACCGGGACCCCGGTGCGCAGGTGGGGCCCAGTGCTCGTGACCAGGGGGAGAGGGCACGCCCGGGACTCGGGGGGCGGAAGGCCGGGGCCAGAAGGAGCCAAGCGGGCTGCAGGCCTCGGAGGGGCTGGGGCAGGCCCGGGGGCGGCCTGGCTCCGGGCCGGGGGCCGTCAGGAAGCAGGGCTCATTCTGTAACCGGGTGTCTTCGAGAAGCTCAGTGAATCTCCAGACCCAGGAGCCGCTGGATGGGTCATTTCAGCCGGGAGAGGAGGTCTAGTCCGGTGTGCCTCGTGCCGTGGGACCGTTTTTGTCTGTCTTCGGCGCAATGACGTGTTTCCCCTCATTTCTTCCCCGAGAGTGACTTTGGCGCTGCTGCTCTGAGAAGCGGTTCATGCCCAACAGGGCAGCACGGGGGCTCCGGGAGGGGCTGTCTCTGGATGTGGAGGTGGCTTGTCTGTACCCCCCAGAGAAGAAAGCCCTCTGGACTCAGTGTCTCCCTAATTTCAGGTGTTCAGGTCTTGCCGTATCCTCCTATCCACAGACTATGATTTACTTTCGATTTCTCTTTAACTCTACTGGAAACAGAATAGACTTTTTTTTTTTTTTTGGCCGCACGGCGAGGCCTGCGGGATCTCAGTTCCCCGACCAGGGATTGAACCCCGGCCCACGGCAGTGAGACTGCTGAATCCTAACCACTGGACGGCCAGGGGATTCCCCAGAGTCGCCCTTGGACTCCGTCCCATCCTCAACCAAAGCTATGAAATCCTAAGTTCAGTGTGCCCGTTGCTTTCTCTCATACATGTTTTGAGAGAAGTGATGGTTATTAAACTAAACAGTGCTTGTTTGTGTGCCCCCGTGGTCACCTCTCAGGCCACCAGGAGCTCGATGTCCTCCTTTTTGGAAAGTCGTGGATCACACGACCTAACGACAGATTCTGCCAGAAGTCAAACCATCTTCCTGTATGAGGCAACGAGGGCCCCGGGGCCGGGAGGCTGCACAGGAGCCCTCGGCGTCCCGTCTACCGCCTGAGCGACGCTGAGCGACGCTGGAACAGCCTCTCCTCTTCTCTGAGCCCCACGTGCCCAGCTCTGCTACAGGGTGAGCTGGCCGTGACGACCAAGTGAGTTTAAACCGGGAGAGAGTTGGGAAAAGGGTTGTTATTGTTCTAAAGGAAAGTAAAGGCGGTTGCAGCTCGAGCCGAGTATTGGGTTTCCCTGGGGATTGAAGATTTCTTGCGTCTAAAAACAGTGGAGGGGTTGATGATTCTTGAGGACATGATGCTCTGTGAGATAAGCCAGATGCGGAAGGACAGACACTGTGTGATCCCACTTCTCCGAGGTCCCTGGAGGAGGCAGGTTCACAGAGACAGGAAGTAGGGGGTGGGGGACAGAGGCCGGGGGAGGGGGACTCAGTGTTTAATGGGGGCAGAGCCTCAGTTTGGGAAGATGAAAGAGTTCTGGAGATGATGGTGGTGATGGCTGCACAACAGCGTGAATGTACTTGATGCCCCTGAACTGCACACTTTAAAATGATTAAAATGGTAAAATTTATGCTGTGTATGTTTTACTACAATAAAGCAAAAAAGAGTACAGGGGAGAGAGGAGCACGCTGGTGATGGGCACTCGGGGAATCCATGCTGTTAAGTCTCTCTGCTTTTGTTCATGGTGAAAATTTTCCATAGTTTTTTAGAGATTTCTCAAGTTTTCCCCCAGGAGGGCTGCTCTCAGGGACGGGGTCTCAGAGCTCATGCAGATGCAGCCTCCCTGGAGGGTCCACGTCCTGAGGGAAAGTCTGCTGAGGCATTTTTGTGCCTTCCTCCGTGCCTTTCCTCCTAAGGTGCTTATTTCTAAAGCAGCCTTTCTTTTTCCTTGGCCGGGTCTTCGCCCCCACTCTGAGGGGACAGTAAAGGTGGCCCAGGAAGGGCCCACAGCTCCCATTTAAGCAAGTGCCAGCGCCCGGGGATGGCGGAGGACAGCCCTGCTCACCCTCCCGCGGCCACGGGCGCTGAGAGGGACGGCAGGCGGGCGGGGAGGGCCGGGGCCCACTCCCTCTGGAGGCCTCAGTTTACCGCCTCGAGCCCCTCGTGGGCCTTGCGCGTCACGCTTTGCCCGGCCCGCCCCTGTGTGGCCAGCACAGCGAACCGCGCTCTGTGGCAATGTTCAGATTCGTTTATATTCTGGCTCTGGCATTTAGTGAAGAAAGCCGACTCAATTGCAGCCAACTAAAAGGACTTCCCTGGCGGTCCAGTGGTTGGGACTCCAAGCTTCCACTGCAGGGGCCACGGGTTGGGTTCCTGGTCGGGGAACTAAGATCCTGCATGCCCTGCAGCACTGTCAAAACAAAGGAAAAAAAAAAGCACCTAAAAAAAATGTTTTCCTCTTCCCTATGACTTTCGTCTCCACGCTTCCCTCACCTTTTAAAATTTTCTACCTGACCCAAAGCATTCCCGTTTGATTTTCCTCCCAGAGGCCTGGCCATCGGAGATGTTCTGAACTGGGCGGATGTTACTGGAACCCCTGGGCTATGACACTTCTTTAAAAGGATTTCCCCAAGAAGCTGCCTTTCAGGTGAACCCCCATCACGCCTGCAGTCTCTCTACCCCCCTTGAGGACCAGGCTGATGTGAGGCCCTGGGAGAGGCCCCCGGGAGAGACACGGTGGTCTTCCGGTCCTGGAAAATGAAGCCTGTTTTTGTTTCCCGAGTTCAGTGGTGTCCTCCATCCTTAAGCTCCTGTCACAGTATTGGAAAGAAAAACCAATCCGACAAACAACATTTACTACTAGGAAACCACCCAGAGACTCGGGCCTCTGCTTTCCCTGTGCTCACAGCCGAGTGCCTGGGTTTTCCTAAAAACCTCCCCCTACCTAGTTTCTCTGTGCATATATCACTGTGTTTTGGAGACTTGGCTCTTAAAATTGTCTCCAAGCCTCTTTGGCATTGGATAAAAATGTCTGCAGAATTAAAAATAAGCCACCAAACAAGGAGCATTCGTTAAATGTTCGAGAACATTTCCAACGCACAGTGTGAAACGAGAGATGCACTCTGAGGGCGCCCCTCTCTGCTCCGTCTTCAGGAGCTGAGGAGAGGCTGCGTCCCGTTATTTGAGCTTTGTGGGCCCGAGCCACTGCTGTTTTATTAATTTTTTTATCTATAATTCTAAACTACTCTTGCATTTATTAGAACAATAGGGAAGCTTATTGAGGTGGTATTTTTATTAAAATTTCTATTAACTTTTGCTATCAGTACAGTTGTAGATTAATTAATTTTTACTATTTTTCTAAAGCAAAAAATATCAGAGCTGATCCCAAGTCACTTCAAATGTGAAACAAGCCAAATCAGAAAAAGAGCAGCTCAGCGCGAGAGATCTCACTAGTTTAGGAAGAAGTTGACGGTCGACGGGGAGTTTGCAAAGCGGATGTCTTCACGTGGGGGCGGTTCAGGCTGAGTTCTGCTGTGTTCTGTCCGTGTTGATTCTCCCAGAGAGACACATACAGATTTACTCTTTTAGTTTAGTGGGGGGGGGGGGGTTGTTTCTTTTTGTTTTGTTTTTGGGGTGGGTGCACACTTCTGTGAAGTTGGGGTTTTTTGTAGGTGAAATTTACATAATATGAAATTCGCCATCATGAAGTGGATGTCATTAGTACAATCACAATACTGTGCAACCACCGCCTCTACTCAAAGGTCTCTCCTCATCCCCAAGGAAACCCCGGACCCATTAGCGGTCACTTTCCGATTCCGCCTCTCCCAGCCCCTGGCCTCCACTGATCTTTGTCTCTGTGGAGTTGCCTATTCTGGAAGGTTCACATAAGTGGAATCATACACCACGGGGCCTGTGTTTCTGGCTTCTTCCACTGAGCATCGTGTTTTCCGGGTTCATCCAGGTTGCAGCCTGTGCCAGGACTTTGTTCCTTTTTGCGGCCAAGTCATCGTCCAGTGTGCGTACAGCATGCCTGTTTAGCCATCACCTGTCGTGGACACTTGTTTCCACCTTTTGACCGTCATGCTTGGAGCTGCTGTGAACGCGTGTGAACATGTGTGTGTTTGAGGCCTTGTTTTCAGCTCTTGCGGTTGCAGACCTGCTAGTGGAGTCGCTGGATCACGCGATCACTCTGTGTGTTTTCTACTCTCCTGCTTTTGCTAGTGAATTTCCCCCCTCCCTGTCCCAGTTAGGCAGCTGTAGAGTGACACACAGGGTGGTGATGGTGACGAGAGTCACCTGCCCTGGCGGGGACTGCTTCCTTGAGGGGTTGCGGGGGACGGAGACGGGAGAGTCCTCTGCGGCTCTTCGTGGGGCTCCGTATTTCCTGAGATGCCCGTGCGTGGGTCCCAGGATGGGCGTCAGGCCCCCTCGGTGTTTTCTGGAAGAGAATGGATACCACTGTCGGCCACATCCATTTCTTCCCCCTAAACTTGCTTCATTTTATTTTTTATTTTCTTTATAAATTTTTTAAAAATTTTTATTTATTTTTGGCTGCGCTGGGTCTCCGCTGCTGTGCGCGGGCTCCCTCTAGTTGTGATGAGCGGGGGCCACTCTTCACTGCAGGGCGCGGCCTTCCCATTGCGGTGGCTTCTCTTGTTTCGGAGCACGGGCTCTAGGCGCGGGCTTCAGTAGTTTTGGTGCACGGGCTTAGTTGCTCCGCGGCATGTGGGATCCTCCTGGACCAGGGCTCGAACTCGTGTCCCCTGCGTCGGCAGGCGGATTCTCAACCACTGCGCCACCAGGGAAGCCCCTTGCTTCATTTAAAAATGAAATATGTTAAAATCTTCCAACACTCCAACCAGCATTACCCGAGCAAGGGGACAGGCGAAGGGGGCGTGCCAGCCTGTCCTGAGCCCCCTGCTGCATCCGGCTCTGCGCTGGGCCCTGCTTTCACTCCGCTCCATACCCTGGAAAGATGGGTTTGGCCGTCCCTTATTTTCACAGAGATTAGGTGACATGCCCAGAGCTAGCAAGGGTGGAAGAGCCAGACATGCCTGTCCCCCTGAGAGGGAGATGGTCAGGCACAGACCCCCAGAGGAAGGACGGCGGACCCTCCCCGCAAGCTCCCCCCTCGGAGGGAGGCAGGTGCTCCGTGAGCCCGAGCAGATCCAAGGTGGCTTTCACTTTCCGTGTCATCCTGGCCTGGGGAACTCTGACGGAGTGGGCACTGCCACGGCAGCCCTGACCTTCCAGAAGTGGCTGTTGGTTAGGGCAGCGTGGCCAGCCGGTGGCTTCTTCACTTACCTCTCTGTGGCTGCGTCGTGGACCACCAGTGTACCCAGCGGCGGCGACCCCCTCCAGCGAACGTTCACCGAGACGGCAAGGTGTGAACCAGCTGAACGAGCGGCGAGGTCTGGTGTTGGACATCCCAGGCTGATGCCCGGCCACAGCCAACAGGCAGCACGGGAGCCGCGGCCTGGAGGTGGGAGAGAAGGGGGACGGCAGGAAGGCGCTGGCTGCGGACGCCTGTCCTCCGCGCCCCACCCAGGCAGAGCAGCTCTGGGTGGAAGGTGCAGCCGCCGGTCAGTGGCCGGCCTCACGCACAAGGCACATCTGGTGCCCAGGTGTTTGGGATTCTCTCTGGCAGCCAGCCAGCCACAAGGACTCTCTTTCCTCATCCTCTGACCTCCCCACCCTCAGCATTACCCCAGGAACACTCTGGGGTTGCTGCGTTTGGAGAACGAAGCCCAGGGCACAAACTGACTTCCCGTCTGCACACTGAGGCTTGGTTCTCAGCGCTCGACCGGCCCTCTGCTGCCTGTCCTCTGCTCGGGCTGGGATCTCCAGGACGAAGGGCCAGGAGCCTTGGAGCTGATGCTCCCAGTGCTTTGAAAGCCAGTTTGTTGCCTAATTAGACCATCTGGATATGAGAGGTGTCCAGATTCATGGAAATCCAAACCCAGTGGAAGGTGGAGACTTCCTTGGGAGTGCTGTGTAGGGAGCCTTCTTCCAGCTTTGGGTGTGTTCCCAGGCTCCGGGACAGAAGCTTCCCTCCAGGCCGCAGACCAGGATGTGCAGGAGGGCCCTGCAGGCTGGTGAGGCAGCTGGAAGCCGTGGCCGCCCCATGGCCCCTCCACCTGCCCTTCTGCTTAGAGGGGAGCTTGGGGTTTAGGAAGGGCGTTCACACACTGCACTTGAAGTTTCTTCTCTCTGGAGAGAGTCATCCTGGAGAACTGATGGCCGAGAACAGACTGGAGCCCGAGGGTGGCGAGGTCCGCCTTCCTGCAGGAGGTGGGTGGACGCTGGTGACCACTAGGGAGCTGGGGCAATGACTTGTCTATCAGAGCGTGGAAGCGTTCGCACACTTACCAAAATAGGTGCTGGCTCATCTGCGTGGGACCAAGAATAAATGAGGCCAGGCCTGAACGAGATCAGGCTGGCTGCCAAAGGAAAATACAGGACGCCTATGAGAGAGTCTATAAACGTGACCTTGTTTGTTTTATGAGGTTCTTGGGGGAAACGTTTTTAGTTGAATTCTGGGTGTTTGTTCCTGATGTTTCTTTTTTTTTAAAGTATCTAATTGGTTGTGTATTTCTTTTTTAAATTTTATTTATTTATTTATTTATTTGGCTGCGTTGGGTCTTCATTGCTGTGTGTGGGCTTTCTCTAGTTGTGGTGAGCGGGGGC
>NC_041227.1:80805500-80823839 GCF_002837175.3 Physeter macrocephalus
TTCTCGTTGCGGTGGCTTCTCTTGTTGCGGAGCACGGGTTCTAGGCACGCGGGCTTCAGTAGTTGTGGCTCGCGGGCTCAGTAGTTGTGGCTTGTGGGCTCTCGAGTGCAGGCTCAGTAGTTGTGGCGCACGGGCTTAGTTGCTCCGCGGCATGTGGGATCTTCCCGGACCAGGGCTCGAACCCGTGTCCCCTGCATTGGCAGGTGGATTCTTAACCACTGCACCACCAGGGAAGTCCCCCTGATGCTTCCTAAAACTAAGTCAAATCTCCAAATGCTTACTGCAACTCTGTGATGAGCGGGGTGTTGTTCTGGAAGCAATAAAGGAATAAAGGGAACTAGGAGTAAAAACGAGGTTCCAGTGATTTCTGTGCATGGAGCCCACGTGGAGACGGGCGGGTAGGTGGAAGCAGAGGGACTAGGAGGCTGATGCTATGACAGATAATATGGAAAAGGTGATGGGTGGAGGCCGCCAAGGGGGCCCGGCACCCACCTGACGGGCGCCCCAGGAAAGGGCGGAGAAGTGGCGCAGAGGCCACGTGCAGAGGTATGCCTGGGGATTTCCCAGAAGTGAGTAAAGAAATAGCCTCTTGGATTCAGAAGACTAAGTCCCAAGCAAGATACAGAAAAAGAAATCCACATCTAAATGCTCTGCTGTGAAAAATCACAGGTTACCAAAGACAGAGAGACAATCTTGTAATGGGGTCAGCAAGAAACATGGGTTCCCTGCAGACAAGTGACAGTGACGGCAGATTTCTCAACTGCAAAACAGAGCCAAAGATACAATGGAATGATGTCTTCAAAATGCTGGTAGAACATGGACTTCAACGCAGGACTGTTCACTCCTTGCTAAACCATCTTAAGGTGAAATAATGACATAGAGACACATTCAAACAGACCCTGGCTGAAAGAACTGCTAAGGAAATAAGGAAAATCCAGGGGAAAGAATGACGTGCAAGAGGCATTAGCAAAATTTCTTTAAAAAGTTAAACGTGAGTAAACCTCGGTAAACCACATGGAGTTCACAACATGTAATAATAAAAAGGGCTTATTGGCGGGTTTAAAAAGAAGATGAAAACAAATTCTGGGTGACAGTAACATGTAACACAGACCCCTCATTTCAGGGGAAGCAGTCTCAGGTCCTGGCTCGGTCTAGAGGAGAGTAAAGATTCTGATTAATTTTAGACTTTGTTAATGCAAGCATCCATGTTGAAAATGGAGTGCTCCTAAAATACTAAAGAATAATTTTATAGTAGTGATGTCCAGTCTCATTTTAAATAAACTTATTTAAGCTAAAAATTAACTTGGTTTAGAGAAACATAAGCAAGTTATAGTTGACAGCGGGACAGGTGATCTGAGGATGTGGCCACAGCGGTGAAGGTGGGATGGGAAGGCCTGAAATTTGGGAAACGCTGCTCCAAGTGGTACATGACAGAGCTTGATTTTCACTGGAGAAAGACATGGAAGATATTCTCATTCAGGCGTTTGGGATTTGTTTCTTCTGGGCAACCCCTGAACCCTAGGTCCACTAATGCTGCGAATACCCGCAGTTCTCGTCCGGACGTTCAAGGGACACCGAGACCTGTGGGCAGACTTGAAACAAAGCGACCGCCTAGTGTCCTAGAGGCCAGCTTGTTCCCTGAGATCAAAGCGCACAGCGGAGTGCTTCTGCCTCCGTGCTGTTCTCTTACCGATGCCGCAGATCATCTTTTCAAGTGAGCACAGACCACAGGGGATGGGACCCAGGGGCTCCCCACCCAGCCCAGCTGAGGCTGACGATACCTAGGCATTCATAACAGCGCTCGTTACTTTTGAGCTTGCAGAGATGAACGCCGAGCTCGTCACACAGCCCAGCGAGACACCCTGCTCCCTGCCTGCCTGCCAGCAGCTTTCATCTTTCTGGTGAACCAGAGATAGGAGGGAACTTCGTGGTCTTCTGACTCATCCAGCCAAGGGGGTGTCTCTCTCTCCCTCTCTCTCTCTCTCTCTCTCTCTCTCTCTCTCTCTCTCTCTCTCTCTCTCTCTCTCTCACACACACACACACACACACACACACACACACACACGTGTTGTCCCAGGACCGTTAGTCCAGCTCTCCCCAGCCGCGAAGGCTGGTCTCTGAAGTAGAAACGGCAGAGGCCCACTCTGGGTGTAAACACCGCCCTCCCCTCAGCCTCTGGTGGCCTGATGCCATTTACTTCACGTTTATATTTATTATTTGGGAGCTCAGAGCAAATTGCTTGGCAAGTCTGAACGTTCAAGTGAATTCGGCTAACATTCAGTCAGCCTAAATCGCTATCAAAATTTCATCCACTGCGCTCTTCCCTCATCCTGTGCCGTCAGAAAGAGGCGATACACATCGCTACAGTCTGAGTTTGGCAGCGTTTTCTGGGCATCTGTTCTTTGCTGCTGTAACTTCCTCACGTTTCATGGTCCCCCCACCCGCAGAAGCCTGAAGGATGTGCCTTCAAACCTTGGAGAGGATTCATTGCGGCCCCTTTAGGTTAAATAGACTCTACTCCTGTCTGTTGTGTAACCCCTTCTGTGCAAGTATGTCTCATTAAAATTTTCACATATTAATTAACCACGTTCAGGGGCTTCTCAAGTCGACTTTCAGTAAACGAAGACCATTTTACTTCAACAAGTGCCTGGTGTAAACCCTGTCCCTACTGTTCCACAAATTCGAGTTGACAAAGTTCAGTTCTTTTCTCATTAGGGCCAAGGGTAAGAAAAGTAGGGACCCTCCGTTCTAACTGTATTTTGCATGGTGCCACCGTTTTGGGGGGAAGGAGGGCAGAATTTGTTAGCTTCTGGCCCCAGAGCCCGCTTACCCGCCATGCCTGTACACGTGGCTTGACGGTGGCAATGGAGGTGTTAGCAGTGGCAAGTCAGTTGCCAAGAGAGCACGCGTGGAGTCCCCGTGCCACGTTGCGTGGCTGCCTCCAGTGACAAACAGGGCTGGAGAAGCCATCGCGGATGGCCTCCCGTGTGTGGCTCTGGCAGCAGTAAAGACACACCCACCCGACGGGGCGGTCCGCGGTCCGCGGCAGTTCCCAGACGAGAGGTGGCAAATGTGGTCTCTGCCAGTAGCAGCTGCAAATCTTCTGCTTCGTCTTTGCACAGAAGCGCTTCTGTTTTTTGTCGGCTGATGTTAAAAACCGGCCTTAAAAAGCAACACAGACTGACTCCGGAGAGTGGGCGCCCCCCTGGGCAGGGAGCCTGGCAGATCGCAGCCCTCGGGGACAAGCCACTCTGCAGCTCTGCTTTAATTGCTTCCACGTGCCATATGCACGGGTGCGCTGTGGAAACAACAACCCCAAACAACAGGAGGTGAGACTGGGCTTCTTGCAGGGGATTCCATGGCAGGTGGGAAAACTGCCAGCCGGACACACGCCCGCCCGGGCTGCCGGCCAAGGAGGAGCCAGGGTGGGCGGGCCCGGGTCCCCCGCCTGCATCCTCCCCCAGGACAGGAGGGGACGCGGGGGTCGTCCCCTGGTGGGAGACAGCAAGGGACCAGAATTTGGGGCAGGGGAGCTGCTTCTGAGAACTTCGAGGCAGGCAGTTTTGGGAGGTGAGGAATTTAGAAGAAAATAAGCCCCTTGACCCGCACTTCACTTTAAAAATATGACTTTCCTTTGTAAAAAATCAGCACGTTGTTTGAGTCTACACACTGAAGTATCCAGTCTGGGTTTCGGCTCCGGTGGCAGATGTCCTGTGTATGATACCTAAGAAACTGCTGTTCCTCCATAAATATTTATGGGGAACCATAATCCCCCACATTACAAGGATTTCTGTACTCACTTTACCACCCTAGTCGTGCTGGAGTCGGGCTTGGAGGTCGTCTTACCAACATGTGTGTTTCTCACACTCAGGAAGCCCCTCCCAGAATGAGGAACAAGGGAGCTGCCAGGGCTGCGGGAAAGGTGCCGAAGCCTCCGGCCCTGGGCTGCCAGTGAGCACGGCTGTGTCGTCCGGCTGCCCGATTCAGGCCACCGGGCAGCCTTTCTCTGTTGCTGAGATCTTTATAAGACAGTTTGGGACTTCTGGCTCCATCCAAACGGGCCGCAGATCTGACTGTAGGAAAGATCAAACTGTTCGCTGTGTAGTCTCGCCGCATCGTGAAAGGAATCTCAGCGTGCGCTGGAACTTTAGCTATTTTAAAGCCCTCAGTGTCTCTGCTCTTCTTTGCAAGATGTGAGGGCTTCCCTGTGTTTTTCACCAAGGATTTGAGAATAGCTCATTTAGTAGTTCATTTAACAGGTTCCTGTTGGCTCGAGGATCAGGACCACATTTCGGATCACATGGAACTTACCTTTTAGGAAAGGAGAATATCCGACAGTACGAAGTGTGACGAAAATTAAAGTAGGGTGTTCTGAGTTGGAAAGGAGAAGGTGGCGAGTGCAGCCTCGGTGGAGGTGACCTTCAATCTGACGTGTGCACGAAGGGGGCGGTGTCCAGTCGGGGTCCTGGAGGCACGGCCCCCCCGGGAGCAGACGGGAGAGGTGGACGCAGGGGAGAGGGACAGCCCGAGGGTGTGAAGGCACTTTGTAAGCTTCAGTGCGGCGCCCCCACCCTGGGCTTTTGCCCTCCCCCGACCCCCGCCGGCACACACGCACACTCACACGCACACTGTCCCCTTCCTCGGTTCTCCAGCCCGGGAGGGGTAGCCTCAGGACAAGGTGGGTCAGGGCATGACAACCGCAGTGTGGTGACACGACAGCCGTGCATGGGAGGGGTGCGGGGTGGCGAGCAGGGAGGGCAGTTTCCCTCCGGGCGACAGGAACTTTGGGTTGGCCGAGCCCTGACCCCTGGGTGGGATTCTGGCTCCGTCGCTTCCCGGACTGGACTCCTGGGGCCCGGCGCTCAGCGCCTTCGCCGGCAGATCACACTGGCGGGGCTCGAGGAGGCTGGATAGGGTGAGGGTTTGGAACTTGGGAGAGGCAGTTAGTGGATGTTTAATAACAGGAAGGAATTGTTATTACACATGCGTCAGCAATTCCCCAATCAGACAGATTTCTTCCCCAAAGGTATTTAATGTAAAGACCGCGTACCCAGGCTGGATCCCTACGCCCGGGGGGTCAGGGTGCCCTGATCCCGCGTCCGCAGGGCTGGCGAGAAGCGCGGAGAGCCCGGCCGTGCAGGGAGCTGCGTCCAGAACTCGGTCCAGGAAGTCCTGGTCTCCCCACGTTCTACGCATTTTCAAAACCCAGATCAGGGAAGCCGACGACTCGATCAAAGATTTCCAGGTGATCTCTTCTACAGCCAGTCCGGTTCCTGGAAGCAGTTCCCGAAGTACGCGGGCAGCCGTCACGGTGTGACTTGTCGGTGTGAAAATCTGTGCTGCCCGCAGCCGGCACAGCCGCCCGCGGGAGAGGCGGCCCGCGTGCAGGCAGAGCCGCGCTGCCGAGGCCAACGGCGGGCGAAGGGCGCCACCCCACGGCCCCGGCTCTGCAGCCCGCGGGCCAGCTCTGCGGAGCCGAGCCGAGCGCCGTGTGGTCTGGGCAGACGGTGGCCCCCGGGGCTCGAGCCCGCTCTCTCTGTCCAGCTCACACTCTTGCGCGCCTGCAGCAGCTCGGGGACCCCCAGGCCCGCAGCACAGCCCTGAGACCGGACCCCTTGGGGACCCCTGGCCAGCCCCATGAGGAGCTGTCGGTGTTACGACCCCTCTCTTCCTGACGAGAGGCAGAGCAGAGCAGACAGCGAGGCGGTGGCAGAGGCAGGGTTCGAATCCCGGCGAGTCCGGCACCAGAGGCCAGGCTCTGATGTGGAGGCTGCACGTTCCCGGGTGGAGATCCCGGCGGGGAGGGCCACTGCCCAAGGAAGGCCCGGTGCTGCTGTCGTGCCCGCGTCGGCCCCTCGCGAATGGATGCGGATGTCTGGAAGGAGGTGGCAAGCGGGAAAGCCGGTTCACTCCCTCATCCACCCACGCACCCACCCGCCCATCCGTCCGTCCATCCATCCATCCACCCGCCCATCCGTCCATCCAGCCGTCCGTCCAGCCGTCCATCCGTCCTTCCGACAGACAAGCGTTTACTGAGTGCCGACCCGCTGGGCACTGCTCCAGGTCCCGAGGCCGCAGTGGCCACAGCAGGGAATCCACGTGGCGTCCTCGGTGGCCCGTGCTTCCCCCGCTCCCCCCTCATCCCTCTGGCCTAGAGGCGGCAGCGGATTCCGGGGATGTTACCTGCGTTGCCTCTGGATCGCCGCCTCACCTCCGTGTAAGCAACTCCCTCCCTTAAATCCCTTGGTCATACACACTTGAGTTTGGACCTGTTTGGTCAGACCTGGACTGATATAAAAGCTGCTAGGAGTTTCGAACAGGCAAGTGACACGTTCGAGTTTCTGGTTTGGCGGCTGCCGTGTGAAGACGGACTTTACTAAGTACAAGCGTGAGGTGCGGTGAGAAGGCTTAGGAGAGAGGGTGGTGGCCTGGACTAGGGTGTTACCCTGGTGACAGAGATGGCGGGGGGCCAAGAAGTCTGGGATGTTGTCAGTAGGACACGTTGATGGATGGAGTTGGAGGGCTGGTGAGGACAGTTGAGGAGTCGATGTCTCCAGGGTGTTGGCCAGAGCAGGTGGGCAAATGGGGCTGCCATTTACTGATGTGGGTAAGAGTGGGAAGTGGCAGCTTTCAGGAGGAAAATGGAGGATTCTAGCTTGGACAGGCTTAGTCCAGGACGTCAGGGAAGTAGCTGGGTATTCGGTTACCGAGGACCAAAGGGAGGGGCCCCCAGAGGCAGCCTTCCCACCTTTGTCTGGGGCTCAAGTTGACCCCAGCGTGAAATGCACTTCTGAAGGTTATGGGAAGAATTAGTCCCTCCCAGAAGGCTCACCCGCTAAATCATTCCCGGAAAGCTACCCGGGGCGGGGGTTGGGGGCGGCTGTAGCCACCGTCTCTGGTGAATATCAAATTTGTCAGATAGTAGAGCCTTTGGGAGTCCTGATGATTTTGTTGAACACCTAGAACTACGAATATATTTTATTCCATCATAGGTACGCGGAACCATTTTACAGGCAGAAGAGACTCCTGTCTTATATGCATATAGTTCCCTGCACCTAAAAATTACAATATTTCCAGAAACCACATTTTAGCTGGACAGAAATAAAGTTCGTAAGCCTATGTGCTAAACTTGGTGTGCCGGAGGGGAGATGTGGAACGCGGCAGAGACTGGGCGGGCAGGCATCCAGGGACTCCGGCAACACTCCGGGGGAAAAACCCTAAATTACACGCATTCTACCCGCTGACTTAGTGTTCTCGCCCCCCGGGATCTGTCCGCTCTGACCTGGAAGCAGCATGGCCGGCCGGCGTTCATCCTGGATCGCAGAGAACGGCCGGCCAGCGGGTCCCCCCCTCCCGTGGACGGGTGAGGGAGTCAGAAGGGCGGCCCAGGCCCCCCAAGACCAGAAGCATCTCTGGCAGACACTCTAACCCACTTCTTTTGCACAGAGGAGAACGACGAGCCTTGCTACCTTTCTGTAAAGTAAGGAGATTCATCCCCTGTGACTTCCTAGACTGAAATGAAGGCGTCTTTTCCCGTATTTTTATTCGAAGTGGCACATTCATGAGGTAAAAATATAAAAGGTCACAGAAGAGCTTGTAACGAGAAGCGGCAGTTCTCCGCCCTCCCGCCTCCCCGACTTCCCACCTCAGCCATGGGCGTGCTTTGTCCCGGCTCTTCGGGGTCCTGGTCGATGGGTCTGGGCTGGCGTGACCCGACTGCAGGGCCCACGGCCTCTCCTGACCGTCTGAAGAAGCACTCGGTGGGCTCACAGGCGTCAGGTGAGACACAGG
This sequence comes from Physeter macrocephalus, assembly GCF_002837175.3. Taxonomy (NCBI): domain Eukaryota; kingdom Metazoa; phylum Chordata; class Mammalia; order Artiodactyla; family Physeteridae; genus Physeter; species Physeter macrocephalus. The sequence goes on from NC_041227.1 coordinate 80,813,292, forward strand.
TGCCAAGAGACGGCGAAGAAATACCTTGTTCAAAGCAGGCAGAGCTCAGACGCAAGACATGCGTCTCCCTGCAGACCCCCAGTTTCACTGCATAAAACCAAGCCGAGCGGGGGGTGGTGAGAGGCAAGCTTTTATTCCCCTGGCGAGCCTGCTCGTGTGCTTGGGAAGCAAGCAGCTTCCTCGGGCCCTTTTCCTTCCTTCGTAAGCTTGTGCTGCTTAGAGAGAAAGGGACACTTCTGAGCAGGGCTGACACCTGGTGGTGCCTCCGGGAGCAAAAGCCCCGATGGGGGGGCGGCGGGGGTGGCCGGTGTAGCCATGGCAGTGACACCGCGGGGTTACACACCTTCTTCTTAGTTTGGTCGTGGAGCAACAGTCATAACCGTAATCTGAACTGGGAAATGTGAGAATCAAAACAGAACATTGCACTCCCCGCCCACCGCCCCAGGTGAGCGGCGTGTGGGGTCTCCTGCCACTTGAGGGACAGCATTGTCGCAGGGACACTCCCCCCCGTGGGCACCAGGAGTGGCACCCAGGGATCCGTCTCGCCCCCATCTTACCCGGGACGGCCGACCCGCGTAGGTGCCTAGGAGGGCTGGACTCTTAAGGAGCTTTTTGATGTGGATACACTTTTGATGTGGATACACTGTATGGACATTGATACAGTTTCCCTGGTTGCGCGGCAGCTCACTTGTGCGCGGCGTGCGCCCAGTGTGTATGCGTTTAGGCCCGTGGATTCCGCCTCGTGTGCAGGCCCCTGTATCACCACCAGAGTCACGGCACAGAGCATCCACCCACAGGGATTCCCTCTCCTACAGCCACGCCTACCTCCCTCCAGCCCTCCCCCCCAAATCCCTAACCCCTGGCAACCACTCATCTGTTCCCCATCTCCGTAAATTTCCATTTCAAGAATGCTCTATAAAGGGAATCATATGGCGTGTAACCTTTGGGGACTGGCTTTTCTTTTATTCAGCTTAATTCTCTGGAGATTCACCCAAGTTGCTGCGTATATCCATAGTTTGCTATTTTTTTTTGTTGCTAAGTTCTATTGTTTGATGGGATTTTAAAAGAAGTTTTAAAGTTTTAAACATCACTGGCCACCTCTCAGAGGAATGGAGATTTGCCCTGCGGAAATGGTGACACTCAAACGAAGAGAGATTTTGCGTATCTCCAGAATCTTAAAATGACACATTGCCGTTGTGCCTTCCTCAAGAAACGAACGTAATCCTGTATGGTGCAAAACTTCGGCTAGACTTATCACCTCTTATTTTACTGCAATTAAATAATGTCTCCCCAAATACATTAAAGTTATAGAAGTCATCTTTATTATTTCTTTTTAAAGTTATTTATCCACAGAATATAACTTACATCTTATTTCTACTTAGTTTTCTTTTTCCCTTGGCTAAAATACTGCTCATTTGTCTCTTATGTTGGCTTGTTTTTTATTGTGCTACTGCTATAATATATGGTCTTTAGTTTATTAGTTTATGCCTCATATTGAATTATCTTCATATAAGATTTGCAAGAAAAATGGCTTTTCAGCTTACTTGGGAATTTGGGTGACTTCATTTGGCGAAGGTGATTCTAAAGAAAGACATTACAGGCTGAAAGGTAAAGTGTGAGAGAAAAACGCGGGGTCTTTGAGGAGGCGAAGCGGATGCACCGGGAGTGCCTGCCGCCCTCTTGCTCTGAAGGTCAGAGGCGCCTGAAGACAGGGTTTTCATCCAAAACGAGGACGCGGTCAACGCAGCGCTAGAGGAGGTGGTAGGGGCCCCCGGGGAGGAGCAGGTGTGGACCCCAGGCCCACGGGGACACTCTGTGTCTCCCCGAGGATCTCGGGGGCTCCGTCCTGGGGTCTGGTCCCTGCCTCACCCGGCTGGGTCAGCCCCCTGGCAGACCCCAGCCCAGTGAACCGAGTTGCCTCTGCCCCTCTGCTGGAGCCCCTGTGGATCCGCCCGGCTTGCAGCCTGGCTCAGGTACCCCCTGCCCGGCCAGCTTGCCGTGCTGGGGCCGAGGGTGGTGAGGAGAGTCAAGGCCACCAGCCGCCACGTGCAGCAGACCCCCGCGACAGGGCTGTGGAGGGGTTCCAGGCTTCACCTTGGCAAAGGGCACCACGCTGAGAGGTGGCAGGGGGAGAACCGGAGGGGACGGTGGCGCTCCCGAGGGCTCCCTGCGTCCTCAGCTGCTACTTCAGCAACTATTGACGGGAGGTCCCAGCTGCGTCTACCTGCAGCGCGTCCCATGAGCCCGTGGAAGGAGGGCGCCGGTGGACGCGGGACCCAATCCCGTGGCCCAGCCGCCGCCCCACCCCGCGTGTCCCCAGCGGGCGTGAGAGGACGTGACTGCAAAGGCAGCACAGTGAGAGCAGCTCCTCAGAGGAGTTGGTGTGGAGCCCACCCAGATGCCCATCTGTCCGTAGGAGCAGGCGAGTGACCCGTGATCCTGTACGGAACAGGATGAGATGAAGCACAGAGGTCCAGCATCGGGGGAAGCGGCCAGGCTCTGAGCTTCCTAGATGCGCTGACAAGTCCGTGGCGTGGAGTCCAGAGCGGGCGGCGGGCCCTCCATCAGCCAGCTTTGCAGAAGCGGTCTGCGTGTAAACCGTGTCACCGGTCCATCGACAGATGGGTGGACAGACTCGGTCTAGCCACGCAGTGGACATAACTCAGCCTCTAAAAGGAGTGGATCCCTGGCACACACTGCTGTGTGGGTGAACCTTGAAAACATGATGCTCGGTGAGAGAAGCCAGACATAGAAGGACACGCAGAGTGAGATTCCATTTCTGTGAGGTGTCCAGAGCAGGCAGATCCCCGGAGACAGAAGGTGGGTGACTGGTTGCCAGCGGCTGCAGGGAGGGGGCAATGGGGAGTGACTGCTAATGGCGGGGGGTGGAATCTCCCTTCGGGGTGACGGAAATGTTTTGGAGCTACTAGGAAAAAGCGGTGGGTGCGTACCATCGTGAGTGCGCTAAATGCCACCGATTGGCTCCCCTTAAAATGGTGAATTTTGTCGTGTGAATTTCACCCCAGTTTAAAAAACAGCTTTATAAAGGCCTTTACTATGTTCAGCCACTCACTCGTTCACTCCATCCTTGTGGGTTTTCGTGTGCTGGGCCGGCAGGAGCGGACACCACGGGCGTGAGCTAGGGGTTCATGATCAGCGCACTGGTTCTTAGCCTGTAGAGATTTTAAAAATACAGTCGCAGCCCCAGAGTTTCTGATTCTACAGGCCTAGATGGGGCCCTGGCAGCTACATTTTTAAACTGTTCTGATGACTAGCCTGGCCTCTAAGTGGCGGAGACAACCTCTGACCAAGCCACAGAAGGCCCAACTCTGGGCTTTGAAATATCCTCAGTAGCAGCTGGCCGGCCACACCCTGGAGAGCAGGCCAAGTCCTGGCCCTTCGCACAGGACTGGCAGAGCCTGACTCGGCTTCTCGGCCGCCTGGCGTCTGGTCCTGTTCGAATCGGTGTCATGCTTGTCTCTGACCACTTGGTGGCAGGAGTGAGATGAGTTTCACTTCCAGGGGTTCCGCAGTGTCTCTGGGAGCAAGTCAAAATGGAAAAGCACCTCTAGTAAAAGAAAACTAGGAACGAGCGTCTTCGGAGAATAAGGAGTTTGGCCCTTAAGATTTATTGAGAGAGTTGGCCGTCAGCAGCAGGCCAGTGTCTGTTTCTGAAACGGAGATGTGGTTCTGCACCGGACGCCTTGGATTTTGGTGCTTTAAGTCTGGGAAGATTACCCAAGGAGGTGCAATTTAAGCCAAGTTGGATGAAAGATGGTGTGCAGAACCAAACGGCAACGAGAGAAAGAAAGTACTGATACGGGCTACGGGAAAGAACTTTGAAAATATTATGCTTCATATAAAAGAAGCCAAAAGACTGTATGATTGTGCTGTGCGATTCCATTTATATGTATCTCTAGAGACAGGAAGTAGATTCGTGGTTGCCTACGGCTGGAGGACTTGGGGGGTTGTGGGAGTGACTGCTCATGGGCAGGGGGTTTCTTTTTGACATAATAAAGATGTTCTGGAATTGACGGTGATGCTTGTACCATCTTGTGAATATACGAAAAATCATTGAATTGTACACTTTAAATGGGTGGATTGCATGGTATGCGACATAACTCAACAGAAGTATTTTTTAATTTTAATTTTTATTTATTTTTTGTTGAAGTACGGTTGATTTACAAGGTTGCGTGAGTTTCAGGCATACAGCAAAGTAATTCTGTTATATCAATACATATGTATATATTTTTCTTTTTCAGATTCTTTATAGGTTATTACAAGATATTGTATATAGTTTCTTATGCTATACAGTAGGTCCTTGTTTATCTGTTTTATATATAGCAGTGTGTGTCTGTCAATCCCAAACTCCTAATTTATCCCTCCCCCTTTCCTGTCTGGTAACCATAAGTTTGTTTTCTGTGTCTGTGGGTCTATTTCTGTTTTGGAAAATGAGTTCACTTGTATCATTTTTTTTCTTTTTAGATTCCACATATAAGTGATGTCTGACTTACTTCATTTAGTATGACAATCTCTAGGTCCATCCATGTTGCTGCAAATGGTATTATTTCATTCTTTTTAATGGCTGAGTAGTATTCTGTTGTGTGTGTATATATATATATATATATATATATATATACACCACATCTTTATCCATTCATCTGTCGATGGACATTGAAGTTGCTTCCATGTCTTGGCTATTGTGAATAGTGCTCCTGAGAACATTGGGGTGCATGTATCTTTTCGAATTATGGTCTTCTCTGGGAGCAGGGCTATTTTAAATAAATATTTATTGACCATTTCTACGTACCAGGGTGTACAAGGGGCTGGGGATACAGCCATGAACCAAACAAGTGATAATCCTTGTCCCACATTCTGGTGGAAAATACATCGAGTCTACAAGGTAAATAGGTAAAGAGATGGTGTGCTAAAGGGTAAGAATTCCTGGAGATGGACATAAGGTTACAGGGAATACTGTGAAGGGGTGAGTCTAGGTAGGTAGGGCAAGGAAGGTCAGCCTCACTGAGAAGACAGACGTTTTTATTGTGGTAAAATACATGTAACATAAAATTTACCATCTTAACCATTTCTTAAAAATAAATTTATTATTTATTTATTTTGGGCTGCATTGGGTCTTCATTGCTGTGCGTGGGCTTTCTCTAGTTGCAGTGAGCGGGGGCTACTCTTCGTTGCGGTGTGGTGGCTTCTCTTTTTGCAGAGCACGGGCTCTAGGTGCACGGGCTTCAGTAGTTGTGGCACGTGGGCTCAATAGTTGTGGCACGTGGGCTCAGTAGTTGTGGCTCATGGGATCTAGAGCGCAGGCTCAGTAGTTGTGGCGCACGGGCTTAGTTGCTCCGTAACATGGGGGATCTTCCCGGAACAGGGCTCGAACCCGTGTCCCCTGCATCGGCAGGTGGATTCTTAACCACTTCGCCACCAGGGAAGTCCCTTAACCATTTTTAAGTGTACAGTTCTGTGGTGTTATATATTGATACATTCATAATGTCATGCAGCCATCACCACCATCCACCTCCAGAGCTCTTTCCATCTTGCAAAACTAAAACTCTGTCCCTGTTAAGTGTTAACCTCCCCCTCCCCCTCCCCCAGCACCTGGCAACCATGCTACTTTCTGTCTCTCTGTTCCAACTGCTCTAAGTACTTATAAGTACTCATATAAGTGGAATCATACCATATTTGTCTTTTTGCGACTGGCTTATTTCACTTAGTGAAACGCCCTCAAGATTCATCCATGTTGTAGCACGTGTCAGAATTCCCTTCCTTTTTAAAGGCTGAATAATATTCCATTGTATGGATGGACCATGTTTTACTTACCCAGTCATCTGTTGATAGATACTTGTGTTGCTTCCACCTTTTAGCAATTGTGAATAACGCTGCTATGAACATGGGTGTACAAGTGTATCTTTGAGACCCTGCTTTCAATTCTTTTGAGTATATAGCCAGAGGTGGAATTTCTGGATTATATGGTAATTCTATTTTTAATTTTTTGAGGAACCCCCATATTGTTTTCCACAGTGGTTGCATTATGTTACATTCCCACGAACAGTACACAAAAATTCAGGTTTCTCCATGTCCTTGCCAACATCTGTGATTTTCTGTTTCTTTTTTAAATTTTATTTGTTTATTTGTTGGCCTCGCCTTGAGGCATGCAGGATTTTTGTTCCCTGACCAGGGATCAAACCCGGGCCCTGGCAGTGAAAGCACCAAGGCTTAACCCCCGGGCCTCCAGGGAATTCGCATTCTTTTTCTTTTTTTAATAATAACCGTTCTAATAGGTATGAGGTGGTATCTCATTGTAGTTTTGATTTGCATTTCCCTAATGATTAGTGATATTCAGCATCTTTTCATCTTTTCATGTGCTTATGGCCATTCATATATTTTCTTTGGAGAAATATCTATTCATGTCTTTTGCCCATTTTAAAATCAGGTTGTTTGTTTTTTTCTTGTTGAGTTTTAGGTCTTTATGTATTCCAGATATTAATCCCTTATCAGATATATGGCTTGCAGATTTTTCTCCCATTCTCTGAGTTGCCTTATTACTTTGTTGATACTGTCTTTTGATGCACAAAATTTTAATTTTCCTGAAGTCCAATTTGCCTGTTTTTTCTCTTTTTGTTTGTGCCTTTGGTATCATATCCATAGATTGATTGCCAGATCCAGTGTTGTGAAGCCTTTGTCCTCTGTTCTTCTAACAGTTTTATAGTTTTAGATCTTACATTCAAATCTTTGATCTATTTTGAATTCATGTTTGTGTATGGCATTATATGAGTCCAACTTCACTCTTTTGCACGTGGATATCCAGTGTTCCCAGCACCATTTCTTGAAAAAACTGTCCTTTCCCCATTGAATGGTCTTTACATCCTTGTCACAAATCATTTGACCATATGTGTGAGAATTTATTTCTGGGTTCTCTATTCTATTTTATTCCATTGTTCTATACGTCCCTTTATGCCGGTATACACTATTTTGATCAATGTAGCTTTGTAGTAAGTTTTGAAGTCAGGAAGTATGAGTCCTCCAGCTTTGTTCTGTTTCAAGATTGTTTTGGCTCTTTGGGGCCTGTTGAGATACCATATGAATTTTAAGTTGAATTTTTCTATTTTTACAAAAAACAAAAAAAACCAAAAAAAACCACATCATTGGGATCTTGAAAAGGATTGCATTGGATCTGCACATTACCTTAAATAGTATTGACACCTTAATTTTAAGTCTTCCAATCCGTGAACATAAGATGTGTTTCCATTTATTTACGTCTTCATTCATTTCCTTCAGCAATATTTTGTAGTTTTCATTGTACAACTCTTTCATCTTTTTTCTTTTTTTAAATTAATTTTTATTAGAGTATAGTTGATTTACAATGTTGTGTTAGTTTCTGCTGTACAGCAAAGTGAATCAGTTATACAAATACATGTATCCACTCTTTTTTAGATTCTATTCCCACATAGGTCATTACAGAGTATTGAGTAGAGTTCCCTATGCTATACAGTAGGCTCTTATTAGTTATCTATTTTATATATTATAGTGTGTATATGTCAATCCCAATCTCCTAATTTATCCCTCCTCCCCGCCCTTTCCCCCTTGGTAACCATAATTTTGTTTTCTCCATCTGTGACTCTATTTCTGTTTTGTAATTAAGTTCGTTTGTACTTTTAGATTCCAAGTAGATTCATTTGTACTTTTAGATTCCAAGTCTTGCATCTTTTGATTAAATTCATTCATAAGTGTTTTATTCTTTTTGATGCTATTGTAAGTGGAATTGTTTTTGTAATTTCCTTTTCAGACAAAGGTGTATAAATAGGTGTATTGTGATTTTATTTGTTGACTTCGTGTCCTACTATTTTGCTGAATTCTTTTTTTTTGTGGCATCCTAGTTGACAGTGTTTTATTTCTTTTAGTACTTTGAATATATTGGCCCACTGTCTTCTGACCTACAAAGTTTCTGGTGAGAAATCTGCTTATAATCTTATTGAGGATCCCTTGTATGGAACACGTTACTTCTCTCTTGCTGCTTTCAAGACTCTTTGTCTTTGGCTTTTGAAAGTTTGATTGTAATGTGTCTCGGTGTGGGTTTCTTGGAATTCATTGAGCTTCTTGTTTATTTATATTCATGTCTTTCATCAAATTTGTGAGGTTTTCAGCATTATTTCTTCAAATATTCTCTCTACCCCCGTCTCTCTCTCTTTTCCTCCTGGGACTCCTGTAATGCATATGTTGGTCTGTTTGGTGGTATCCCACACGTCCCTTAGGCTCCATTTGCTTTTCTTCAATCTTTTTACTTCCTGTCCCTCAGACTCAATAATTCCATTGTCCTATCTTCTAGTTAGCAGATTCTTCTGCTTGCTCAAATCTGCCTTTGAATCCCTCTAGTGAATTTTTTATTTCAGTTACCATGATTTTCAGGTCCAGAATTGCTTTTTTGTTTTGTTTTTGTTTTTGTTTTTTTAGGTTTACTATTTCTTTATTGATGTTTCCATTTTGTTTATACATTATTTTCTCAACTCTCTCAACATCTTCCTTTAGTTCTTTGAGCATCTTTAAGACAGTTGTTTTAAAGTCTTTGTCTACTAGGTCTTTCATCAGGTCTTTTTTAGGAACAGTGTCCATTGATTTTTTTTCTCTTTGATTGGGCCATACTTTCTTGTTTCTTTGTATACTTTGTGATTTTTGTTGTTGTTGAAAACTGGATATTTGAGTCTAATAATGTGGTAACTCTGTAAATTAGGTTCTTTCCCCTCCCCGGGGTTTGCTGCATTTTGATGTTGTTGTTGTAGCCTGTCTCTGTGCCAAGGATCACCCTGGGAATATAAACCGAATGTCTTCACAGGTCTTTTCTGAGGCTGTGCCTTTCCCTGGGCATGCACAGTAATGTTCTAATTTCCCCTGTATGTGCAGTTGCTTCCGCAGTTGCTTCCTCGTCTTTAATGTCTGGCTCCCAAAAGGAGAAAAAATGAAGGAGAGGAGGAAGTGTGCCCTCACTTTAAATCCCCTGGAAGTCACATCAGCTAGAAGGGGAGGGGCTTGCAACAGTTGGGCGGGGGAGGTGCAACAAGAGTGACTGCCTTCCTCTTTGTACATCTGTGGTCAGAAGCAGCAGTTAGCAATCCGAGGACAGATCCTCGACATCTGATGGATAGCCACCCTGGCTCCCACAAGCTGCATGCAAGCTTCTCCAGAAACCCAGGCACAGGTGTCTGCCACTGGACTAGCGGTGGGGAATGTGTAGCTGCTACCATGTTAAGAGCTGAACTTGACCCAAATGAACTGCAATTTACTGTCTATTCCTTCTCCTGGAAGTTGCAAGCCTTAAGTAGACTCCAGAGTTCCAAAATAGTTCCATCAGACAGATTCTGCCAGTGCAGTTGTCTAGGTGGGGAGACAGATCCCTGGTGCTTCCTACTCTGCAATCTTCCCAGAATCCTCCAAGAAGAGAGTTGTTTTGTGTGGTTTTTTTTTGCGGTACGCGGGCCTCTCACTGTTGTGGCCTCTCCCGTTGCGGAGCACAGGCTCCGGACGCGCAGGCTCAGCGGCCACGGTTCACGGGCCCAGCCGCTCCGCAGCATGTGGGATCTTCCCGGACCAGGGCACGAACCCGTGTCCCTTGCATCAGCAGGCAGACTCTCAACCACTGTGCCACCAGGGAAGCCCAGAAGAGAGCTTTTTGAGAGAAGGTTTGAAGGATGTGAAGGAGTGAGTCATGTGGGCACTTGGGGAAAAAAAAGTCTTCTAGGTAGAGAAAACAGCAAATGCAGAGGCTTAAGGTGGGAATTCCAGGTTCAGCTGCATGGTTCACTTTGTAAATGGTATTCACTTTTTTTTAAATTTTATTTTTTTTAACATCTTTATTGGAGTATAATTGCTTTACAATGATGTGTTAGTTCCTGCTGTATAACAAAATGAACCAGCTATACATATACATACATCCCTATATCTACTCCCTCTTGCGTCTCCCTCCCACCCTCCCTATCCCACACCTCTAGGTGGACACAAAGCACCGAGCTGATCTCCCTTTGCTCTGTGGCTGCTTCTCACTAACTATCTGTTTTACATTTCGTAGTGTATATATGTCCATGCCACTCTCTCACTTCGTCCCAGCTTACCCTTCCCCCTCCCCGTGTCCTCAAGTCCATTCTCTACATCTGCATCTTTATTCCTGTCCTGCCCCTAGGTTCTTCAGAACAATTTTTTTTTTTTAGATTCCATATCTATGTGTTAACATACAGTATTTGTTTTTCTCTTTCGGACTTACTTCATTCTGTATGACAGACAGTATTGCACTTTTAACTTCGAACTCTGGTACATAGGAAAGGAATGAACTTTTGTATATTAATCGTACATCCTTCAACCTTGTTATAATTGCTTATTAGTTCCACGAAGGTTTTTTTGTCATCTTGGGGGGATTCTTGTAATCATCTGCAAACAAAGACAGTTTTATTTCTTCCTTCCCAAACTGTATACCTTATATTTCCTTTTCCTGTCTTATTGCATTAGCTAGGACTTCCAGTATGATGCTGAATGGGAGTTGTGAGGGGG
>NC_041227.1:80824339-80847877 GCF_002837175.3 Physeter macrocephalus
GGGGCTGGTCATGGGCTGGGCCACGGGGCTGGGGCTGTGAGCAGTGGCCAGGGCCCCCCTCCCCCCCCCGTGAGGGGCACGGGCCCCGTGACCGGTGTTTTCCAGTTCTGTCCAGAGCGTGTCCTTGGTGGGCAGCAGCAAGTAGCCAGTGTTGAGAGTGTCACGATTTTAGATGTAAATATACAGTGTTTTATTTCAATCTGCAGAAGCCCAATCTGTGGACAGGTGAGGCTCACGGGCTCTGCAAGCAGCCTGTGGGGCCGGGGGCGCCCTGTGGTCTCAGCGCTGTGAGTGGGACACGTCGTGCTGTTGTCGCAGGCGGCCGCCTGTGTCTCTGCGACTCCCCAACCTCTGTGCAGGGGCTGCCCAAGCCTGCACCAGCCTCGGACCTGAGGACCAGGGCGGGGGCCCTGCCAGCAGGAGGGGCGGGCCTGGTGTGGACCACATGGGTCCTGCTGCGTCTGAGAAATTCTTTCCACCGGTCGTGCAGCTGTTCAGGGTGTTTTGTCGTTTCTCTCTGGAGTTTTCTGGATAGAGCATGTGGGTGTGCACACGCTCAGACACAAGTGCACAGACCTCACACTGGTGCTGAGCGGGCGCCTGAGCTCCCAGGGCCCGAGGCTGAGTCCGCGAGCGAGGGCACGTGGCCGGGCGGCCCTGCGTGGGCAGGAAGGTCTAGGGGAGCTGGGCTGTCGCTTCTGACCCAGGGCGAGTCTCTCTGCCTCATCTGGAAGACAGTGGACCTGGGTTCTCGGGGAAGGGGTGACCCTGCAGCCTCGCCTGGGCTAGGAGGCACCGCCTGGGGCAGGAAGGGTTTAGGGGAGAAAGGGGCCCTGGCCCTGGGTGAGCCCGCGGCTGCCCTCACCCCCGGCCCAGCCATCTTGGGGACCCGACCTGGCAGCCTTAGCTGTGCTCCCCCGTTTACCCTGCAGTCCCTGCTCAGAATCCAGGTGCACGATGGGTCTGAGCTGCGGGTGCTCACCCAGATGTGAGGGGAGATGACGGGGGGCTCGGAGGGAGGGTGCCTTCCCTCATCCCCTGGGTGTCGCCCACAGCCGGGCCGAGGCCCTTGGGTGCCCCTCTCCTGGGGGTGTCCCTTTCCTGGCAGGTCCTCCTGGGGGCCCAGAGCCCCCACTTTATTCCAAGATGTGACATGGTGGGGGGAACACCCTGGCTCAGGGCCCCTCTCCTGGTCCCAACAGCTGGACCAGGGCTCCCCTGGGAGCACGTCTCGGCCACACAGGACGCCGCCCAGATAACCCAGCAGGTGACGCCCTCAACTACACACTGATTTCCTGGGGAGACGGGATTCCCCTATGCATGTCCTGCCCCCAAGTTCTCCACCACACAGGGTTCCTTCCTTCCCTCACCTCCTCCCCCAAGTATGTTCTCACAGATGTCCCCCATCCCCCCAGGGCACCCGGGGAGAGGCACGGTGGCGGTAACCACCGGCGAGCGGCACGCTGGGGTCCGGGCGGCGACCCGGGCCTCCATCCTCCACGGGTTCGAAGACCATGAGGGCAGGCAGCGCCGAGTCCGGAGCCGGCGTGGGAAGCGCCCGGGCTGGGGGCGGGGGTGGGTGCAGCCAGCCCTGTGGCCCAGGCCCGGGGGGGCTCCAGCTGTCGGGGCCTCTGACCCCCCGGGCCCCCCGTGGACACGCGGCTCGGCTTGCTGAGGGAGCCAGGGCCCTGTCTGCCACTCCAGCCCCCGGGACCCCACAGCTGACAGCGGATGTTCAATAAGTACTTGTTGGGGGAGGGGAGGGCAGTGAGGGGACACGGCGGGGTCGGGGGGCATGCAGGCGGGCCCTCTGTCCCCGCAGCCCGGCCTCCTGGTCAGGGGTGGGGTCCCGCGGAGGTGGGTGGCGGCAGCTGGGGGGCCTCAGAGGAGGCGGTCTGGCGGGCGGGGAGGCGAGTGGGGGGCCGTGGGCGTCACACCGGGGGCAGCGGCTCGGCGGGGTCGGGCCTGGCCGGCTCTCAGGGGCGTTCCAGAGAAACGGGTCCTAGCGGCTCAAGCTCAGGCCCCACCTGGCCACGTCGGGGGCTGCCGGGTCCCTCCTTCCGCCGGCCGCCGCCGCCGCCTCGCCTGCCACGTCTGGCAAGTCCGGAGTCCTCGGGCCTCCAGGAGCGTCTCGTGCTAGGGCTTGTGCTTGAAATGGGCTTCCACTGGAAAAGGGACACGGTCCCACGGGTCAGGGCCGCTCGGGGCCATGCGGCTGGGGCCCCAGGCTGCCCCGCCCACCTCACCTGCGTACTCCTGGGGCAGCATGGGCCTGTCCACCACCTTCCGGAAGGCCTCCATCCACGCCCGCTGCTCCGACTCCGTTTCGCAGGCTAGTAGGAACCGGCGCTCTGGCGTGACGATGGTGATGCCGTGCGGCCAGTGGTGGCCCTGGGTGGACGGCGGGAGCCCGTCCAGCACCGTGTAGCCGCTCTCCCTGCTGCCGATGAAGACCTCCCCGCGGGCGAAGGCGTCCTGGGAGGGGGACCGCGCTGAGCGCTGCTCAGAGCCGCGTGCGGCCCCCAGGCCCGGCCCCTCCTTGCCGGCCCGGCCCGTCATCTTCAGCTCACCCAGCAAATGCTGGTCGGCGCCTCCCAGGCGGGCGGGTGACCCAAGAGGGCGCGTCCACGCCGCGGGGGCCCTGGGGCCGCGGCCCATCCTTACCAGGGGGTCCTTGAAGTACATGAGCCTCCGGTCGTCCATGGTGAACCAGCGCTTGCGGAAGCCTTCCGTCTGCTGGGGGTCGAGGGCGCCACTGGTCGGCCCGAGGCAGGCCCTGCCCCCACTGCCTGCCCCCCTCCCCCAGGGCGGGGCCGCCGGCACGTCCACTCCCCGTCTGCACGTGCCCTCGGGGCCCCATCTGGGCTGTGGGACCACCTGGGTCCTGGGATCCGGGTCCCCCGTGTCTGCCCCATCCCCCACGTGGCAGGGACCCGGGGGTGCACAGGGACACGTCGGGGCGGGGGACCAGGGCAGGAGGCAGGGCTTGGAGCTGGCTGGGGCTGGACCCAGAGCCCCAAGTCAGTGGACCCCATGCTCTCACACAGCACTGGGGCGGGGGGGTGGGGCGAGTGTCACTGGCTGGCGCTGCTGACACACCCACGCCCACGCCCCCTCCCGGGATATGACCTCAGAGTGAGGCCTGGGCATCTGGGGTTCCAGGTCAGACCCACCTTGGGCCCCGTCTTCTCCATGTAGCCTTCCTGAAGGTAGTTCCTGGACAGCTTCGGCACCAGCTAGGGCAGAACCACTTGGGCTGGGCCCTGGGAGCGCCTCCCCAGCTGGCCCCTCCCCTCCCGCCCTTCTCCCCCCTCCCCCTCCCAGCGAAGCTAAAACACCCTGGAACAAAGGAGAACTACTGTGGTCTCCAGGGGCCTCAGGCCAGTCAGCAGCGGGGGTCTCGGGGGGTGAGGGGTCCACGTGGGCCCTGGGTCAGCTCCCAATCCCCTGTCCCAGCCTGGGGCGCATGTCCCCCGACCCGGGTCAAGGGTAGCAGCAGCAGCCACTCACGTCTGCGTCGCTGGCCCCTGGGAAGGCCACCTGCAGGTAGTGGAAGCGGGCAGCACGGAGCGCGTTGAACCAGTCCACCATCTCCTGGGGGTCAGAGGCTGGGTGTGGGCCGCGGCCTCAGGGCTCCTGCACACTCACCCCGTCCCTCAGCTCCCGGGCCTGCTCGGGGGACGCCCCCGGGGTGGCCGGGGAGGACAGGGAAGGCTCCATCGCAGGGCGCCAGGCCTCAGGGCCAGCGTGGCCCGACGCCCAGGCAGCAGGAGCGGGCCACGCCACGGACAGCCACCTCAGGACAGGCGGGGACAGCGGGTGCGGGGCTGCCGTCCGAGCTGCCCCCAAGCCCTGATGCTGCTTCGGGCACCAGGCGGTCTCGTCTCCTCTCCTCTCAGATCGTTCTATCTTTATGACCTGCTATCTCTAGCCTAGACAGAGGGAGGCCCATCTATCATAAACCCACCCGGAGCTGCCATCTCCCGCCACCGCCACCGAGAGAAGGAGGGCAGAGCTGTTCCCCGGAGGCCGGCCCTCGCCGCACGGGGGAGTGCAGAGGGCCGGCTCCCCAGACCGAAGCGTCACGGCCCAGGCGCTGCCACCCCGTCCCTCCCACCCCAGGCCCAGCGCCCGTCCTGGGGCCGGCCCACCCCCCCCCGCCCCCCGCGCCCCCCCCCTCCCCCCGGCCCCCCCGCCCCCCGCCCCCCCCACCCCAGGCTTGACTGTCACATATGAGCTCAGCAAACATGCCCAGAGCCTTTTATTTTATTTTTTTAAATTTTATTGGAGTATAGTTGATTTACAGTGTTGTGTTAGTTTCAGGTATACAGCAAAGTGAATCAGTTATACATATACATATATCCACTCTTTTTTTTTTTAGATTTTTTTCGCATATAGGCCATTAGAGAGTATTGAGTAGAGTTCCCTGTGCTATACAGCAGGTTCTTATTAGTTATTTATTTTATATATAGTAGTGTGTATCCTCAGGACAGGCGGGGACAGCGGGTGCGGGGCTGCCGTCCGAGCTGCCCCCAAGCCCTGATGCTGCTTCGGGCACCAGGCGGTCTCGTCTCCTCTCCTCTCAGATCGTTCTATCTTTATGACCTGCTATCTCTAGCCTAGACAGAGGGAGGCCCATCTATCATAAACCCACCCGGAGCTGCCATCTCCCGCCACCGCCACCGAGAGAAGGAGGGCAGAGCTGTTCCCCGGAGGCCGGCCCTCGCCGCACGGGGGAGTGCAGAGGGCCGGCTCCCCAGACCGAAGCGTCACGGCCCAGGCGCTGCCACCCCGTCCCTCCCACCCCAGGCCCAGCGCCCGTCCTGGGGCCGGCCCACCCCCCCCCGGCCTCCTGTGACCTCTCATTCCGCCTGGCTGCCATGCTCGCTGCCCCAGGGACCCCCGCCACAGGCTCCCCCATCTCTCCCCTCCCAGGCCCTTTCAGGCCGAGGTCTCCCGCAACCCTGGATGGACCGAACATCTCTCCCTGCCGACACCTGGACAGACAGCGCTCCTCCCCGATCTCCAGGTCCCCTGGGCCCTGCAGTGTCACCCCGACACCCACCTCCAGCCGCACCTGAGGCCCCACTCACCTCCCTGCCCACCTCAGTGCTCTGTCCCTCCTGCCTCGGCGCACGGGGCCCCCAGCCCAGCCCACATAGTCCAGGCTGCGACATACCCTCTGGTCACTGCCAGGGAGCCCTGCTCAGGCCTGGGGACTCCCAGCCCCATTCCAGTGCACCGAGTCCCTCCGGTCTCTTCCCTGCCCGGTCCCTAGCACTGCCCCCCGCTCGTCTCAGGACCTCCCCTGACTCACGGAAACCAGAGGGAGCCTCCGGAAAGTCAAGGTGGGCTGCAACACCCTCCCCCCACTGCATCTCCAGTATAGACGGACATCTGCAGGGTCGGGTCAGCCCCCTCAGCAGGACCACCTCGTGCTGTCCCCCACCCCTTCCTCTTCTTTCCCCCATCCTCAGCAGAGTCTCAGCCACGGGGCCTTTGCACGGCCGTTTCCTCCTCCGGGAACGTGTCCTCACCCCTCGGGACATCACTTGTTCTCTCACTCTTCCCAGCACTCGGCACAGTTGGGGTTTTAGTCGCCCGTCTGATAGACTCTGTCTCTCCTGCCAGACTCTTCTCTCACTCACCAAGGACAGAGCCACATCAAACAGGCTCAGCTGCATCTACGCACAGGGCCTGGTGCAGAGCAGGTGCCCACAACCCTCTGGGGACTCGGGCCAGGACAGCATCCCACTGTGCGTGCAGAAAGCCTCTGGGTTCCCGGCACCTACCCTCTGCCTTCTCTGGGCTCAGTCTCCCCACAAGGAAAGTGAAGGTAGAGGCTTCTGGGTAAAGCTGAAGACTTGCTCACGTTCCTTGAGCCAGGTTCCCTCCCAAAACCTGTTAGTACTGCATCAGGGATTGTTTTTTCAAGGCTTAACCCCATGAGATGGCGAGAACAGTCACAAAGTGCCAGGAACTGGCAGACAGGTGGACGTGTGATCCAAGACAGCTAAAGTGGAAGCCGCAGAGGGAAGCTGAGGCCCAGCGCAGTTTGTGCTGCAGACCCCAAAGGGCTTGGGAATGCAGAGCTCTAGGTTCCCCTGGAAGCGAGGGGGGGGTTCTAAGCAGGAGAACTGGCTAAGAGACTGACTTCCCCTCCACCACCCTGGCAGAAGATGAAGCTTTATGGAGCTTTATTCTTTGCAGGGCATAGAAAGAGAAGGTAGAGAGGGTCTCGGGAGAGTTGTGCCAGGCACAGGGTGTGCGTGTGTGTGTGTGTGTGTGTGTGTCTGTGGGTGTTGGGGGTCTCGGAAGAGTTGTGCCAGGCACAGGGTGTGTGTGTGGGTGGGTGTGTGGGTGTGTGTGGGTGGGTGTGGGTGTGGGTGTGGGTGTGTCTGTGGGTGTTGGGGCACCATTCCAGAAAGAATGAAGCTACATGACTGCACACCAAACCTGAGGCCCCTCCTGTTCCCTCTCAGCTCCCTCAGTGCTGGGACTCATCTGCACCAGGCAGGAGGGGTTTCCTCCAGAGAATCTGACCAGCCCGGAACATCTCTCACATGGAAGTCAGAGAACAGAGCACACAAACAGGAAATAGCCACTTAGAAGAAATAAACATTGTTCAAGGATAAGAAAGCTTCAAATTTAACATTAATAATCAGAGATAAGATACTACAATCAAGAAACAAGAACAATGTACTTTGAAAAAGGAACACTGCAAAAACCAAAAGGAGCTCTGAAGATTGAAACATTGAGAGCAGAAAGCAAACTTTCAATAGGAAAGTTGCAAGACAAAGTGGAAATGTTCTAGAAATCAGTGAAAAAGGGAAAAAGTGGGACTAGAAATGAATGAGAGAACCAATCTAAGACAGCCAATATCTGAATAACAGTTCTAGAAAATGAGAACAGAGAAAATAGAGGAGGGAATTATTAAAGAAATAACTCAAGAACTATTCCCCCACCTCATGGATGTAAATTACTAGGCAAGGAGGACTCACCAAGCTCCCAACACAGAGAAGGAAGACAGACCCAAGCCCAGGCTGCCATCGGAAAACTAACTCAAGTGGAAGTTAGGATTTTCAGATGTGCAAGGTCTCTGGAAGCTTGCCCCCAAGGCACTCCTTCTCAGGAAGCTACTAAAGGGTTTGTTCCACCAGGAGGAGGGAGTAAACCAAGAAAGACTTAGGTTCCAGGAAATGGAATCAGCCCAGGACTGAGATGTGGCCACAGGAGAGATGATTCCCGAAGGGTGAAGTTGGTTGCTGCCCAGGACATATCCGGGGACTTGGACATGACCTGCTACCTCTAGCCTAGACAGAGGGAGGCCCATCTATCATAAACCCACCCGGAGCTGCCATCTCCCGCCACCGCCACCGAGAGAAGGAGGGCAGAGCTGTTCCCCGGAGGCCGGCCCTCGCCGCACGGGGGAGTGCAGAGGGCCGGCTCCCCAGACCGAAGCGTCACGGCCCAGGCGCTGCCACCCCGTCCCTCCCACCCCAGGCCCAGCGCCCGTCCTGGGGCCGGCCCACCCCCCCCCGGCCTCCTGTGACCTCTCATTCCGCCTGGCTGCCATGCTCGCTGCCCCAGGGACCCCCGCCACAGGCTCCCCCATCTCTCCCCTCCCAGGCCCTTTCAGGCCGAGGTCTCCCGCAACCCTGGATGGACCGAACATCTGCTCTCCCTGCCGACACCTGGACAGACAGCGCTCCTCCCCGATCTCCAGGTCCCCTGGGCCCTGCAGTGTCACCCCGACACCCACCTCCAGCCGCACCTGAGGCCCCACTCACCTCCCTGCCCACCTCAGTGCTCTGTCCCTCCTGCCTCGGCGCACGGGGCCCCCAGCCCAGCCCACATAGTCCAGGCTGCGACATACCCTCTGGTCACTGCCAGGGAGCCCTGCTCAGGCCTGGGGACTCCCAGCCCCATTCCAGTGCACCGAGTCCCTCCGGTCTCTTCCCTGCCCGGTCCCTAGCACTGCCCCCCGCTCGTCTCAGGACCTCCCCTGACTCACAGAAACCAGAGGGAGCCTCCGGAAAGTCAAGGTGGGCTGCAACACCCTCCCCCCACTGCATCTCCAGTATAGACGGACATCTGCAGGGTCGGGTCAGCCCCCTCAGCAGGACCACCTCGTGCTGTCCCCCACCCCTTCCTCTTCTTTCCCCCATCCTCAGCAGAGTCTCAGCCACGGGGCCTTTGCACGGCCGTTTCCTCCTCCGGGAACGTGTCCTCACCCCTCGGGACATCACTTGTTCTCTCACTCTTCCCAGCACTCGGCACAGTTGGGGTTTTAGTCGCCCGTCTGATAGACTCTGTCTCTCCTGCCAGACTCTTCTCTCACTCACCAAGGACAGAGCCACATCAAACAGGCTCAGCTGCATCTACGCACAGGGCCTGGTGCAGAGCAGGTGCCCACAACCCTCTGGGGACTCGGGCCAGGACAGCATCCCACTGTGCGTGCAGAAAGCCTCTGGGTTCCCGGCACCTACCCTCTGCCTTCTCTGGGCTCAGTCTCCCCACAAGGAAAGTGAAGGTAGAGGCTTCTGGGTAAAGCTGAAGACTTGCTCACGTTCCTTGAGCCAGGTTCCCTCCCAAAACCTGTTAGTACTGCATCAGGGATTGTTTTTTCAAGGCTTAACCCCATGAGATGGCGAGAACAGTCACAAAGTGCCAGGAACTGGCAGACAGGTGGACGTGTGATCCAAGACAGCTAAAGTGGAAGCCGCAGAGGGAAGCTGAGGCCCAGCGCAGTTTGTGCTGCAGACCCCAAAGGGCTTGGGAATGCAGAGCTCTAGGTTCCCCTGGAAGCGAGGGGGGGGTTCTAAGCAGGAGAACTGGCTAAGAGACTGACTTCCCCTCCACCACCCTGGCAGAAGATGAAGCTTTATGGAGCTTTATTCTTTGCAGGGCATAGAAAGAGAAGGTAGAGAGGGTCTCGGGAGAGTTGTGCCAGGCACAGGGTGTGCGTGTGTGTGTGTGTGTGTGTGTGTCTGTGGGTGTTGGGGGTCTCGGAAGAGTTGTGCCAGGCACAGGGTGTGTGTGTGGGTGGGTGTGTGGGTGTGTGTGGGTGGGTGTGGGTGTGGGTGTGTCTGTGGGTGTTGGGGCACCATTCCAGAAAGAATGAAGCTACATGACTGCACACCAAACCTGAGGCCCCTCCTGTTCCCTCTCAGCTCCCTCAGTGCTGGGACTCATCTGCACCAGGCAGGAGGGGTTTCCTCCAGAGAATCTGACCAGCCCGGAACATCTCTCACATGGAAGTCAGAGAACAGAGCACACAAACAGGAAATAGCCACTTAGAAGAAATAAACATTGTTCAAGGATAAGAAAGCTTCAAATTTAACATTAATAATCAGAGATAAGATACTACAATCAAGAAACAAGAACAATGTACTTTGAAAAAGGAACACTGCAAAAACCAAAAGGAGCTCTGAAGATTGAAACATTGAGAGCAGAAAGCAAACTTTCAATAGGAAAGTTGCAAGACAAAGTGGAAATGTTCTAGAAATCAGTGAAAAAGGGAAAAAGTGGGACTAGAAATGAATGAGAGAACCAATCTAAGACAGCCAATATCTGAATAACAGTTCTAGAAAATGAGAACAGAGAAAATAGAGGAGGGAATTATTAAAGAAATAACTCAAGAACTATTCCCCCACCTCATGGATGTAAATTACTAGGCAAGGAGGACTCACCAAGCTCCCAACACAGAGAAGGAAGACAGACCCAAGCCCAGGCTGCCATCGGAAAACTAACTCAAGTGGAAGTTAGGATTTTCAGATGTGCAAGGTCTCTGGAAGCTTGCCCCCAAGGCACTCCTTCTCAGGAAGCTACTAAAGGGTTTGTTCCACCAGGAGGAGGGAGTAAACCAAGAAAGACTTAGGTTCCAGGAAATGGAATCAGCCCAGGACTGAGATGTGGCCACAGGAGAGATGATTCCCGAAGGGTGAAGTTGGTTGCTGCCCAGGACATATCCGGGGACTTGGACAGTCGGTGGCGAGGTGAGTCAGTAATGAGGACGTGGTTAACCAGCGGGGGAAAGGCAGCTGTTAGCTCTAGGAGAAATGAAATGTGCAGGAAGTGAAAAATCACTGCTCAGGCTTGAGAGCATTTTTGTGGTCTTGGTAACGGTACACTCTGAATACAGGTGCGGACAGAATAGCAACATAAGGGTGATGGGTGAGGTGGGAGAGGTGTGGGCCTGGGCGAGGTGAGGGGTGGGGACTGGAGAAAGCGCCTCATCCGCGTGCTGGGAAGTCATCAGGCGATGGGAACATGGACAGATCTGGCAGCAGCACAAGCATGTTATGCACGCACCTGGACGTGGATTCCCAAGGGATCAGCTAAAAGCTGAATAGAGGATTCTGGGAACATGGGGTAGGAAGCACCGGGAATCTGTCTCCCCACCTGGAAAACAATGGCACTGGCAGAATCTGACTGATGTAGCCATTTTGGAATTCTGAAGTCTGTTGAAGTCTTAACAACTTCCAGGGGAAGACTTGGAGAGTACATTGTGGTTAATTTCAGTCAATTTCAGCTCTGAGAACAGATGCAGCTACCCATCCTTCCCCCCCCCACCCCACCCCCAGGACAGGCCACTGTGTAGGTGTCCTGGAGCAACTTACACAGAGTTTGCAGGAGCTAGGGTGGGCAAAAAGGACTCTGTCCTCCACATATCAGGGATCTGTGCTCTGATCACAGGGAGACAAAGGAGGGGGGCATTGTTGCAGCCCCTCCCCCTCCAGCTCAAGACCTCCCAAAGATTTAAAGGGTGAGCACCCACTTTCTCCCCTTCACTTTTGGTTTTCCCCTGTTGGGAGCCAGACATCAAAGACTAGGACATACAGAAACAGCTGCATATACAGGGGAAATTAGGAAGTCACCACACATGACCAGGAAAGCCTCAGGAAAAAAACGTGAGCAGAAATTAAGTTTACACCTCAGGCTGATCCTCAGCACAGACACAACCTCCAATAACTAAAACAAAAAGCCCAGAAGTAACAGCTAGCTAGCTAGCTAAATAAATAAATAAATAAATAAATAAATAAATAAATAAATAAAAAGCCTTGGGGAAGGGGGAGAATCTTATTTCCAGAGTTACCACATTATCAGAATCAAATGTCCAGCATTCAACAAAAAAATCACAAGGCACACAAAGAAGCAGAAAATGGCCCTTTCAAAAGAAAAAATAAATCAACGGAATCTGTCACTGAAAAGACTTAACGCCAGATGTACTAGATGTACTTAAAACATGGTCTTAAATATGCTCAAAGCAAATAATATTTGGAGAAAGTCAAGAAAATGCATAACAAAATGGAAATAACAATAAAGAGAAAACCTAAAAGAAACCAGAAAGAAATTCTGAAACTAAAAGTACAATCATGGAAATGAAAATTTCACTAGACGGATTCAAAGGCAGAAGAAAGAATCAGTCAACTTGAGAGGAAAATGGAAATTATCAAGGCTGAGAAACAGAAAAAAAGATTGAAGAAAAGCAAGTAGGGCCTAAGGGACCTGTGGGACACCACCAAGAGACCGACATATGCATTGTGGGAGTCTCAGAAGGAGAAGAAAGAGAGAAAGGGGTGGAGAGAATATCTGAGGAAATAATAGCTGAAAAGTTCGCAAGTTTGATGAAAGACATGAATATAAACATCTAAGCAGCTCAACAAACTCCAAGTAAGATGAACTCAAAGAGGTCCACTCTGAGAAAAGTTATAATCAAACTTTGAAAAGACAAAGAATCTTGAAAGCAGCAAGAGAGAAATGACTTGTCACATATAAGGGGTCCTCAAATAGATTATGAGTAGACGTCTCATCAGAAACGTTGGAGGGGGCTTCCCTGGTGGCACAGTGGTTGAGAATCCGCCTGCCGATGGAGGGGACACGGGTTCGTGCCCCGGTCCGGGAAGATCCCACATGCCACGGAGCGGCTGGGCCCGTGAGCCATGGCCACTGAGCCTGCGCGTCCGGAGCCTGTGCTCCGCAACGGGAGAGGCCACAACAGTGAGAGGCCCGCATACCAAAAAAAAAAAAAGAAAAAAAAAAAGAAACGTTGGAGGCACAAGAGAGCTAGCCAATATATTCAAAGGGGAAAAAAAAACAAAACAAAACCCTCTCAACAAAGAATCCTAGGGCTTCCCTGCTGGCGCAGTGGTTGGGAGTCTGCCTGCCAATGAAGGGGACACGGGTTCGAGCCCTGGTCCAGGAAGATCCCACATGCCGTGGAGCAACCAAGCCCGTGCGCCACAGCTACTGTGCCTGCACTCTAGAGCCTGTGAGCCAGAACTACTGAGCCCATGTGCCACAATTACCGAAGCCCGTGCGCCTAGAGCCCGTGCTCCACAAGTGAAGCCACCGCGGTGAGAAGCCCATGCACTGCAATGAAGACCCAACACAGCCAAAAATAAATAAATAAAATAAATTTTTAAAAGAGAGGAGAGATTAAAGGTAATATTTTTTTAAAAAAGAAAGAAAGAAATGCTCAGGGAGCCCTACAGGTGAAATGAAGGAACACTAGGCAGTACCTCAAAACCTTGTGGAGAAACAAAGATCTCAATGGGGCTTCCCTGGAGGTGCAGTGGTTGAGAGTCCGCCTGCCGATGCAGGGGACACGGGTTCGTGCCCCGGTCTGGGAAGATCCCACATGCCGCGGAGCGGCTAGGCCCGTGAGCCATGGCCGCTGAGCCTGTGCGTCCGGAGCCTGTGCTCCGCAACGGGAGAGGCCACAACAGTGAGAGGCCCACGTAACGCAAGAAAAAAAAAAAAAAAAAAAAAAGATCTCAATGAAGGTAAATACATGGGCTATTATAAAAGCCAGTATTACTGTAACAATGGTTTGTAACTGTGCTTTTTGTTATCTACATGATTTAAGAGACTAATGCTTTTAAGGATAAAGAAAAAAAATTAATGTAATAGCTAGTATTACTGTAAGTTTGGGTTGTGACTCCAAACCTTGTTTTTTACACACTTTAGGAGATAGTGCATTTAAAATAATTAGTAGGGTTTTGTTTGTTTGTTTGTTTTTAATCACTCATTGTACAAAGATGTAATTTTGTGACATCAACAACCAAAAGCAGTGGGGATGGAGCTAAAACAGTAGAATTTTATGCTATTGAAAAAACATTCAAAAAGCTGCTATATATTCAGTTTAGAATGTTTTAACTTTAGTATGTTAAATGTTATCCCCATGGTTACCCCAAAGAAAACAGTGATAGAATATATACAAAAAGAAATAAGAAAGAACTTAAACGTTTCACTACAAAAAATAAACACAAAATAAGACAGGAATGCAGGAAATGAGGGACAAAAAATCTACAGGGCATATAGAAAACAAATAGCACAATGACAGAAGTGAGTCCCTCCTTATCAGTAATTACTGTAAATGTAAATGTGTTAAATCCCAATCAAGACAGAGTTTGGCAGAATGGCTATAAACACATCATCCAACTATATCCTTTCTCCAGGAGACTCACAAAATTGTGGAAGGTAAAAAACCAACAGATCAAAGAAGAAATCACAGTGGAAATTAGAAAATATTTAGAGGTACATCAGAATGAAAACACAACATACCACAACTTACGGAATGCAGCAAAAGCAGTGCTAAGGGGGAAATATATAGCTAAAAATGCTGACATTGAAAAACAGGAAAGATACTGAATCAGCAGCCTAACTTTACAACTTAAGGTACTAGAAAAAGAAGAACAAACTAAACCCTAAGCTAAAGGAAAGAAGGAAAAAAAGATTAGAGATCAATGAAATAGAGAACAGAAAAACAATAGAGAAAATAAATGTAAACAAAAGTTGGTTCTTTGAAAAGATAGAATTGAAAAAACTTTAGCTAGATGGACTAAGAAAAAAAGACTCAAATTACTAAAATCAGAAATGAAAGTGGGTACATTACTACTAATTGTACAGAAATAGAAAGGATTATAAGAGAGTACTATGAACAACTGTATACCAACAAATTAGATAACCTGGATGAAACTGGATAATCTCCTAGAAACACAAAACCTACCAAGACTAATTCATGAAAAGAACAGATAATCTGAATAGACCTGTAACTAGTAAGGAGACTGAATCAGTATCTAAAGTCTCTCCACAAAGAAAAGCCCTGGACCTCATGGCTTCATTGGTGAATTCTATCAAACATTTAAAGAAGAATTGATACCAGTCCTTTTCAAATGTCCCAAAAAATCAAAGAGGAGGGAACCCTTCCTAACTCATCTGTGAGGCTAGAATAACCCAGATATCAAAGCCAGACAAAGTCACTACAAGAAAAGAAAACTACAGACCAATATCCCTTATGAACACTGGTGCAAAAATCCTCAATGACATACTAGCAAACCGAATTCAGCAGCATATTTAAGGATTATACACCATGACCAAGTGAGAGTTATCCCTGGAATGCAAGAACAGTTCAATACATGAAAATCGATCAATGTAATACACCACATTAACAGAATAAAGGGGGGACAAAACTACCTGATCATCTCAATTGATGCAGAAAATGCATTTGACAAAATTCATATGGAGTCTCAAGGGAATTCAGACAGCCAGAACAATCCTAAAAAGGACGAACAAAACTGGAGGAATTCACTTTTGATTACAAAGCCGCAGTAATCAAAAGAGTATGGTCCTCATAAAAGACCCAGAATTGCCACAGATATCCTGAAGGAAAAAGAGCAAAGCTGGAGGCAAAACCCTCCCAGACTTCAGACAGTACTGTAAACCTACAGTAATCAAAAGCATGATATTGGCACAAAAACAGACATATGGATTGGTGGAACAGAAAAGACAGCCCAGGGGACTTCCCTGGTGGTCCAGTGGTTAAGAATCCACCTTCCAATGCAGGGGACGCGGGTTTGATCCCTGGTCAGGGAACTAAGATCCCACATGCCACACGGGACAACTAAGCTCGCCTGCTGCAACTACTGAGCATGTGGGCCACAACTAGAGAGCCCACGTGCTGCAACTACAGAGCCCATGCACCACAACAAGGAGCCCACGTGCCACGTATTTTTTTTTTTTAAAAAGAGAGCCCAGAAATAAACCCACACACCTACAGTCAATTAACCTTCGACAAAGGAGGCAAGAATATACAATGGGGGAAAGACAGTCTCTTCAACAAATGGTCCTGGGAAAGGTGGACAGTTGAAATTAGAACATTCCCTGATACCATACACAAAAATAAACTCCAAATGGCTTAAAGACTTATAAATATAAGACATGACGCCATAAAGCTCCTAGAAAAGAACATAGGCAAAACATTCTCTGATGTAAATCGTACCAATGTTTCCTTAGGTCAGTCTCCCAAGGCAATAGAAATAAAAACAAAAATAAACAAATGGGACCTAATCAAACTTACAAGCTTTTGTAAAGCAACGGAAACCATAAACAAAATGGAAGGACAACCTACGGATTGGGAGAAAATTATTCGCAAGTGATGTGACCAACAAGCGTTTAATTTCCAAAATATACACACAGCTCCTACAACTCAGTAACAAAAAACCAAACAACCCAATCGAAAAATGGGCAGAAGACCTAAATAGACATTTCTCCAAAGAAGACATATAGTTGGCCAAGAGGCACATGAAAAGATGCTCAACATTGCTAATTATTAGAGAATACAAATCAAAACTACAAGATACCACCTCACACTGGTCAGAATGACCATCCTCAAAAATTCTACAAACAGTAAATGGTGGAGAGGGTGTGGAGAAAAGGGAACCCTTCTACACCGTTGGTGGGAATGTGAATTGATGCAGCCACTATGGAAAACTATGGCGATTCCTCAAAAAACAAAAAACGGAACTACCATATGATCCTGTGATCCCACTCCTGGGAGTGGGATTACGGAAAACTGATTTGAAAAGACACATGCACCCCAGTGGTCATTGCAGCACTATTCACAATAGCCAAGACATGGAAGCAACCTAAGTGTCCATCGACAGAGGAATGGATAAAGAAGATACGGTACATATATCCAATGGAATATTACTCAGCCATAAAAAAGAATGAAATAATGCCATTTGCAGCAACATGGATGGACCTAGAGATTAAGTCAAATAAGTCAGAAAGAGAAAGACAAATACCATTTGATATCACATATGTGGAATCTAAAATAAGACACAAATGAACTTTTACGAAACAGAAAAAGACTCAGAGACATAGAGAACACACTTGTGGTTGCCAAGGGGGAGGGGATTGGGGGAAGGATGGATTGGGAGTTTGGCATTAGCAAATGCAACCTTTTTTTTTTGCAAACTATTATATACAGAATGGATAAACAACAAGGTCCTACCGTATAGCACAGTGAACGATATTCAACATCCAGTGATAAACCATAATGGAAAGGAATATGAAAAATAATATATAGATGTATAACCGAATCACTTTGCCACACAGCAGAAATTAACACAACATTTTAAGTCAACCATACGTCAATAAAATTTTAAAAAGCAAACAAAAAAACCCCAGTATGGTCCTGTTATAAAGACAGACATACAGACCAATGGACTAGAATAGGAAGCCCAGAAATGAACTCTTACATATTCAGTCAAATGATTTTTGATGACAGTGTCAAGACCATTCAATGGGGAGAGGACAGTCTTTTAAACAAATAGTGCTGGGAAAACTGAAAATCCACACACCAGAGAATGAAGCTGGACTGGGACTTCCCTGGTGGTCCAGTGGTAAAGAATCCGCCTTCCAAGGCAGGGGATGCGGGTTCAATCCCTGGTCAGGGAACTGAGATCCCACGTCTCGGGGCAACTAAGCCCACGCACCACAACTACTGAGCTTGCATGCTTCAATGAGAGCCCACGCGCCCTGGAGCCCGCACGCCACAGCTAGAGAGAAGCCCACGCTCCACAACGAAGAGCCAGCGTGCTGCAACGAAAGATCCCACATGCCTAAATGAAGATCTAAGACATGCCACAACTAAGACCCAATGCAGCCAAAAAAAGAAAGAAAGAAAATAAATAAAATTGAAAAAACAAACAAAAAACAATGAAGCTGGACCCTGACCCAATTAACTCAAAATGAATAAGGACCTAAATGTAAGTCCTAAGACAGTAAAGCTCTTACAAGAAAACATGGGGCAAAAACTTCACAGCATCGGACTTGGCAATGATTTCTTGGATGCGACACCAAAGACACACACAACCAAAGAAAAACGGACGAATTCAACTAAATGAAAATTTAAAAATTTTGTGCATCAAAAGACCGTTCACTGAGTAATAGGCAATCCACAGACTGGCAGAGAATATTTGTAAATCACCTGATAGGGGATTAATATCCAGGATATAGAGAGAACCCCTAAGGACAGACTTTGAGGGGTTCACTGGGGGTTCCTCCCACCCTCGCTGGGTGGGGACACAGGGGCGATGGCCACGGGGTGGGGTGCGGCGCTCTGCCAGCCAGCTGCCACCCTCGTCTCTTCACGAGGCCTCTAGGCCCCCTCCCCAAGGGCCCAGCTGGCTCCCCACTGCAGCCATGGCAGGGTGTTCTGGCAGCCCCTTGGCCCCGTGCCTGCCACCCTGGGGGTCCGCTGGGTTCTCCTGAGACAGTGGGGGTGGTCCAGCCGTCACCACCCAGCTGTGCACCCACCTTGCCGTCCTCGTGGTAGACGAAGATGTTTCGAGTACTGTTGTCTTTCAGGTAGGTGACCTGCAGGCCGTGCGGGTGACCGATCTTGGCCGGCTGGAAGGTGGCGTTCAGATGCTCGATCTTCATGATGGCCTTGGGCTCCTTGGCCTGGGAAGCAAGGCCGGGCCTCAGCGCTGGGCTGGCAGGGAGTCTCCAAGGCCAAGGGAGCAGGCAGGGTGGGCTCCGGATGCCGGCCACGCACCTGCTGTCCTGCGTGGCTTTGAGCAAGTTACTTACCCTCTGTGGGCCTAGGCTCCCTGGTCTAAGTCTAAGGTAACAGCATCCCTTCCTGGGGGATGACAAGGCGGGCGCTCAACATGTGGGCTGACCCCTCCTCTGCCCCGTCTGGTCCGCCCTGCTTGCGGCCGGGCCCCCCCTTCCTGCTCCCCGTCCTGCCAGCCCGACCTCTCTCCTCTCCTTGCACTGGGGGCCGGCAGACTGCCGTGGGGCACCCTCTGGCAGAGGCGGCGGGCCCGAGGGCCACGAGCTGCCGTGGTTACTGCATCCCAGGGTCACGTTCTGACCGGAGCCGGTCTGCTGCGGGTGGGGGTGGGGCTGGGCCAGCTGCCCCGCCACACGGGGACCCCCAGCGCCTCCCCACGCACTGCCTGCGGCACCCGGGGCCACGCCGGCGTGCTTGCCTGGGTGCCAGTCTCCTCGGTCCCTCTCAGGCCTGGGAGTGTCTGCCAGGGGAGGGCTTGCCACCTCTGTGCCCCAAGATCACCCACAGCACAGGGAGTGGCCGTGACCGGGGTGGGTGGAGGGGTCCCCACGGGGGCCGGCGTGTCCCCACGGGAGGGGGCAGCGCGTCTCCGGGAAGGGCACGAGGGCAGCCAAGGAAGTGGCGCCGCTGTCCAGGGGCCAGTGTCCAGCCGCCCCAGGCCCCGGGTGGGAGGCCCAGCCGCTGCCCTTGGCCTTGTGCCCCACTCACGTCACTTCTGTTGAAATACTTGAGGGCTCCCTCGCGTTCCGTCAGCACAAACTTCCGGCTTAAGAACTGCCCGTTGTCCCGGCCGCGCTTCCAGAGAAAGCCTTCTCGGTACCCTGGGGGAGAGGGGCCCAGTCGGACTGCCACCACGGACGGGCTGGCGGCTGCCACCCTGACGAGGCAGAGGCCGGGCGGACCGTGTTCCGGTCCCCGGGGGACGCGCAGCCCCCAGGTGCCGGGAGGCCGGCGGGCGTGAGCGGGCGTCGGCCTTTCCTTGGACCCCAGGCCACCCCCTCTCCACCGGCTGCACACTCCCGCCCTCTTCCTTTCTTCCTCTTGGCAGGTGTGACAGGCATGCGGGGATGTGAGCGCACCGGGCGGGCACACGGTGCGTGCTCTTTGGGTGCGAGCAAGGGCCTGGGGACGGGCCAGTGTCCTCGATCACCCGGGGGGCCCAAGGGCACCGGCAGGGTCCTCGAGCGGCAACACTGGGGCGATGGGGCCTCGGCCAAGAATGTGGGGAGCCCCCCAGGAGGAGCCAGCCCTGCCCCCTCCTCAGCTTTGGCCCCGAGCCTCATCGTGGAGCCCCGACCTCCAGGGACCGCAGGGTCCGTTTACGTTGCTTGAAGGCACGAAGCCCGCGGTCAGCGTCCCAGCAGCAGTGGGTGAGAAGGCAGCCCCTCCGGCGGCCACGGCCGCCCTGAGCCCTCTCTCGCCCTTTCTCCTTTGCCTGTTCTGGGGCTTTGTGTCTGAGGTCTGCCCCGCACCTGCCCCAGGGGCTGGGCCAGCTCCCTCCCAGCACCACGCTCCTGGACGTGCTGCCGCCAGATCAGGGATTCGCACCCCTTTGTCGCCAGCGGGGCCCTGTGGATGCTGGGCTGTCCACCCACGCCCGGGGGACAGACGCCTGGTCGTTCCTGGCCTTCTTGAGCAGCTCTGCTGTGCCCAGCGCGGCCGTGTCTTCCAGGGGGCGCCCCACTGCCCTTGGGCCTAGCCCGGGGGCACAGGGCTAGGGCCGGGGCCCTCACAGTCGTTGCCCCACAGCTTCCTCTCTGCTCCTGACCTGGGGAGAGGGTCCCGCTGCCACGTGCGCTGAGGGAGATCCCTGCCAGGCGCCGTCTGAGGCTGGTCCGTGCCGGGGCTGCCGTCAGTAGGGGTGGTGCGCAGAGCCCAGAGCCTGACGGCGTGGCTTTTGGAGTTTGGGCGCCACCGCTGGGTCCTGGCCCCCAGCCCCAGCCCGCTGCCGCCCGTCGGCTGTCCTGGCAGCCCCACGCCCAGCACCATGGAGGCTAGGAGCTGTTTCTCTGCTCTCGAGAAGTGTGGTCCTGAAGAGGCAGCAGCCTGGCGTCGGGGACGGGGCAGCTGGCGCCTGTCTGTGGTGGGACAGTGCCAGATGAGGCCTGCTCCCTTCCCCCCGCGACTCAGAGGTCCCCGGCACCCTCAAAGCCTGTGAAAGACACGTCCCCCGGGTCCCCTGCACACAGCGCCAGCAGGCACGTCCCCTCTGTGTGCACCAGGGAGCAGGGCCACCACCGTGTCCCCAAGCTCAAGCAGGGCCCTCCCTGGAATGTTTGTTGGCTGACTCAGCATTTGGCTGGAAGTCCACTTGCCTTCGGCTCAAGGCCGGCCGCCCTGGACCCTGCATTAGCCACACGGAGAAGTGCCGAAGGCGCAGCTTTTCTGCAGAGACGCTCCCCGCCAGCACCCCTGGCCACGCCTGAGACACGGCAGGCCAAGCACTTGCACAGCCGTCTCAGGTCCCCCAGACGGGCCTCTAGGAACATCCTGTGGTCATCCCCGCTGCAGAGGACGAGGCTGAGGCTGGCGTGGCGTCCTGTCCAAGGCCGGTGGCCAGCAAGGCTGGAGCCGCCAGCCTGGTCAGCGGTTCCCAGCCCCCAGGAGCCCGCGCCTGCCTGCGGGGCCCAGCAGGGGGCAGCAGCGCCTCAGGACGCCGGGCCCGGAACAGGGGCGTCTCTGCCGCTGCCGGAACGGCGCTCCCACTGGTCACCCCCCCGAGGCGGCTCTGCTAACGTGTCCCGGGCCAGCCCAGCGGCACAGACGGGAACGCTGGCCCGAGTGCCTGGCTCCCAAGCCCGACGGCGAGCCGCCAGGATGCCTGATTTTGGGTCTGTGATGTGGCAGCAGCATTTTCGGGTGGGTGCTGGCCAGGTCCCTGACTTTGCCCCAGCAGATGGGCGGCTATTTGGCCGCAGCCTGAAGGTGGCGGCCCCCGACCTGCCCGCGTCCAAACTCGCCCGAGCCGTCCTCTCCCAGCGGCCCCCCAACCCCGTGACGTGGGACGAGGGCAGCCCAGGCTCCGCCGTGGGGATGCCCGCCCACCGTGTCCTGGGCTCCAAGCCGCGGGCCCCTCGCCACCCACCCTGAGGCGGGCCCAGGCCCTGGGAGATTCCCGAACCCATTCCCGGGCCGTCGCGGTGCAGCACTCGGCACACAGCCGGGGCCCGGCTGGCTAGAAGGGGCCATTTTCTCCCAAAGGACTGGCCGGCGCTGGGGCAGAAGCCAGAGCGTTCAGCCAGCATTTACTGAGCGCCTACTGTGTGCTGGGCCCAGTACTCGCTGCCCGGGAGCTGGAGGGGCCCGGCCGCTCAGCCGCCTCTTCTCAAGCCCTGCGCGGGCGGCCCAGGACGAGCCGAGAGACCGTGGACGCCAGAGCCGGCGACAAGATGCCCACTGGGGCGGACCAGTGACCAAGCCACAGACTGACCACCCCCCAGTGGACAAGCAGCAGGGCAGCGGGCAGCTTCTCAAGTTGGACATGCACTTCCCACGTGACCCAGAGAAACGTGAAAACACAAACGTGGTGAACACACGCTCAAGTGTTCACGGCAGCTTCACGCGTCAGCGTCACCGGCTGGACACGACCCATGTCCCTCAGCTGGGGACCAAGTGGTCCCTCGAACAGCGGACACTGTGCTGAGACGGCTGCGCGCCAGGCTCGCGGGGCAGCCGGGCGAGGCTCAGACGTGTGGCGCCGAGGGGAGCCATCCGTGACCTTCCAGCGAAGGCGCACACGCGGGCACAGAGCAGACCCGGGTGGGTGGGGCGGGGGGCCCGGGCAGCTCGTGGAGCTGTTCATCAGGTGTGCAAATCACGCGTTAACGTCGTAAAAAGCTGGAGCAGGGACCACATGGCCGTGCTCCAGGGAGGCACAGGGCTTGCCGGGGGCCGGGCCAGGCGTCCTGTGCCCAGGCCCCAGGGTGGCCCTCCCTGGCCAGGAGGTGGGGCCCCACGCCGGGTGGCTTCTCCTGGGGGTGCCCCGTGGAGGGTGTCCCCTGGGCACGGGTGGCACTAGGGACACCCCCTCCAGCCGCCTCCCCAGAAGGGCCGGGACCTGCTTTCAGGGTTCTGCTCCCCAAAAGGCTGGCCCAGGAGCTCTGGGAGCCCCGGTCCTCCACCACTCAGGTTCCCAGCTGCTCCGGCTGCAATGGCCAAAGGGGCCGGTGGGGAAAGGTTGAAGGCCGAGGGTCAGTGGGCGCAGGCTGGGCTGAGCGCGGTGCTGCTGGGACTCAAAGCCCCTTGTCCGCTGTTCCAGGAACATCACAGGCTTTGGGAACAGCACGCGCGGCGGGTGCTTCTGGGTGTGAACGCGGGTGTGAACCTGAGATCCGCGTGTGACTGAGTGCATCTAAGAGCACACGCATGTGAACATGTGTGATTTGCGGCTACACGCACCGTGGGAGTGTGTGTGAGCCCGTGTGAACATGCAGGGGTTGTGTCAGGGCGGCACCAGGAGGGGGACAGAAGCGCCTGCCTCGCGTGTGGTTCCAGCCCCGCCAGGGATGCCTCGGGCCCCGTATGCCCCGCGCCTGAGGTCCCTCCACGGTCCCACCGCGACCCTGTGTCCCCACCACACAGACGGGGATGGGTGCGGGGGCCCCGCCACTCCCCCTGGGAGCCCCCGGCCCACCGCCCCCAGGGGTCCACGCTCTCCGAAGGGGGCTGAACCGCGAGGCAGGGCCGGCCGAGCCGCGCAGGAAGCGCTGAGTGTGTCGGCGACGGGGGCGGCCGGCCCTCCGGACAACAGGGGCCCTTGTCGCCCGTGAAAGGCGGCCATTGAGGCTCTGGCTGCAGGCGGGGACGGTCCGGGGACGGAGCCAGGAGCAGCTGTTACCCGGGGTCACCCCGGCGAGTGGCCTGCGGGGCGGCGGAGGCGCAGCCCGGCCCCGGCGCGCCCAAGCCTCGGTCCTGTTATCCCGGGGCGAGCACCTCCCGCGCCCGTGACCTTGGCCGAGGTCAGCCGGGAGCGCCAGCCACACCCGTGACCTCGGCCAGGCTGGCACCTGCCGCCACACCCACCACCACAGCGGAACTTGCAAAGCCAGGCTGGCGCCCCAGCAGCGCCGGGGCCGCCGCCGTCCTACCTGGAGGCCGCGGCCCCGCTCTGGGGGGCGCTCAGTCCCCACCCAGGTCACGTCTGTCCACAGCGGTTTTGCTGTGGTGACGTTTCCCCCACGGCCGCTTAGCGGGAACTTGGGTCCCCTCCCTTCCCTCACAGTGGGGTTCCTTGTTATCACAGGGACCCGTGGAGACGTCCTTTGCCGCGGCTCAGATCCTGTGACGCCGCTACCGAGCTGTTGCTCAAACCGTCCAGCTCGGCCCGGCAGTGACACTTCCTCCGCGGATGCCCTAAGCGCACCGGGTGGGGACTGGGCTCACCTGAGGCCCCGGCAGGCGTCGTGTTGGGAGGGACCCTCGCCCACGACCGAGGGTCCCCAGCAGCCCCCGAGCCCACCCCAGGCAGGTGGGCGCCCCGGCCCGGCCTCCCTTGGCCACGTCACACCTCGGAGCGGCCCTGCCCCGGCCCCGCGGTCCCCCTCCCTGGCACGTCCCCATTCTCGGGGGCCGTGGGTGTGTCGGCCCCTGTGCCGTGGGAAAGGCGCTCCTCGGTGCGGGGGGCTGGGCCTCACCAGGGATGCGGCCGGGGCGGGGGGAGGGGCGGGTGG
>NC_041227.1:80848170-80877513 GCF_002837175.3 Physeter macrocephalus
CGACAGAGTGCCGGGCGGGGCTCTGGTCCAGGGGCCCCGGCCAGCCAGGCAGCAGCGGCTGTGAGGAACGCCGCCCTCTCCCAGGAGGAGGCCTGGGAGGGGGTGGCGGGCTCTGGGGAGACAGGTGGGCGAGGGGGAGCTCCCCCGGGAGTGGGATTCAGAGGCTGTTCAGGACCCGCGCACAGAGCCAGGGCTCAGGCTCCTCTGGGAACCCATGGGGGTCCCAGCAGCTGGTGCCCCGGGCACCCCCCACGTCTCCTTGAGGGGCCCTGCCCCGCGGGTGGCTTGGTGAGCACTTCCGTGGAGTCAGGGGACCACGCTGACGGTCCCCAGGGCCCCGCACACCCAGGACTCTGTGCCTGTAAATCTCAGGGCTCTGCTGGGCGGGGGCAGGTGGGGAGCCACAGGCGTGAGTTTCCAGGGCTCGAGGGAGAGGGGGCGTTAGCGTTCTGGGCAGGGTGGGTGGGCTTAGAGAAATGGGAATCAGAGCCCCATTAAGGGTTTCTGCACCGAGGCCGTGAGCAGCTGCCGCCTCGTGTGGGGAGCAGAGACAAGGCCCGAGGCCGGGGCCCCCCCACGCCGGAGACGACGTGTGAGTCGGGGGGAGGCTGCAGAGCTGCAGGGGCCGGGCGATCAGAGACGGGGGCACACGTGCACAGGGCCCTTCCGGCGGATGAGCTGCTGCCCAGTGGGAAGCCAGGGCCCCGGGGTGGGGGCCGGCACCACCTGCTCCAGCCAAGCTCTCACCGTCACCCCCTGCGGGGCCTGCACCCCGCCCGGTGCCCCCTCAGCAGCACCCCAGCAGCGTCCCTGGGCCCAGCTGAGCTCGCCCCCTTGCGCCCCGTGAGGGCTGGCCCTCTGTGGCCCCCAACACAACCTATCCAGGTGAGACAAGGGCCCGCCTCTGCAGGTGGGCCCCAGCCTTTGCTCTTCGCTGCCCCGAGGGTCTGACGGAGAAGCCGCGGCCTTCAAAGGCCGCCCGCTCCGTCCCGCCACGTGTGCACCCACAACGGGCTCTCCCCATCCCCGTCCCCTTGCCCGGTGCCCCAGGCACTCCCGAGGTGCCGTTCCACGAGGGGAATGGCAGCGGCCGCGACAGGAAGGTCTGTCATCGTGCCACCCTGTGCACGGCCCCGCTTTCTCAGGAGGGCGCCAGAGGCGGGCCGGTGCGCACACACCTCCCGGCCATCGTGACTAGGTCACACGCCCACCCCTGACCCGTCGGGACCAAAGGTAAGACTCTTCCTGACGCTTGGGTGAAAGTCACACTTGCCCTTTTCTCATGGAACCCAAAGGCGTTTCCAACCCAGGTGAAAAGTCCGGACCTGCCGCAGTAAAGCCACCACCGGCAGGGGCGGTGCCACCCCAAGAAGCGGAACCAGAGGGGGAAACACGAGCCAAGTCCTGACAGCGCTGACTGAGCCCCTGGTTCAAACTGTGCCTGAAGCCGGAGCAACTGTGTGAGCCCCTCCTCTCCCCGTTTTCCTTACACCCAACTGGGTTGGACTACTGTCGCTCACAACCAGAGGCCCTGACGCAGGAACAGGCACAAAATCCCGCACCTGCCTCTGAATCGAGGCCGCACGCCACGCGCTGTAAATCGCTGAGATGTTTACGCCCGGGAGACAAAGGCTGTGGGGTGAGCCTTCCTGGGGTCCCAGAGCAGGGAGGCTGGGTTTCAGGCAGGACGGGGCACAAGCGCCCCAGGGCTGAACAGGCACGGGCGCCCACGTCCTCTCCCCCTCGCGCGTCGGGGGCATCAGGAGAGGAGGAAGTGGCTCTCTGGGGTGGACCGTAATTGAATCAAGGCCACGTCCCAGCCCTGGGCCACATCAGGGGCTCGGGAGGAGAGGGGACCTGGAGCTGCCTGCTGTGCAGGAACAGGGGCTGCACGCAGAGCCCCTTCCGGCCAACGGGGGATAAAGGGGCCGATCCCGCAACAGACACCTGAGCCGCCCGCATGTGATCACCCCCAACCCATGTGCTGACAGAGCCCCCGGGGCCCGGCCCACCCTCCCTGGGCCCACCTGGCCCAGGCCCATCCACACCCCTCCTACCAGGACCCACCCACCCTGCGGGCCCTCCCAGGGCAGAGGTGCTGCCGCCACCAGCCTGGAGGGCCCCGGGCAGCCCCCCACCCCTCGGTCGGGGTTCAGGGCCGGGCTGTGAGCAGCTGTGGGGACCCCTGGTGCCAGGTGAGTCGGCTGGTGTCAGGGGCCGACGGGTGGACACGGATTCAGGCCACTTAAGCGGTCGCCCAGGTTCCCGAGGACCCTGCTCCAGCTCCGGGGGGCAGGGGCGAGGGGACAGAGAGACAGAGCAGCAGCACCGACGGACAGGTGCCGGCATCCTCACCTGCAGAGTAGGGTTCCTGCCGCTCGGGGTGGGTGAACTCCTGCCGTTCGTACTTGGCCCGGATCCACTGTTCCCGCAGGAGTCTGGGGAGAGAGGGGACGGGCTGGGGGACAGTCCGGCCTGAGCACAGGCCCGCGGGAGCTGCCGCGCGGAGCGGGGGCCCTGGACTCGGTCCCTCCGCCTCGCAGGTGGCGGGGCTGAAGGGCCTCCAGCTTTGGGTTTTAACCCTGTTTGCTAATCAGGTAGTTTCACCTCTTCACAGTCCCCTTTTCAAGAACGGAGATGTAATTCACGTGCCATAAAATCCACCCGTTTAAGGCGTCGATTCAGCAATTCCTGGTATACTCACAGGCTGTGCAGCCACCACGAGGGTCTAGTTCCAGAACAGTCCATCGTGCCAAATGGAAACCCCATCCCGGTTAGCAGTGCCCCCGCCCCCCGGCCCCAACCGTGCGTCCGCTCCCTGTCGGGACGTCTCCTGTGCCTGGAACGTGCAATGTGCTCAGAGTGTCTGGGGCTCATCCACTGGCAGCTCAGTCACCCCACCCTCCTCCTCCTCCGTCTGCAGGCCGGCTCACGCTCGGGCCCAGAGAAGGAAAAGGCCTGGCCAGCACCTGCCCCCCGGGGCCCACCCTGTGCTCCCCGGAGAGCGGCTCCCCAGGGCAGCAGTGGTCGCGGGTCGCGGGAGGGCAGCAGGCAGGGGAGACAAGGCAGTGAGGAGGGGGCTTGCCCCACGGGGGCGGCCTGACGCCCCGCAGCCCCCGGCCGCCCCCCTCTCCCCGGCCGCCCCCTCCCGTGGGGTCCCCCGCGCGCAGCCAGGTGGGCACTCGGCAACCCTGCCCTCAGCCCGAAGTCTTCGGCGCCAGCTCCCCTGGCCCCCCTCTCCTGTGCCTGGAACGTGCAATGTGCTCAGAGTGTCTGGGGCTCATCCACTGGCAGCTCAGTCACCCCACCCTCCTCCTCCTCCGTCTGCAGGCCGGCTCACGCTCGGGCCCAGAGAAGGAAAAGGCCTGGCCAGCACCTGCCCCCCGGGGCCCACCCTGTGCTCCCCGGAGAGCGGCTCCCCAGGGCAGCAGTGGTCGCGGGTCGCGGGAGGGCAGCAGGCAGGGGAGACAAGGCAGTGAGGAGGGGGCTTGCCCCACGGGGGCGGCCTGACGCCCCGCAGCCCCCGGCCGCCCCCCTCTCCCCGGCCGCCCCCTCCCGTGGGGTCCCCCGCGAGCAGCCAGGTGGGCACTCGGCAACCCTGCCCTCAGCCCGAAGTCTTCGGCGCCAGCTCCCCTGTCCCTCCGGTGCCGACACGGCCCCGTGACCCCGGGGGCATGGCCTCACCTTGGCCCCCCCAGCCCGCTGTGCCCGCCTGTCGCCCTGGCGGCCCCTGGCCCCTCACCTGCCAGATCTCACGGCTAATGTGCAGAGGCCCCCGTCCCTCCCCAGACGCCGCCACAGCCCGAACTTCTGTTTCGGATGCAGGTAGGTTTGAACTGATGTCACTGCAGAGGTGGCTGCGGCTGGGGGGCAGGGGGCAGCTGGGGCACAGCTGACCACTTCCTCCCCGCGCGGACTCACGGGGCCTGCTCCCACCGGGCACCCGGGCACCAGGCGGGGGCGGCCACACCCGCCGCACGGGCTGGCGGACGACCGAGTCCCGCTCCCCCGCCTGCCCTCACAGGATGCTTTCCCCGGGCGGTCAGCCCCATGTCACTAACCCGCTCGAAGGCCAGGGGCTGGGCTGTGCCCCTGCGGAGGTGACCCCTCAGCCACGGCCTCCCCTTCTGCACAGACGGCCTCGGGAAGACGGGGACAAAGTTCCATTATCGTGCCGGGGGCAGCTCTCACCTCCAGCCGCCCCTGTGAACCCAGACCTCCTCCCATATCATCTGAGTGATTTCCGAGGCTGTCATGGGTCAGACAATGTCCCCATCCTGCCCAATATGTATGCTGGAGTTCCAACCTGCACGACCTCAGGCCTACCCTTGTCTGGAGACAAGACGGCTGCAGACCAGTGAGCCAGGACGAGGTCATCCCGGTGCAGGAGCCCTAACCCTATCTCCCCGGGGCCTCGTGAAAAGGGACGTCTGGACACAGGCCGCAGAGAGACGACCACGTGAGGACACGGGACGCCGGCCCCGGGAGGACCACCCCAGCAGCCCCAGGACGGGGAGACACAATTTCTCCTGCTTACGCCGCCGGCCTGTGGCCCCTCTTCGGGGGCCTCACCTGGGACCCGCCAAGGAAGGGGCACCCACAGGCCCACGGCTGCCTTGAGGGGGGCTGGCTCCCAGCTGCCCCGGCCACACAGCAAGCAGGAGGCCCGGCTTCCAGCAGAGGCCAAACTGAGGGGCCAGCCTGACCGCCACCACAATGCTGGGGTTGAAACTCAGGGCACCGGTGGCACAGGAAGGGCATCTGGGCTCTGGCCGCTCTCTGAGTCACACGGCCAGGCCCTCTGATTCTCACGTTGCCCCAGCTGGCGGGTTGGGCTCCGAGCTCCAGACAGCAGGGGCTGTGTCCGGAACCCACCTTGGGCCAGACCCCGGCCACCTGACTCACCACCTCATTGCACCCTCGTGATGCCCCAGAGTGGGGGGCAGGCGGCATCCTTCCAGCTTCACGGCTGAGGAAACTGAGGCCACTGGGTCTTAGACTGCCAGGAGGCTGCTGCAGCCCCTGTGCTAAGTGTGCATAGCTGAGGAGGTGTACTTTCCAGTGTACACGGGCATTCACACCCCCTCCACCGCTGCACGGCTCTCCACAGCATCCACGGGCATTCACACCCCCTCCACCGCTGCACGGCTCTCCACAGCGTCCGCGGGCATTCACACCCCCTCCACCGCTGCACGGCTCTCCACAGCGTCCGCGGGCATTCACACCCCCTCCACCGCTGCACGGCTCTCCACAGCGTCCGCGGGCATTCACACCCCCTCCACCGCTGCACGGCTCTCCACAGTGTACATGGGCAAACCTGAGCACCTGAGTCTGGGGAATGGGGTGGGCTCGGGACCCGTGAACCTTCACTCAGTGGAGGTTTCCGGAAGGTGGGGCACATTAGGGTTCAGAGCACCCTCTCAGTGGGGACGCCTGGTCACCCGAGAGGCCCTGACCACACAGCCCTGCAAGGGGGCTTTGCAGGGACCAGGCTGCAGAGGGGCTGGCCAGCCCTGGGCAGGAGACAGGCCTGTGGCCAGTGTGTCCCCTCGTCACACGCTCAGCGCGGTGGGGATAAAGGGTGTGCATGCAAATGGCCCAGACCACGGAGGAGCCTGTGGCTGGGTGATTAAAATCGGTCTCAGAATCAGCTGCCACCTTGCTGATTCATACCGAGATGGAGCCCGGTAGGGCGGGGCGCGAGTTCCCCGGGAGCCCAGAGCCCGGGATGCGACAGGGCCTGGGGGGCCGGCCTGCCCGTGAAGGGGTGAAGGGGTGGGCGTGGTGTGCCGAGGTGAGGCCAGCCTTGGTCTCCCTGCCTGTGAAGTGTCCGAACTGGACGCGCCTCCCAGCCTCCCCCCTGCGGCCGCCAGCAGCCCCCTGGTCTCCCACCCCTGGTTCACACAGAACTAGAAACACACAGCCCTGCATGCAGCCCGGGTCCAGGTGCCGCCGGGCGGGGTCCCCGGGGTGTGGGGTTCACCAAGTGAGTCAGGAGGCGACAGCGTTGAGCAAACAGGAGGGAGGTGCCGCCCAGGGGACCGGGGCCGGATGCAGGGCGCCCAGGGACCTCGCAGCCATGGGCGCGTCCCCTGCCTGGGAGGAGGTTGGGCTGCGTCCCTACCTTCCTTTCTCAGAAAAGGAAACTCCAGGAGGGGCCCTCATCACAAGAGGGGCCCTTCCCCTCCGAGCCGCAGCTGAGCAGCTGTGACACTGGCCAGCTGAGGAGGGGGCTGTCGGGGGCCTGAGTGACCCTTGAGGGCATTGGGCGGGTTGCCAGGGATGGATGGATGGGTCTGATATGGGTGGAGAAGGTATGAGGGGTGCTTCAAGGTATGAGGGGTGCTGGGGGGCCAGCTCGTGAGATGGGGGAGGGTCCCCAGGAGCCCCCCAGGAAGGATCCGGAGACCCTTGGTGGGCAGGTTCCCTGCTGGTGCTGAGCCTGACACGGGCAGCCAACCCCACAGGGCTGGGGTCCCAGCTTCACCCCAAGCACCTCCCCTGACTTCCAGAACCTTCTGGAACCCCACAGTGTGCCGCCCTGTGCTGGGCGCCAGCAAAAGAGATTCGAGGAGCGCACCCTTCCTTGAGCCCATGGGACCCAAGGAGAAAAGGCCTCTGCGACCCCCCGGCTCTGAGCGGCTGGAGGAGGGGGGAGGGGTCCTCAGGAACGCGCGGCGGCCAAACGGAGCCAGCCCGGGGGCTGGGGTCCTGGGGGCTGCAGCAAGGGCCTCAGGCGGAAGGAACAGCCGGGGGGTGTTGGGGTGGGAGGGGCATATGGGGAATGGCCGTCCAGCCCGGAGGGGGAGCCACTCAGGGACCACGGGGGCGGGAACCCAGGTGGGGTGCAGATGGGGACCCTGAGGCGCAGGGCAGTCGGTGCAGGGGCCGGGGTCACACGGGAGCGGGCCCCCCTCCCAGGTCCACGCCCGGCGCACCAAGATCCAAGACCAAGCGGAGGACAGCCTGGACAGGGCCCCCAGGACGCGAGGCCGGCGCCCACCTTCCCCCACCCCGGCCCCTCCCGCCTGCCAGCGGGTCGTCCCGAGCCATCTCCAGAGCGTGTGGGCTGTTTACCAGCGACCCCGACAAAAGCCCTTTGTTACTCACTGGCAGTCAGAGGCCGAGGGCCGGTAGTAGAAGGGGGGCACTTTGGACTCGAATGTGGCTCTGGCGACATGGTTTCCGCGGGAGGTCATGAACTGCAAGAGAGAGGGTGGGTCAGGGCCCCAGAGGCTAAGGCCGCTGACCCCAGGGCCCTGGCGGCTCGCTGCCTGGGCAGGGGACCGCCCTTCCCCGCAGCTGGCTGGGGCCAGGTGCCTCCAGAAAGGGGCCCTCCTCGGGAGGAAGGCCCTTGCCCCTGGCGTCACACGAGGCCTGGCTTGTCCACTCTGCCTGAGTGGCGCAGAAGCCCACGTTCCTGTAGGGCAGCCAGGCTGCAGAGACCAGGCATGCGACTGCAAGCTGTGAACGAGCTGGGGGGTGGGGGTGACGGGGAGCCTCTGGAGCAGCCGCCACGCGGGGCGTCCCGGGCACAGAAACAGCACGTGCAAAGGCCCTGAGGTAGAGCGAGCTGGGCGTACTGGAGGAGATGCCCTGCCCTGGCCTGGCCGGTGTGGGAAGGGGGCCTGACCACAGGGGCCTCAAGGGCAGGGAGGGAGTGTGGGCTCCTGGTGCTCTGACCCTTCCCTCTAAGTCATTGCATGTGAGGGCCATCAGGCCGTGGATGTGGAGGATCAGTGCGGAAAAAATCACAAACAATAAGATGCTTCAGCAAAAGGCTGGTACCAACTCAGAATCCTAAAAGTCATGGCTTCTCTATACAAAACACCAATCCGCTCAGAGGTCTAACAGGAGGAAAGGCCCACCGCTAAGAGCAGGTGCACAAAGCACCTAAGAACGAGCTCTAATGAGGATCCTTCAGCCTCTACGAAGAAACTGTCATGTGCTCCAGGGGAGCAAAAGAAACTCCAGACATACCAAGTTCTTGGTTAGGGAGACAGAAAGCATGCTGTCTCCTTATGTTTATCTATTTTTAGCAATTCTAAAAAAAGAAAACCAGGAATAGAATTTTCAAGAGCTACCAAAGATTCTAAAGTTCATTTTAAAATTAACAAGCAAAAGCATCCTAGAAAATTCTGAAAATGAAGATGCTTCCTACCAGATATTCAAACCTGTTATAATGCTACTATGAGTCAAACAGTACTGACCAGAAAGCCTAAAAGGTCCAGAAACAGATCCAATAGGATCTAATATCCAATATTCAACAGGTTTAGTAGGACAAGTTGGTGTACAATAGTGGTAACGTCTCAGATCGACGGGAGAAGTGCCCATTAGCTGATGACCAATAAGAAACTGGAAACTACTGGAGAAAAGGGGGTATGCGTTCCAGCAAAGTAAACTCCAACTGGATTAAAGACTGAATTTCCAAAGTTAAACAATAGAAATAGTAGAAGGGAATTTCCTGGTGGTCCAGTGGTTAAGGCTCCGCGCTTCCACTGCAGGGGGCACGAGTTCCACCCCTGGTCAGGGAACTAAGACCCCACGTGCCGTGCAGCGTGGCCAAAGGTAGATGAAAATCACGGGATGACTCAAAAAATAATTTTAGGAAAATATGGAAGGAAATCTTCATGACTTTGGGTTAGGAGTGGTTTCTTAGAGGTGACACCGAAAGCACGAGTAACAAAAGAAAAAAAAAATCAATGGAACTTCATCAAAATTAAAAACTTTTGTGTTTCTAAAGACACCATCAGGAAAGTGAAAAGATTTATGAACCTTAAAAACACGAGGCTCATGAGAAACGGACACAAAATGCCACACAGCATAGGACTACTTTTGTATGAAACATCCAGAACAGGCAAATCCAGAGACAGAAAGCCAACTGGGGGTCTTAGGGGGAGGGGAGTGGCCACTAAGGGGGATGGGTCTCCCCTGAGGTGAGGGAAATGTTCTGGAACTAGACGGAGGTGATGGTTGAACAAGACTGTGAATGTGCTTTATTTATTTTTTTACTGCAGTGTAGTTGACATACAGGATTGGTTTCAGGTGTACGGCAGA
Source organism: Physeter macrocephalus (assembly GCF_002837175.3). Taxonomy (NCBI): domain Eukaryota; kingdom Metazoa; phylum Chordata; class Mammalia; order Artiodactyla; family Physeteridae; genus Physeter; species Physeter macrocephalus. The sequence continues at coordinate 80,857,228 of NC_041227.1, forward strand.
GTGGTTCGACATTTATACACGTTACGAGATGACACAGTTATTACAACGTTGTTGACTGTATCCCCTGTGCTGTACGTTACATCCCGTGACTTACTTATCATATGACTGACGTTCATGCCTCTGAATATCCTGCACCGACTTCTTCTGTTCCCCCGCCCCCTTCCCTCTGGCAACAGCTGTTTTTTCTCTGTACCTATGAGTCTGTTTCTGTTTTTTAATATTTGTTAATTTTGTTTTCCAGATGCCACATGTAAGGGAGATCATATACTACTTCTCTTTCTGTGTCTGACAGATTTCACTTAGCATAATACTACCCTCTAGGTCCATCCACATTGTCGCAGATTGTAAAATATCACTCTTTTTTATGGTTGAGTCATATTCCATTGTATATATGCACCACATCTTCCTTATCCATTCATCTGCAGGTTGCTTCCATATCTCGGTTATTGTAAATCACGCTGCAGTGAACACGGAGGTGTGTATATCTTTTTGATTAAAAATATTCTAGTAAACACCCAGGAGTGGGATTGCAGGATCATATGGTAGTTCTATTTTTAATTTTTGGAGGAACCTCCATACTGTTCTCTGTAGTGGCTGCACCAACTTACATTCCCACCACCAGTGTAGGAGGGTTCCCTTTTCTTTACATACTCTCCAGCATTTATTGCTATTATTATTTTTTAATGAATTTACTTTACTTATTTATCTATCTACCTTTGGCTGCATTGGGTCTTCACTGCTGCGCATGGGCTCCCTCCAGCTGCGGCGAGCAGGGGCTACCCTTTGTTGCGGTGCGCGGGCTTCTCACTGTGGTGGCCTCTACTGCCGCGGAGCACAGGCTCTAGAGTACAAGCTCAGTAGTTGTGGCTGGCGGGCTCTAGAGCGCAGGCTCAGTAGTTGTGGCGCACGGGCTTAGCTGCTCCGCGGCACGTGGGATCTTCCCGGACCAGGGCTCGAACCCGTGTCCCCTGCATTGGCAGGCAGATTCTTAACCACTGCACCGCCAGGGAAGTCCAGCATTTATCCAGCATTTATTACTTGTAGACTTTTTAATGATGGCCATTCTGACTGGCCTGAGGTGGTACCTCATTGTGGTTTTCATTTGCATTTCTCTAATAATTAGCAACAGCGAGCGTCTTTTCATGTGCCTGTTGGCCATCTGTATGTCTTCTTTGGAAAAATGTCTGTTCAGGTCCTCTGCCCATTTTTATTTGGACAGTTTCTTTTTTTGATACTGAGTTGTATGAGTTCTCTGTATATTTTGTGTAATAACTCTTATTGCATAAATTGTTTGCAAATATCTTCTCCCATTCGGTAGGTGGCCTTTTCATTTTGTTGACAGTTTCCTTTGCTGTGCGAAAGCTTTTTAGTTTGCTGTAGTCCCATTTGTTTATTTTTGCTCTTGCTTCCCTTGCCTGAGGAGACAGATCCAAAACGATATTGCTAAGACCGATGTCAAAGAGCATACTGCCTGTGTTCTCTTCTAGAAGTTTTATGGTTTCAGGTCTTATATTTAGGTCTTTAATCGATGGTTTCAGGTCTTACACTTAGGTCTTTATCCATTTTGAGTTTATTTTTCGTATATGGTGTAACAAAGTGGTCCAGTTTCATTCTTTTGCATGTGGCTGTCCAGTTTTCCCAACACCATTTATAGAAGAGACTCTCCCCCGTTGTATGTTCCTGCCTCTGGATTATGCACTTCATTTTTTAAACGTTTATTTTATTGAGGACTTCCCTCGTGGCGCAGTGGTTATGAATCCGCCTGCCAACGCAGGAGACACGGGTTCGAGCCCTGGTCTGGGAAGATCCCACATGCCATGGAGCAACTAAGCCCGTGCGCCACAACTACTGAGACCGCGAGCCACAACTACTGAAGCGCGCACCTAGAGCCCGTGCTCCACAACAAGAGACACCACCGTGATGAGAAGCCCGCACACCACAATGAAGAGTAGCCCCCGCTCGCCGCAGCTAGAGAAAGCCTGCACGCAGCAACGAAGACCCAACGCAGCCATACATAAATAAATAAATAAGTAAATACATTTATTTTTTTTAAAAAAAGAAGACACACAAATGGCCAAGAAGCACATGAAACGATGCTCAGCGTTACTCATTGTTAGGGAAATGGGGACCAAACCCACAAGACCCCACTGTGCACCCAGCGGGACGGCTGAAGTCAGACAGATGGCAACGAGCGCTGGAGAAGACGCAGAGAGACTGGAATCCGCATGGATCGTTGGTGGGAATGGGCAGCTGTGCTGGGAAAAGCCTGGCAGATCCTCAAACATTAAACACGGAGCCACCCTAAGGCCGGGTAGTGCCACTCCCTTCTGAGAGAACTGAAAGCACAGAAATATTCTGAGCAGCATTGTTCAGAAGAGCTGGAAAAACGAGACAACCCAGGTGTCCATCAGCTGGTGAACGGATAAGCAAGATGTGGTCCATCCATGCGATGGCAATGACCTCGGCCATAAAAAGAAATGAAGTGCTGACACCTCGACGACATAGATGACTCTTGAAAACATGGTGTTCAGTGAAAGAGGACACAGGAGCCACACGTGGAATGATCCCACTGACCCGAAGCACCTGCATCAGGCAAATCCCTCAAGACAGAAAGCAGGAGCTGGGGTGGGGGCAGTGCTGGGCGGCGGCGGCTACTGGGCACAGGCTTATCTGGGGATATGAAAGTGTTCTGAAATTAGATGGTGGCAATGGATGCACAGCCCTGCGAATGCGTGAAAACTACTGAATTGTACACTGTAAAAGGGTGAGGTGTATGGTGTGTGAACGACAGACATCAAGCTGTTCTGAGTAAAAATAATCGGAGGGGAGGGCAGGCCTATCGAAGTGTGCTGTAAACCCTAAAACCACAAAAGGCAAGGTTGACAAATGTGATCACTTCAAAGTGAAAACGTTTCCACTGCAAAACCCACCGTGAGCAGAGTCAAAAGACACCCTTGAGAAAAACGTCTTCCCCTACCGTCCCTGAGGGCTGCAGCCCTCCTACGTAAAAACCCCCGAGAAAACGGAAGCAGCGCACAGCGGCGGCGCAGGGCCTGGAAGTTCACAGATGGCTCTGAAATGTCCCCGAAGACGCCGCACCTCACTCAAGACGAGAAAAGACCCTACGGGGAACAAGGGTTCACCTCTCTGTCGGCAAAGACGGGCCCTGGGAGACGGGTGGGCAGGAAGGCGGGCACACGCTCTCACGCGTGCGGGCACAGGCGTGGCTAAGAGGGGGAGACCGGCAAAATCCTTCAAGCCCGTCACGGAGCCTCTGAACTTCCCCTTCGAGGAGTGTGAGCCCGTCGCTGACCCTGGCAGGAGCTGATGCTTCCGTGAGGCCGTCCGCTGGCCCGGTGGCCACGGTGGGAAGACCCCCCGCGCCCTTCCTTGTGTGCACGGAGGAGCCTGCGGGTAAACTGGGACCCTCCAGGCAGGGGTGAGCTGGGCAGCCGCGGCCTGAGACGCACGGCCGCCCCGGGGCACCCGCGCTCCCCGGAGCCTGTGCACGCGGACGCGGGCAAACACCCCCGGGCCCGCCACCCGTGACCGTGGGCCGTCCACACAGTGGGTGTCACTGGCCCTTTATAAGGGGGGGAAGCGCTCGCGCGGTGGCTTAGGCCTGGGGGCGGGGTGCGAGCTGAGGGCTCGGGGTTCTTTCTGAAGTGACGAAAATGTTCTAAAATTGACTGTGGTGACGATTGCTCAACTCAGTGACTGTGCCGTAAACCGCCGAACTGCGCTTGAAAGAGTGAGTTGTGTGCCTTGTGAATTATATTTCAATAAGCTTCTTTAAGGAAGAGGCTGCAGAAAAATACAAAGTTTGGGGGAAAAAACATGAAAAGAAACGAAAGGAAAAGGCACGGACGAGGGTCCCGCGCGCCTGGCCCACAGCCAGGGCCGAGCTCCCCGCATCACGACCGCCCTCCCGGGAGCGGGCCTGCCTCACGCAGGCTCAGGACCCCCAGCCAACCAGCAGCTCAGGGACTCGAGGGCAGAGTGAGGGGAGGCCCGGAGCCCGGAGGCCCGGCAGGCCCCCTTCCACACCGCGCCGCCCCACCTGGGGGCGGGGGTCCAGTGCCCTGCAGGCCAAGCCCTTCCAGCCCCCCGAGGTCCCCTCTGTTTTAATGATGGAGCAGAGGGGCAGACGACAGAAAGGGGATGGGGGCCCCTCTCAGCTCCCAGAGCCCCTGCCCCACACCGGCACCACTGGCACCAGCCTGGCCTCGCTTCGGACCTTCTCACAAGCGTCCGCAGGTGGAAACCAGAGCTTTCCTGGGGGCACCCGTGTCCAGGACCCTCTCCCTCTCTCCTCACGAGGCATCACACCCTGCGGGGCGTCAAGGCAGCCTCCGCCTCCACTGTCTGACCACTGGGGTGAGGGTGCCTCCAGCCACGTGTGAACGTTCCACGGGCACAGGGCGGCTTCGTTACCTGCACACTGACTTGGCAGGAAGGCCTGGGTAGGCCCGGGACTCTGCATTTCTAACAAGCTCTGGGGAGGCTGCTGCCACCAAGGCTACATGGACAGCAGCAAACTGTTACTCCCAGAAGCAGGGGCATGCACAGGGAGCACCCAGCCTTGGGTCCCCCAGCCCTGAGGCAGCCACCAGCCAGGGAACTCCTTCTCTCACTGGGTGGGCATGGTCACCACGCCCCCTGAACCCTTGACCCTGGAGTCAAATTTCAGGAGTTAGGGGGCCTGCCCCTTGGCTCCCGTCCATCTCCCCGCAGCCTCCGTCAGGGGTCAGGCCCCACCTGGGCAGCCTCCACAGCCACAGCCCTCTGTCTGGAACTCGCTACCCCAGGCTGTGCCCTGTTCTCACCTTCAGTCAGGCTGTGGGGCCCTGCCTGCCACCCTGGCCCAAGTCACCACCCCCTGCCCACCGGCAACCTGCATGTCCCCCTCTCTAAGGCCTTCTCCAGGGGCCAGCCACTCGCCAGGCCCCCCATAGCAATTGTGCAATAAACACGGGTCAGGTGGCTGGATGGACGGATGGATGGATGGAAGGATGGATGGATGGATGGGGGGGTGGGTGGATGGATGAGTGGGTGGATGGATGAGTGGGTGGAAGGATGGATGGATGGATGGATGGATGGATGGATGGATGGATGGATGGATGGATGGATGAGTGGGTGGATGGGTGGGTGGGTGGATGGATGGATGGATGGATGGATGGAAGGATGGATGGATGAGTGGGTGGATGGGTGGGTGGATGGATGGATGGGTGGGTGGGTGGGTGAGTGGGTGGACGGATGGGTGGGTGGGTGGACGGGTGGGTGGGTGGATGGATGGACGGACGGTTCAGTGAAGGGCTTGACTTTTGTTACCTTCTGCGACTCTCCATAAGGTTAGCAATAAAACCCTGACAACAAGAGGGCCTGTCCCATTGCACAGCTGCGCCATGCTGTGTTCCGTGAGCACCAGAATATCCCAGGTGTGGGGAAATGGGAGCAAAGCCGCAGGAACTGCCCATGGAGAGGAATCAACAGCCTCCTGCACTCGTGCGCTCGCTCATTCACTCTGCAGCTGCCGCAGGAGGGAGGCAGGGAGAGTCAGTCCCGGGACTGGATGCACAGGAGGACCGAGGTCCAGCTGCTGGCCCCTTGGCCTCCCGACACTTGTGGATGGTCTCCCCGCAGCCTGGGATCCCTGACAGCACGGGCCCCCTTGGGGCACCAGAGATGGAGCGACCTCCGAGGTGTCATGACCCAGAGGGTGGGGCCGAGGTCACCCAGGGGCAACGGGACAGGCCTGTGTCCTCCCATCCCCACCAGGCACCCCTGCCTGGCCTTACCTCCACTTGGGCATCCTCCCAGGTGTCCAGGCGGACGGACTTCACCTTGCTGACCTGAGGGATGTTCCGGTGAATTCCAGAGCAGCTCAGACAGATGAACACCCCTAGGGTGTATGAGGCCCAGTCAGGATCTGGAAGACAAGGCCAGACGTTCAGGGGGCGCTGATCCCGAGGGGCCCCCAGAGGGGACAGGACACTGGACCAGGGCCCACAGGGCTGGAAGGGCCCCTCCCTTTCTGGCCTTGGTCTCGTCTGTGCAATGGGAGGCCGGCCAGGAGACCAGGTTCCCAGGCTCTGGGGGCCCAGAGTGGGGGTCCCTGCCCCCCGCACAGAGGAGCAGCCCCACCCCCTCATCCTGGCTGCTCCCGGGGGCCGAGGGGACCCTGAGTGAAGCACAGCAACGCGGGAGACACCGGGGCGACGTGCTGGTGAGAACCCACGATCAGCACCCGTCCGACCGGCGTGACCAGGACACGCCAACACGTGTCACATCCTGCAGCCGAGGCCACAGGAAAAGCAGAATGTGGCTAGGGCAGGGCTGTGGAGGCCCAATCGTGTCCACACTTCGAGAGGTTTGAAATTTCTCACACTGAACGGCGGCACCGTGGACAGTGAGACCGTGACGCTTATTAAGTTGGGCGGAGGGTAAGCGGGTGCTGGTGCCCGAGTCCCCAGTTCATCCGCCATCTGTGCGTTCACGTGCTAACTGCGTGCGGGGCTGGACCGTGGAAAGGGTCCTACAGAGGAGGCTTTCTCTGCAGAGGACGGGCCGTCCCGTAAAGGCTTCCCGTCTCTCAGGGAAGCTTCTGGATCGGACTGGTCTAAACCAAGATGCCCAGTGGCTCCCAGCCGAGGGCCACCGGCTTGAGCAGGCTTCCCTGGGAGCCCTTGGGGGGCCGGTCTGCACCCAGCCCCTAAACTAGCAAACACCCCCCACGCCCGTGTGAGAGCACAGCACTGAGCCCACCCTGCGGTCACTGCCACCCGAGGGGCCCGGGGGTCGCTGGGGTCAGCACGCGGATGCCCCCGCCCCAGGTCAGGAGGACACTTTCTTCTGTGATAAGACGAGGCTGGGGGACTTCCCTGGCGGTCCAGTGGTAAAGAATCCGCCTTCCAATGCAGGGGACGCGGGTTCGATCCCTGGTCAGGGAACTGAGATCGCACGTGCCGCAGGGCTTAAACTAAGCCCGCGTGCCGCAACTACAGAGCCCGTGCACCCCGGAGCCTGCGCGCCACAACCAGAGAAGAGGAAACCTGTGTGCCGCAACTAGAGAGAAGCCGGCACACCACAACGGAGAGCCTGCGTGCCGCAGCTAAGACCGGACTCAGCCAAAAATAAACTAAAAAAAAAAAGACAGACAAGGCTGGGAGGTGGCTGTACCCACGGGGGGCCAGCCCAGGCCCTCCGCCCTACTGAGGACACAGCCCTGCACCTCCCTTCAGGGAGCCCCAAGAACCCACCCTGGTGCCGGAGGGTCAGAGCCCCCCTCAGAGACCAAACGCCAGCCACGGGCCCACGCAGCGTGCGTGCGTGTGTGTGGTAGGGGGCGGTCCGTAGGGGTGGCAGGCACCTCTGGTTCCTGGGTCAAGACCCCTCCAGCCCGGGGCCCTGGGCCCAGACACACCTCCCTGCCTGTCCGAGGGATGAAGGGTCAGCTCGCAGACACAGGGGCCCAGGTGGCTGGCGGGACGGGCAGGCGAGCCCGGGGGAAGGAAAGCCCCGTTCTGGCACTCACAGCCCAGCTCACAGCCATCCAGGCCCGAGGCCGCGCGGGGTGTGACCGCTCCAGGGTCTCGCGGAAGAAACTGGAAGCCAGGGAAGTAGGTCTCTGGCCCGCGACACGCAGTCTGGTGGCACGTGGAACAGAGAAGCTTCGGGAGCCAAAAGGCCGTGTCATCCCGAGGGGCCCTGCCCCGGCCTCTCGGCAGACTCTCCACGGGGGGCCGCGGGCACGGGCGAGCCCGGCCTCCTAATGAGGGATGCTGGCCGCTCACGGGGTCGGGGGCTCGGCCGCAGCTGGGCGGTGGGGGAGGGGCTGCCCCGCCCAGGGCGTCCCTGAGGCAGGCGCTCCGAGGAGGCCTCCGGGGCCCCTGCCCCGCCTCCCCACTGCATGGGGCTGGCTGACAGCGGTGGCTCCCAACCGGGGCCAGCACGGCTCGGGGCAGCCCAGAGACCCGGGGGCCTCGGGCCTCACCCCAGCTCAGAAGGGCTGTGAGCGGAGGGGCCCCTCCGTCCTCCTGACTCCCAGCCTCGCGCCCTGCTGCCCTGCGTCCCCCCGGCCCCGCCTGCCCGCTGGGCACAGAGACGCTCATCACGTCAACTCTCTGGGGGGAGCCTTGGGGAGCTCTCGTCCGCCCCGGCACCCCCGCCCCAGCTCACACGTCCCCCCCGGGCCTCCCCGACCACGGCCGGGCCCCACGCGCCCCTCACGACGCCTCTCGCTCCCCGGCGTCGGCCCGTCCTGGCACTTAGGTCCCTGTTCACCACGGGCTGCCTCGGCCCCCGGAACGCACGTGGGTGGGGGGCCTGCGAGCTCCCTCCTGCTGCCCCAGGGTGACTGCTGGGGGACTCCAGGAAGAAGCCACCACCCCACTGCCCTGAATGTGGCCCGGGCAGGCACTCTGGTGGCAAGGGCTGGGCAGCGGCCGCAAGCCGGGCCCCCGAGTGCGCGGGTGTGTGAGGACCCCGGTGGGTGGGTACGGGGGGCCTGGGTAGAGAGGAGGCCGCATGCCCCAGCTCTGAGCCTCTGGGGAGGGGGCGGAAGGAAACACTGGGGGCCAGGGAGCCCCAGAAGACCTCCAGCCCAAGGGCTCTTGGACAGAAGACCCCCACTCGTGACCAGTTTTCACTAGCTCGTGGGGCGGCGGAAAACGTGCGTCTGCAGGACCCGACCTGCTACATCAGCCCTTTATCCTCAGGACGTGCTTCCCCACGTGGGTCGCTTTCAAGGAACTGCTTGGCTGCTGCAGAGAGGACCCAGGAGTGCGCCCACCCGGGGTCCCCCTGCCAGGCCCCAGCCCAGCCGGCCCCGCGGCCCACCAAGTGCAGCCACGTTCCCCCAGCCCCCGCCGGGTCCAGCAGCGGCGCCCTCTCTGCGGAAGTGAGGAAATCCGAACAGAAAGCTAGCAGGTCCGAGAGCAAGTGAACGGAGAAGACAGGCACCCGGGGCCCGAGCGGGGTGGCCGCTGCATGTCCCGTGGTGCCGGAACCCACGTGCGATGGGGACGGGGACAGGACCGCTAGAAAACTGCACCGGGGCGGGGGGGGGTGTGGCACCCCTGCCCGAGCTCCTGGCACCCGGCCGCTCCCCGGGACCCCGGAGGACTCCCGGCTGAGCCCCGCGACCCTGTCACACCCGCCTGCCAAACGCTGAGTCCCCCGCTCCGCCATTCCGGGCTGTGCGTCCCGAGGCCGCTGACAGCACTGTTCTGGGCACAGGGTTCCCTGCCCGGCGGCCACCACAGCCCGGCCGGACCAGCCGCACCGCTCGTCCTGGGGGCTCCAGGGGCTGCTCCAGCTCGGCCCCCCCTGGCCCGGCCCCCAGCACCTGCCGGCTCACCAGCGTCTCCCCTCCGCCGGGTCACGGCGCCGACACTTCCCGGCCTCGCCTGCAGCTCGGCGCGGCTGCGGGACCCGAGTCTGGCCAGTGAAGCGTCAGCAGGCGGACCCACGTGGCCCCAGGCCCGGCCGACACCCCCACCCCCGCCGTGCTCCGGGCCCATCCTGGGCCGACCCGGGACTCAGGGGCCGGGCGGGGGGAAGAGCCGGGCCCCTGGGTCACTGCCCGGAGGACAGAGGCCCGGAGAGGGGGGGACGGACACCGCCGAGGGGACTGCTGTGAGGACAAGTCAGGTCCCAGAGACGTGGGGCCGTCTGTTCAGCAGGGAGTCTGCCTGCCCGTCCCCTGTGGCGTCCTGGGGCCCCAAGTCCCAGCGCCCGGGATCCGCATCAACAGACGTGTGCGGGCGGGGTGAGGGGGCGCTGGGCAGGCCCCGCGGCTGGCTTCCGGGGAAGGGGCGCTGCAGGGGCCGGCGGTGTCCCAGGGGCTGGGGAGGGAGACGGAAGTGCGGTGCGGGGGGCAGTCCCGACCTTCACCCACCGCGCTCCGTCCTCCCCACGGACGGCGGGCCCGGGGCCGGCGGCACCGCTCCGGGTTCGCCTTCCTCCTCTGTCTGGTGGGACGATGGCAGCCACCTGCTAGGGTGATGGGTGAAACGTGCCCCCGGGAGGGCCCCGGCGCAGGGGAGACGCCCTGTGCACAGCTCGGTGATGCTGCTGGGTTCTGCTCTGAGTGTGGACCTTGGCTCTGGCCCCCCTCATAGCCTTGGTCTACTGAAGTGGAAATTCTGAGATTGGCTGAACAAGGGCCACCAGAAGCGCCGGCCCCGCCGCGGGGCCAGGACCGGTGCCCACGCGCCCCCATCCTCTCACACAGGCTCCAGCAGGAGGCTGTCTGTCCCCTATTCCGGAAGCCCTGTTTACAGGACACTTTAGCAGGGATTGGCAAACGGCGGCCCTCGGGCCTGGTCGCATGAAGTTTTACAAACCATGGGCGCTCAGCCATGCCCATCATTTCCATTCTGCTCAAGGTTGCTTCTGTGGCGCAGGGACAGAGCTGAGTGGTTGTCACAGAGAACGTGTGGCCCACAAAGCCTAAAACAGTCACTATCTGGCCCTTTACGTCTGCCAAGCTCTGCTCTAGAGGGAAAACTAGGTGTGACACAGAGAGCAGCCCAAGGAAGCAGGTGATTAGAACTGATGCCTCAAGGCCACTGCCCACACTGTCCATCTCTGACCACAAGATACCAAAGTTCAAGGACAGGCTACAGACTTGCCCAGTGTCATGCAACCGGCACAGGGGTCCAGTGTGTAAATTTAAGGCTGTCTGACCCCCGCCCGCCCGCCTGCCCGCTGTGTGTGTGAGGGTGTGCACACGTGTGTGCCCACAGACACAACCTGGGCGGCCTCCTTCCAAAGAGGGCTCACAGAAGTTTAAAATTAAGGAATGGAGACCCTAAGCCTTTCGTATAACAGTAAGAAGACAAGACCCAGCGAAATCAAGTGTTGGGGGCGGGGCAACAGAAAGTTGTCACTTGAAGAGCAAGAAGTTGGTGCCTTTTTAAAAGCTATGGTGATAAGACACTGTCACACATTCACTAGAAAGGGCAAGATGTACAAGACTGGTACCACCCGGTGTGGATGAGAGTGCAGAGCACGGGGTTCTCAGACACTGCCGGCAGGAGTATAAATTGATTCAACCCACCCTGGAAAACGGTTTGCAGTCGCTTACATAATTAAACATATATCTCTCCTATAACCCCGCAATTCTAACTCCTCGGTATTTACCCAAGAGACACAAAAATATGTCCATAAAAATGTGCACATCCAACGATACGTAAAAAGTACGAGGACTGTAACCAACTGGGCTTTATACCAAGAATGCAAGGCTGGCTTGAAATCTGGAGATCAATCAGTGTAATTCACCATATTTGCCGGTTAAGAAAGAAAAGCCATACGATCGTCTCAAGAGATGCAGAAAAAGCATCTGACGAAATGTTAACACCCTGATAAAACTCCTCAGAAAACTACGAATAGAGGGGAACTTCCCTAACTTGATAAAGGGCATCTGTGAAATACCTACAGCTGACATCATACTTAATGGAGAAAGGCTGAATGCTTCCCCGCTAAGACGGGGAACCAGACAGGAATATCTGCTCTATTCACTTCTATTCAACACCACCCAGGAGGGAACAGTGGATGTCTAGGGTTGGGGGGGTGTGAAGAATGGGGAGTGATGGCTAAAGTGTATGGTATTTCTTTTTGGAATAACGAAAATGTCTTTAAATTGACTGTGGTGACAGTAGCCCAACTCTGTGAGTACACTAAAAACCACTGAATTGTTCACTTCAAATGGGTGAATTGTATGGTATATAAATTATATCTCAATAAAGCTATTAAAAAATTTAAAACAAACAAACAAACACTACACTAGAGGTTCCGGTCAGTGCAGTGAGGCAATAAAAATAAATAAAAAGCATCCAGATTGGAAAGGAAGAAGTAAAATGGCTCTTATGCATAGACAACATGTTTATCTATATAGAAAATCTGCTGGAGTCCACAAAAACACTACTAGAACTAACAAACAAGGCTGCAGGATACAATATAAATATACAAAAATCAGTCGTATTTCTATAAACCAGCAACAAGCCATCAGAAATTGGACATTTAAAAATACAATTACATTCTGGAGATGGCAGCACAACAATGTGAATGTTCTTAACACCACTGAACTATACCCTTAAAAGAGAGTAAAATGGCAAATTTTATGTTACATATATTTTACCACAATTTAAAAATTCTGAATACCATTTACAATAGCATAAAAAAATATTAAATACTTAGGGGTAAATATGACCAGATATGCAAAACAGTACGCTGAAAACTACAAAATACTGCTGAAAAAATTAAAGACCCGAATATGTGGTGAGAGATGCTATTCTCATGGGTTGGAACACTCTATATTGTTAAGATGTAAACTCTCTCAAATTAATCCATAGAGTCAATGCAATCCCAATCAGAATTCCGGCAGGGTTTTTCGAGCCGAAATTAACAAGCTGATTCTAAAATCCGTAGGTAAACGCAGCGGACCTAGAAGAGCCAAAACAACTTTGAAAAAGAACAAAGATGAAGGTTTTAGAATTTATTTTAGAATTTATTGCAAGGCCACAGCTAACAAGATGGTGTTGGTATCAGCAAAAAAACAAATAGATCAACGGAACAGAATAGAGGGTCCAGAAATAGGCCCCACACGTGTGGGCAACCAATTACTGACAAAGGTGTGCGGGCAACCAATTACTGACACAGGTGTGCGGGCGTTCAGTGGAGAGAGAATAATCTTTCAACAAAGGGAGCTGAAACAGGCATCATCTGCAAATACTAGACTTCAATCCAAACCTCCCGCCACATACAAAAAGTAATTCAAAATGCATCAGAGCACCAAATGTAAAACCTGAAACCATAAAGCTTCCAAAGGAAAATAGGAGAAAAATATTTGTGACCTTGGGTTAGGCAAAGACTTTTTGGCTATAACACTAAAAGCAGAACCCATTTTTTAAAAAAAGATACATTGCTTTATCAGAATTTTAAAAAAATCTGCTCTTTGCAAGGCACCATTAGTCAAGGGAATGAAACGGCAAGTCACACTGGGGGAAATTTTGCAAATCGTATATTATCTGATAAAAGGTCTGTGTCCAAAGGATATAAAGAACTATTCAAACTCAGTAATAAAACAAACAACCCAATTACAAAAACAGGCAAAAGGTTTTAACAGACACTTGATGGAAGAGGGCAAATAAGCACAAGGAGGACGCTCCCATCGTCCATCATCGGGGGAGCAGGGCTGACTGCACAGGACCCGCGGGGGCTTCTGGGGTGACGGCGGCTACTTCTCCCATATTCCAAAGGGGTGCATTTTATCCTCTGTAAGTCACACCTCAATAAAAGTGAATTTAAGAAAGATGTTTGTGTCTACAACCCCGGACCTGTCCCAACAGACTGGAGAAGCAGGAAAGTCAGGGCCTCCGCCCCCTGCATCCTGCCCTGAAGGGTGGGCAGGCACCTGCTTCCTCTCGGGTGCGTCCCCCCAGAGTGATGTCCGGCTGGCGCCCGGGGGCCACATGGGCCGATCCAGAGGCCTGGTCTCTCCTGGGCCTCCTCCAGATCCTCACACCTGCAACGGTGTCCTCGGAGTCAGCGCCTGCCGCCCGGCCTCCTGCTGGCCCCTCAGCCGCTGTAACAGCTCTACGGCCTCGTCACACTCACTGCGCGATGACTGGCCACGTTACCTAGCCACTCCCTTTGAGGCTGTGTCCTGTCATCAGTCCGGTTCTACACAATACGGCACAAAAAGCCCAGAGAGGGTGAGACGGTGCCTGAGGTCACACAGCGGCAGAGCTGGGGTCAGACGGCAGGCACGTGGCTCCCACCCTCCACCCCAGAGCCACCTTCCTGGTTCAAAGAAGGTGGGTGCGAGGACGTGTACGGTGGCCGGCGCCCACGGGAGCCCCAGCCCAGCATCCAGGCTGGTGAGGAAGCCTATCCATCATCTCGGGAGGTGACTCCCCTGCTGCCCCCTCCTGGGGCTCCCCCAGGGCCTGGTGGGGAAAGGCAAGAAGATGGTTTGAAACAGGTTTGAAGCAGGAGGCATCCTGACCCCGAGCCCAGCCTGCGCACCGCAGTTTGGGAAGCCCATGGTCCCGGCCTGGGGGAGTCCCCCTAACCCTGCCGTCACGAGTGGCACCACTGCCTCTGCCCGGGGAGGCACCGGCTGCCCCCCGCCTGCCCAGCGCACAGTGGGCCTGCAGTGCCCCCCACGCACGGGTCACCCGTGGCTGGGCTGAGCGCTTGCTTGTCTGTCCTCTGCCCCTGCAAAGTGCTGCAAAAATCCTAAAGGCAGCGAGAAGGGCACCAGTCCAGGGCCTGCCGGCCCAGCCCACAGACCACCTGCTGCTCTCAGGACTCACCATCCCCGGAGGGCCGGTCAAGCAGCACACACCAGGAATGGCACCCCTGTGCACGGGGCCTTTGGGCCCCGGGAGGGCTTCCCAATCAAGAGCCCCTATTTTAAGGAAGGATTCAGACCCTGGGAGGCAAGCTCTGGGGGTGACTCAGAGCGACAGTGTAAGGCCCCTGGGGTCAGGCAGAGTGCTCCCAGCCACCCAGAGCAGCACGCGGGGACCAGTGGGGTGTGCGGGCCCCTCGCTGTGGCCCAGAGGCAGCTCCAGGCCAGTCTCCTGTGTGTCCATCTGGTTGATTAATGGATTGACTCTTCCTGCGCTGTGCCTGCACTTCAGCTAATCGGTAATTCACTTGACCCCAGCCCCTCCCGCCTCTCGACAAAAGCCTCTCAGCACAGTCTCGGGCAGGAGGGCCGCCCCGGCCTGTCCACTGGGGATGCCGACCCTGAGGCCAAGGACCTCCGGGGTGGGCGCGTGTGCACGCGTGCAGCGGGGGCGATGAGGGGCTGGGTAAGGGCTGGCAGGAGGTCCCCAAGGGAGGGGGTGGCTGACCTTCAGCTTTCCTAGTGGGCAGGCTGTTCCCGCAGGCTTCCCTCCCAAGCCGCTGGGGCACAGCCAGGTCCACCCCATCTGCACAAGCCCCTCCCCCATCAGGGCCAGGAGACAGGCACAGGGCTGGGGTGTCCGTGTATATGCGAAAGCCCCACACTCCCGAGCTCAGAGCCCCTGGGGTGGAAGGGGGCCCACGGTGGGAGGAGAGCTGGTCGGGGTACCCCAGCACCAGGACCCCTTAGTCCCAGGCAGGAGGGCCCCACACCTGGTCCGGGCTCCACTCTGGCTGCACCCCGCCCCTGCGGGGCAAGGGGCTGCCGAGCCGTCCAGAGCCTGCCCTGCCCCTCTCTGTCCACTTCTGAGCACCCAGGACTCAGGGATTCCTTGCCCAATGGCCTGGGCCACAGGGTGGCCAAGGGCATGGGCTGGTGTGGGTGGAGCGCACGGCACCCTGCGATAAGCGGGGGCGGGAGAGGGGCCAGGCCTGAGTCTCCGCGTGCACTCCTGCCCCGGCCCCTCAACTGTCGGGGCCGCTCTGCGCTTCTCCAGGCTCCTGCTGCACCCTCTCTGACCGGGGTGCCCGGGGTGGCCGGACCCGCCGCCCACTGCTCCAGGCTGCCAGCCTCCACCCGGCCCCCATCCCCACAGCTTCCGCCTGTCCTCCGCTCTCTGTCTACCCCAGCTCTGCCCGGCCTTCTCCTAGGGCGCTCTGAGTGACTCAGCGCCCTGGCCGTTTCCGTCTCCGGGAGCCGGGCCGAGGCCAGGTGAGACACGTCCTGGGGCTGAGCCAGCAAGAGCAGGTGTGTCCCTCGGCCAAGGTCCAGCAGGGGGAGGAGGGCGTGCAGCGGGGCCTGGCAATGGAACGGTGGGTCTGGCCGGACCCCGTGGCCCCCACAAGGCAGAGGCCCAGCAGTGAGGAGGGCCGAGTCCTGGGGGGCACAGCCAGGCAATTGGCTCTGGGCGGAGGGCCCGGTGGCCGCCTAGGGGCCCACGGCCTGTGCCTGCCGCCCGACACAGTTACTCCTCTGCTGGGGCCGCCCCTCCCCACGCGCACAGCACCCACCCTTCGCTTCGATCCGGGCCCCACGCCCCGTTTCCACGGTTGGCGCTTCCCCACACACAGTGCAGCCTGGGGTGTGTTTGTCCTCTGTCTCCCGCTGGAATCTAAGCTCCGGGAGGGCAGGCAATTGGCTTCTGGGCCTGGTGGCTCCCATCACCAAAGAGGGCACCCTGCATACAGCAGGCGCTCAGTGAGTAGCTGTGCCTCACACCTTCTCCTCTCCCCGCCCCGGTGCCCAGTCCACTGAGAGGCAAGCACGGGACCTAGTTCCCGCTTCTCTGCCGCCCCGTCCTTCCCCAGCTCTCCCATCACTCCGGCCAGCGCCACGCACACTGCCCGGTCCCTCTCTTGGCCCCGAGGTGCCTGGCAGACGCCCCCCTCCCTCTCATCCCCACCGCTCCACCACCCCCGTCGCAGACCCCGCTGGCCTCCACGGCACTGACCCCATCCTTCCTGGACCAGGCAGCCTCTGGCCAGGCCGCCCGCCTCCCAGGGGTCCTCCTGCCTTCCAGGCCGCGTGCGTGCCCCTCCCCGCCAGGCACCCTCCCGCCACCTCATCTGGTCTCTTGGCTGTGAAAACTGTACTTTGCGCTAGACGGAGGTGGCGGTCACACAACCTGGGGATGTTCTAAATGCCACTGAATCGTTCGCTTTTAATGGCCAATTTTATGCTGTGTGAATTTCACCTCGATTAAGAAAAAGGAAAAGAAAAGGAAACAGTCACACCCCTCCGGCTGTTTTCTGCCCGGTCTCCACCTCTGCCCTCTTCGCCCCGGGACCGTCCCGGTGCCGGGCTCGCGCCTGCACTCCAGGTCTGCGGCGGCCTCTAAACCAGCCCCTGGTCCCCAGCCGGCGGCGGCGCCTCACCCTTCCTTCAGCCTCGGCTAAAGCCGGGGCGCCCTTGTCCCTCCCTGCCCTTCACCCCCACGCCCCGTCTGCCAGCAAGTCCCGCTCCTCAGACTTCAAATGTTTCCAGGACTTGACCATTTCCCACCGCACCACTGTCACCTCGGGTCTGGAGGATCCGGGAGCACGCTAACAGTCTACCTGCTTCCGTCTCGCCTCCCCCCCAGACCCGCCCTCCCGCTGGGGCCCCGCGTGCGCCCCAGGCCACCCCTAAGCTCCCGCCTCCTGCTCTGGACACACCGGCCTCTCAGCTTCTCCCTCCACCAAGCCAGGCTCACGGCCGGCCCGGGGCCCCGGCAGCTGGCGGGCCCACCTGCTTCCGGAGGAGCCACGCCCCCCGGGGGACCCCGGATGACCCTGGTGCCCGTGGTTACTCACCTGTCCCCTCGTCACATCCCAGTAACACCCTCCTCCCAGAGACCCCCACCCAGACCCCAGCCGCACCCAGGGCCACACCCTCACCCTGTCACCGCAGAGGCTGCCCGCTCCCACTCGGGGGCCCTGTTCCGACCCGCCTGCCCTGCACCTCGCGAGCACAGACCCCGAGTCTCCACCGCCCTCCCTCCGTTGCACAACGCGGGCCGCCTCTCACACACCAAGGTCTCGCCCGGGGGGGGCCCCACGCGCAGGGAAGGGCCCGGCCACGTACAGGTGCGCAGGTTGACCCAGGACCTCGCATCACGGGGATATCCGAGGGCCTCTGGCCAGGGCCCCCCTTCCCGGGGCTTCCCACATTAGAGCCGCTGCTTCACCCTCTCCTCCCCGCCCACCCCCACCACCTCACGCCGGGGGACAGAGGCGCCCCCGCCGCCTCCTGTGTGCTCCTGGCCCCGCCTGTGTCCACGGAGGTCTCGGCTCCTTTCACAGGGTGATCCAGGCACTGCCACCGGCTCCCACCAGCCCGCCCCGCCAGCCAGCAATCCCTGAGCTGCCCCGCCAGGGGTCAGTTCTGTTTGCTCTCTTCGCTGATCCCCTCGCACGCGGACGCCCCCTCCCCTTTGTTAACAGCTGTCTTCACGGGGGCTCCACCCTCCCCGGTGGTCCCTCCCCATCTCCTCTGCGGGCTCTGCTCCTGCAGGGAGCTCTCAGTGCCCACACCTGCGCTCAACCTCCCGCCCCGGGACCCCAAAATGTGGATCAGGCTGCTCCCCACCAAACCCACCCCAAACCCGTCATTAGACGAGGTGACCCTTGCACAAGGTGACCCCACGCTTCCCCTGTTGTCCCAGAGCCTCCCTGCATTCAAACCCCCGCCTCCTGCTCCCTAAAGAAGCCAGGCCTGGACCCAGGCATCTGGGCAGCTGTTCCGACAGTCCAGAATGCTCCCCCTCCAGATTCCTGCAGGCCCAGCTCCTGTTCACAATTCAGGCCCCAGACGGCCCATCATCTTCCCTGACCGCTCTTGATGGGGCAGCCAGCAGTGGTCACCACTGCACTAGCCACCCTCTGCCTGTCCCGACCCTGCATGGGGTCACTTTCTCATCATCCATCTCCCCCACAGAACGCAGACACATGAGCAAACAGCCCGGGCGACGGCACAGGACAAGGAGCTCCTGCACATGCATGGGATGGAGTAAGGGGGCACCCGCACTGGAGTCCAGGGTGGGCGGCCGACTGAAGGCTTGGCCCTCACAGGCCTCTGGGTCCGTGGGCAGAGCCGCGCAGCCATGAGCCACCTCTGCAAAGTGGCAGGATGCCGCGGACTGGGGTCGGGGGCCAGGTGAGACTGGCTCGCTGCTGTCCACCTCTGGGCCTGGATGGAGTGCCCATCCCGGAGAAGATTCTGGGAAGATGGCTGGGTAGGAAGCACCAGAAATCTCTCTCCCCACCTGGAAAACAACGGTACTGGCAGAATCTGACTGATGTAACAATTTTTGAACTCCAGAGCCGGCTGAAGTCTTACAACTTCCAGGGGAGAACTAGGCTATAAATTGCAGTTAATTCTGCTCAGTTTTAGCTCTGAGCACAGCAGGCCTCTGGGCATGTGTCCTAGGTGCAGCCGGCACTCAGTTCGCAGGAGCCAGGGTGAAGAAGGACCTTGTCCCTCAAATGTCCGGGATCTGTGCTCTGAGTGCTGCTTCTGACCACAGACGCGCAGCAAAAGGGGGAAGCAGCCTTTGCTGCAGCCACTCCCCCTGCAGCTCAAGACCTCCCAAAGACTTAAAGGGCCAGCACCAGCTTTCCCCCTTCATTTGTGCTTTTCCCCTTTTGGGAGCCACTCATTAAAGACGAGGATGTTCAGAAACAACTGCATATATGAGGAAAACTAGAAAGTGACCAAGCATGACCAGAGAAAGGCTTAGAAAAGACCTGAGAAGACATTAAGTTCACTCCTCAGGCTGATCCACAGCATAGACACAGCCTATAACAGCCAGGGGAAAAAAAACAATTACAAAATAATAGCAAACCCTGTGGAAGGGGCAGAATCTGATTTCCAGAGGTACCATATTATTAGATTCAAATGCCCAGTGTTCAACAAAAAACACAAGGCACACAATGAAACAGCAGAGCATGGCCTATCCAAAGGGAAAAATAATTAAATAGAATGTGTCCTTGAAAAAGACTTAATGGCAAAAATACTAGGCAAAGATTTTATAGCACAGCCTTAACTATGCTCAAAGAACAACAGGAATATGCGGAGAAAGTCAAGAAAACAATGTATTAATATAAACAAAGTAGAAATATTGACGAAGAGATAGTAAGCTAAAAAGAAATAAACAAACAGACAAAAAACCTGGAGCTAAAAGTACAGCTGAAATGAAAAATTCACTAGAGAGATTCAAAGGCAGATACAAGCAGGCAGAAGAAAGAATCAGTGAACGTGAAGATATGAGAATAGAAATTATTGAGGCTGGGGAGGAGAAAGAAAAAAGATTGAATAAAAGTGAGCAGTGCCTAAAGAACCTATGGGACATGACGAAACAGACCAACATATGCATAATGGGAGTCCCAGAAGGAGAAGAGGCAGAGAAAGAAACATGCAGAGAGAATACATAAAGAAATACTCACTGAAAACTTCACAAATTTGATGAAAGACATGAATATAAACATCCAAGAAGCTCAACAAACTACAAGGAAGATGAACTCAAAGAGGCCCAAACTGAGAAACATTATAATCAAACTTTCAAAACACAAAGCATCTTGAAAGCATCAAAAGAGAAGCAACCTGTCACATACAAGGGATCCTCGAATAGATAACGAGCAGACTTCTCATCAGAAACACTGGAGGCACAAGACAGCCAATATATTCAAAGTGCTCAAGGCAGGGGGGGACCTCTTAACAAAGAATCCTCTATCCAAGCAAAACTGTCCTTCAAAAGTAAGGGGGAGAGAATTCCCTGGTGGTTCGGAGGTTAGGACTCCGTGCTCTCACTGCCGAGGGCCCAGGATCAATCCCTGGTTGGGGAACTAAGATCCCACAAGTCATGCAGTGCGGCCAAAAAAAAAAAAAAA
>NC_041227.1:80877620-80895893 GCF_002837175.3 Physeter macrocephalus
TGAGAATCCGCCTGCTGATGCAGGGGACACGGGTTCGTGCCCTGGTCCAGGAAGATCCCACATGCCGCGGAGCGGCTGGGCCTGTGAGCCATGGCCGCTGAGCCTGCACGTCCAGAGCCTGTGCTCCGCAACGGGAGAGGCCACGGCAGTGAGAGGCCCGCGTACTTCAAAAAAAAAAAAAAAAAAAAGTAAGGGGGAAATGAGGACATTCCCAGATAAACAAGAGCTGAGGGAGTTTGTGACCACTAGAACCACCTGCAAGAAATGCTCAGGGAGTCCTGAAGGTGAAATGAAGGAACACTAGATGGTACCTCAAAGCCATGTGGAAAAACAAAGATCTCAATAAAGGTAAATACGTGGGCTATTATACAAGCCAGTATTAGCTGTAACAATGGTTGGTAACTTTTTGTTATCTACGTGATTTAACAGACTAATACTTTTAAAGGAAAAAACATTAATGTAAAAGCTGGCATTACTGTAACTCTGGGTTGTGACTCCAAACCTTGTTTTTTACATACTTTAGGAGATAGTGCATTTAAAATAATTAGTAGTTTATGTTTTAGGGCACACAATGTATAAAGATATCATTTTGCGACATCAACAACTGAAAGAGGTG
Organism: Physeter macrocephalus; assembly: GCF_002837175.3. NCBI lineage: Eukaryota > Metazoa > Chordata > Mammalia > Artiodactyla > Physeteridae > Physeter > Physeter macrocephalus. The sequence continues at coordinate 80,878,237 of NC_041227.1, forward strand.
GAGATGGAGCTATAAAAAAGCAGAGGTTTAATATGTTATTAAAGTTAATCTGCTATAAATTCAAATTAGAATGCTATAACTTTAGAATGTTTAATGTAATTCCCATAGTAACCACAAAGAAAATAGCTATAGAATATACACAAAAAAAAATTAAGAAAAAATTAAATATTTCACTAAAAAAATAAACATAAAATATGACAGGAATGCAGGAAATAAGGGACAAAAAAATCTACAGGGCATATAGAAAACAAATAGTACAATGACAGAAGTAAGTCCCTCCTTATCAGTAACTACTGTAAATGTAAATATATTAAACTCCCAATCAAAAGACAGAGATTGCCAGAATGGCTAAAAACACATCATCCAACTGTATCCTTTCTCCAGGAGACTCACCTGAGATCCAAAGTCACAAACACGTTGAAACTAAAAGGACAGAAAAAGATATTCCATGCAAACAGTAAACAAGTTAGAGGAAGAGTGGCTACACAAAACAGACTTTAAATCAAAAAAGGCTACAAAATACAAAGAAAGACATTATATATTCATAAAGTTTCAATACAGCCAGAAGATATAACAATTATGAATATTTACATAGCTAACGACACACCATCAAGATACATGAAGCAAAAACTGACAAATTGAAGGGGAAAATAGGCAATTTTACAGTAACAGTTGAAGATTTCAATATTCTACTCTCAATAATGGACAGAAGAACCAGACAGAAGTAAGGAAACAGAGGACTTAACACAATAAGCCAACTAGACCTAACAGACACACAGAGAACTCTCCACCTGACAGCAGCACATGCATTTTCACAAGTGCACATGGGACATTTGGCAGGATAGACCATACCTTAGGGCACAAATTAAGTCTCAATAGATTTTAAAAGATAGATATCATACAAAGTACCCTTTCTAACCACCACAGGATGAAGTTAGAAATCGATAACAAAGAAAACTGTAAAATTCACGATTGTGTGGAAATTTAACAACACACTTTAAACAACCAATGGATCTAAGAAGAAACCACGATGGAGATTAGAAAATACTTAGAGATGAATGAAAACAAAAACACAACATACTAAAACTTATGAGATGCAGCAGAAGCAGTGCTAAGGGGGAAATTTATGGCTATAAATGCGGACATTAAAAAAAACAAGAAAGATCTCAAATCAGTAACCTAACTTTACAATGTAAAGAACTAGGAAAAGGAGAACTAAACCCAAAGCTAGAGGAAAGAAGAAAGAAATAAAGATTAGAGCAGAGATAAGTGAAATAGAGAACAGAAAAACAACAGAGAAAATAAATGAAGCCAAAAGTTGGTTGTCCAAAAAGATCAACAAGATTGACAAAAATTCAACTAGATGGACTGAGAAGATTCAAAATACTAAAATCAGAAATGAAAGTGGGATGGACCTAGAGATTATCATACTTAGTGAAGTAAGTCAGAAAGAGAAAGACAAATGCCATATGATATCACTTACATGTGGAATCTAAAATATGACACAAATGAACATATCTACAAAACAGAAACAGACTCACAGACGTAGAGAACAGACTTGTGGTTGCCAAGGGGGAGGAAGGAGGGGGAAGGATGGCACGGGAGTTTGGGATTAGCAGATGCAAACTATTACATCTAGGATGGATAAACAACAAGGTCCTGCTGTACAGCACAGGGAACTATATTCAATATCCTGTGATAAACCATAATGGAAAAGAATATGAAAAAGAATACACACACACACACATATAAAACTGAATCACTCTGATGTACATCAGAAACAAATAAAACACTGTAAATCGACTACACTTCATATAAAAAAATAAACTTAAAAAAAGAAAGAAATGAAAGTGGGGATATTATTACCAATTCTACAGACATAAAAAAGATTATAAGAAAGTACTGTGAACTGTACACCAACAAAATAGATTACTTGGATGAAATAGACAAATTCCTGGAAACACAAAACCTACCAAGACTAAATCAGGAAGAAATACATGATCTGAATAGACCTATAACCAGGAAGGAGATTGAATCCACAATCAAATTCTCCAAACAAAGAAAAGAACTGGACCTCACGGCTTCAATGGCAAATTCTGCCTAACATTTAAAGAAGAACTGACACCAGGCGCAGTGGTTAAGAATCTGCCCCCCAATGCAGGGGACACAGGTTCGAGCCCTGGTCCAGGAGGATCCCACATGCCGCGGAGCAACTAAGCCCAGGCACCACAACTACTGAGCCTGCGCTCTAGAGCCCGCGAGCCACAACTACTGAAGCCCACGTGCTTAGAGCCCGTGCTCCGCGACAGGAGAAGCCACTGTAATGGGCAGCCCAGGCAGCACAACGAAGAGCAGCCCCCGTTCGCCACAACTAGAGAAAGCCCGCGCGCAGCGACAAAGACCCAACGCAGCCAAAAATAAATAAATTTATTTAAAAGAAAAAGAAGAAGAAGAAGAACTGACACCAATTCCTCTCAAACTTTTTTAAAAAAATTGAAAAACTGAAGATGAGGAAACACTTCCTAACTCACTCTATAAGACCAGCATAAACCTGACACCAAAAACACTATAAGAAAACCACAGACCAATAGACCTTATGAACATTGGTGCAAAAATCCTCAACAATGGGCTTCCCTGGCAGCGCAGTGGTTGGGGGTCTGCCTGCCAATGCAGGGGACACGGGTTCAAGCCCTGGTCCGGGAGGATCCCACGCGCCACAGAGCAGCTGAGCCCGTGTGCCACGGCTGCTGAAGCCCGCGCTCTGGAGCCCGCAGGCCACAACTACTGAGCCCGCATGCCTGGAGCCCATGCTCTGCAACGGGAGAGCCCACCGCAGTGAGGGGCCCACGCACTGCAGTGAGGAGTGGCCCCCGCTCGCCGCAACTAGAGGGGGCCTGTGCGCAGCAACAAAGACCCAACACGGCCAAAATAAAAAAAAAAAAAAGTCCTCAACAAAATACTATCAGACTAAATAGAAACAGACTCAGAGACATACAGAACAGACCTGTGGGTGCCAAGGGGAGGGGGCCGGGGAGGGTTGGATTGGGAGTTTGGGACTAGCAGATGCAAACTATTATATACAGAATGGATAAACAACAGGTCCTACTGTAAAGCACAGAGAACTATATTCAATATCCTTTAATAAACCATAATGGAAAAGAATATGGAAAAAAAGAGTGAATGGTTAAACCTGGGTAATGGGTATAATTGTATATGTTTGAAATATCCATAATAAAAGGCTTTAAAAAGTTTAAAAAAACACTATCAACCTGAATTTAGTACCATATTAAAAGGATTATATACCATGACCAAGTAGGAGTTATTCCCGGAATGAAAGAACAATTCAATACATGAAAATCAATCAATGTAACACATGACTTAAACAGAATAAAGAGGGGAAAAAACACATGATCATCTCAACTGGTGCAGGAAAAGCATTTGAAAAAAGTCAACACTCTTTATAAAAACAATCAACAGGAAAGAAATAGGGCTTCCCTGGTGGCGCAGTGGTTGAGAGTCCGCCTGCCGATGCAGGGGACACGGGTTCGTGCCCCGGTCTGGGAAGATCCCACGTGCCGCGGAGCGGCTAGGCCCGTGAGCCATGGCCGCTGAGCCTGCGTGTCCGGAGCCTGTGCTTCACAACGGGAGAGGCCACGACAGTGAGAGGCCCGCGTACCACAAAAAAAAAAAAAAAAAAAAAAAAAAAAAAAAGAAATAGAAGTAAACTAACTCCACATAACAAAAGCCATATATGAAAAACCCACAGCAAACATTAACAGTCAATGGTGAAATACTTAAGTCTTTCCCTCTACGATCAGGAACAAGGCAAAGTTGCCCTCTGCAACACTTTTGTTGAACACAGTACTGGAACTTCTAGCCAGAGGAATTAGGCAACAAAAAGAAATGAAAGTCAGCCAAATTGGAAAGGAAGAAGTAAAATTATCTAATTTGCCAATGATATGATCTTATATGTAGAAATTCATAATGACTCCACAAAAAAGCTGTTAGAACTAACAGACAAACTAAGCAAAGCAGCAGGATTCAAAGTTAACACACAAAAATCAGTTGCATTTCTATATATATAGAACAATTTGAAAAGGAAGTTACAAAAACAATGCCATTTACATTAGCATCAAAAAGAATAAAATACTTAGGAATTATCTTTTTTTTTTTTTTAATTTAATTTTATTTGTTTTTGCGGTATGCGGGCCTCTCACTGTTGTGGCCTCTGCCGTTGTGGAGCACAGGCTCCGGAAGCACAGGCTCAGCGGCCATGGCTCACGGGCCCAGCCGCTCTGCGGCATGTGGGATCTTCCCGGACCGGGGCACGAACCCGTGTCCCCTGCATCAGCAGGCGGATTCTCAACCACTGTGCCACCAGGGAAGCCCCTTAGGAATTATCTTAACCAAGGAGGTGAAAGACTTGTACAATGAAAACTACAAACATTCCTGAAAGAAATTAAAGAGGACATAAATAAATGGAAACACATCCCATGTTCATGGACTAGACGACTTAATATTGTTAAAATGTCAACATTACCCAAAGTGATCTAAAAAGTCAATGCAATCCCTATCAAAATCCCAAAGACTTTTTTGGCAGAAATAGAAAAACCCATCCTAAAATTCATAGGCAATCTCAAGGGACCTCCAAAGCTACAGTAATCAAAACAGTGTGGTACTGGCATTAAAAACAGACTAATAGACCAATGGAATAGAATACAGAGCCCAGAAATAAACCCTCACATATATGGTCAAATGATTTTTGACAAGGGTGTCAAGATCAATCAATGGGGAAAAACAGTCTGTTCAAGAAATGGTGCTGGAACACTGGATATCCACATGCAAAGAAGAATAAAGGTGGACCCTTACCTAACACCATGTACAAAAATTAACTCAAAATAGATCAAGAACCTAAATGTGAGACCTAAAACCATAAAACTCTGAGAAGAAAACATGGGACAAAAGCTTCATAACACTGGATTTGAAAATGCTTTCTTGGCTATGACACCAAAGGGCACAGGCAAGAAAAGAAAAAAATAAGCAAATTGGATTTCACGAAAATGAAAAAAAAATGTTTCTTTTTGGTTGCGCTGCATGGCTTTGTGGGATCTTAGTTCCCTGACTAGGGATTGAAACCAGGCCCTCAGCAGTGAGAGCACTGAGTCCTAACCACTGGACCGCCACGGAATTCCCTCATGAAAATATTTTATATTTTGTGCATCAAAATATACTATCCATCAAGTAAAAAGGCGACCCACAGAATGAGAGAAAATATTTGCAAATCATATATCTGATAAGGGATTAATATCCAGAATATACAGAGAACTCCCAAAACTCAACAACAACAATAAAAAACAAACAACCCAATTTCTAATGGGCAAAGAATTTAAAAAGACATTTCTCCAAAGAAGATATACAAATGGTCAATCAGCACACGAAAAGATGCTCAGCATGACTAATCATTAAGGAAATGCAGATCAAGACCACAGTGAGACACCACCTCACACCCATTAGGATGACTACTATCCAAGAAACAGAAAACAAGTGTTGGTGAGGATGTGGAGAAATTCGAACCCACGTGAACTGCTGGTGGGTATATAAAATGGTACCGCCACTTTGGAAAACAGTACAAGATTACTCAAAAAAATAAAAATAGAATTACCAAGTGACCCAGTAATTCCACTTCTGGGTATATACCCAAAAGAATTGAAAGCAGAGTCTTGAGATGTTTGAACACCCATGTTCATAGCAGCATTATCCACAGTAGCTAAAACGTGGAAGCAACCCAAGTGTCCATCTGTGGAAGAATGAATGGATAAGTAAAATGTAGTCCTTTTATACAATGGAATATTATTTGACCTTAAAAAGGAAGGAAATGGAAATCAAAAGAGAGTTAGGATAGCTACACTTAGGAAAAATACTCAGAAAAAATAGGCTTTAAAACAAGTACTGTAATAAGAGACAAAGAAAGTCATTACATAATGATAAAGAGGTCAATCCAACAAGACGGTATAACATTTGTAAATATTTAGATACCCAACATAGTAACACCTAAAACTGTAAAGCAAATATTAACAGACCTAAAGAGAGAAATAGACAGAAATACAGTAATAGCTGGGGACTTTAAAACCCACTTTCACCAATGGTTAGATCATCCAGACAGAAAATCAACGAGGAAACACTGGCTTTAAACAACACATTAGACCATGGACTTAACAGACATACATAGGAAATTCCATCTAGAAGCAACACAGAATACACATTCTTAAGTGCACATGGAACATTCTCCAAGATAAATCATTTGTTAGGCCACAAAACAAGTCTAATTTAAGAAGACTGAAATCACATCAAGCATCTTTTCTACCCACAATGGTATTAACCTAGAAGTAAAAAAATCGGACAACATGGAAGAAATGGATAGTTTCCTAGAAACATGAAACCTACCAAGACTGAATCATGAAGAAACAGAAAATCTGAACAGACCAATTACTAATAAGGCGACTGAATCGGTAATCAAAAACCTCCCAACAACCTAAAGTCCAGGACCAGAAGGCTTTGCTGGTGAATTCTACCAAACATTTAAAGAAGAATTAATACCAGTCCTTCTCAAACTCTTCCAAAAAACAGAAGGGAACACTTTGAAACTCATTTTACAAGCAGGACATTGTTCTAATACCAAAACCAGACAAAGACACCACAAAAAAAGGAAGTTAGAGGCCAATATCCCTGATGAACAGAGATGCAAAATCCATAACAAACTATTAGCAAACTAAATTTAACAATGCATTGAAAGGATCATATACCATGATCAACTGAGATGTATTCCAGGGATGCAAGGATGGACCAACATTCCCAAATCAATCAACGTGATACAACAAGTGAAGAATAAAAATCATACGATCAGGAACAAGACAAGGAAGCCCAGGCTTGCCATTGTCATTCAACAAAGTATTGGAAGTCCTAACCAAAGCAAATAGGCAAGAAAAAGAAAGAAATGGCATCCAAATAAGAAAGGAAAAAGTAAAACTGTCACTGTTTGCTGATGACATGATATAAAATATGGAAAACCCTAAGACGCCATCAAAATGTTAGAACTACTACACGAATTCAGTAAAGTTGCAGGATACATAATCAATATACAATAATTTGCTGCATTTCCTTACACTAATAAAGAGAACTAGCAGAAAGAAAGAAAGCAATACATTTATGATTGCATCAAAAAGAATAAAATACCTAGGAATAAATTTTGCCAAGGAGGTGAAAAACAGGTACACTGAGAACTAAAGACACTGATGAAAGAAACTGAAGAAGACACAAATGAATGGAATTATATTCTGGGCTCATGGATTGGAAGAATTAACACTGTTAAAATGTCCATACCCCTCAAAGCGATCTACAGATTCAACGTAGATATCTACAGAAATCCCTATCAAAATTCCAATGGCATTTTTTTTTAACTTTTTTTTTTAAATTTTATTTATTTATTTATTTTTGGCTCTGTTGGGTCTTCGTTTCTGTGCGAGGGCTTTCTCTAGTTGCGGCAAGCGGGGGCCACTCCTCATCGCAGTGCGCGGGCCTCTCACTGTCGCGGCCTCTCTTGTTGCGGAGCACAGGCTCCAGACGCGCAGGCTCAGTAGTTGCGGCTCACGGGCCTAGTTGCTCCGCGGCATGTGGGATCCTCCCAGACCAGGGCTCGAACCTATGTCCCCTGCATTGGCAGGCTTCAACAAAGTATTGGAAGTCCTAACCAAAGCAAATAGGCAAGAAAAAGAAAGAAATGGCATCCAAATAAGAAAGGAAAAAGTAAAACTGTCACTGTTTGCTGATGACATGATATAAAATATGGAAAACCCTAAGACGCCATCAAAATGTTAGAACTACTACACGAATTCAGTAAAGTTGCAGGATACATAATCAATATACAATAATTTGCTGCATTTCCTTACACTAATAAAGAGAACTAGCAGAAAGAAAGAAAGCAATACATTTATGATTGCATCAAAAAGAATAAAATACCTAGGAATAAATTTTGCCAAGGAGGTGAAAAACAGGTACACTGAGAACTAAAGACACTGATGAAAGAAACTGAAGAAGACACAAATGAATGGAATTATATTCTGGGCTCATGGATTGGAAGAATTAACACTGTTAAAATGTCCATACCCCTCAAAGCGATCTACAGATTCAACGTAGATATCTACAGAAATCCCTATCAAAATTCCAATGGCATTTTTTTTTTAACTTTTTTTTAAAAATTTTATTTATTTATTTATTTTTGGCTCTGTTGGGTCTTCGTTTCTGTGCGAGGGCTTTCTCTAGTTGCGGCAAGCGGGGGCCACTCCTCATCGCAGTGCGCGGGCCTCTCACTGTCGCGGCCTCTCTTGTTGCGGAGCACAGGCTCCAGACGCGCAGGCTCAGTAGTTGCGGCTCACGGGCCTAGTTGCTCCGCGGCATGTGGGATCCTCCCAGACCAGGGCTCGAACCTATGTCCCCTGCATTGGCAGGCAGATTCTCAACCACTGTGCTACCAGGGAAGCCCTCCAATGGCATTTCTGACAAAAACAAACCATCCTAAAATTTGTATGGAACCTCAAAGAAGCCCAAATAGCCAAAGTGATCTTGAGAAAGAGGAATAAAGCGGGAGGCATCATATTTCCTCATTTCAAACTGTATTAGAAAGCTATAGTAATCAAAACAGTATGAGAGGGCTTCCCTCGTGGCGCAGTGGTTGGGAATCTGCCTGCCGATGCAGGGGACACAGGTTCGAGCCCTGGTCTGGGAAGATCCCACATGCCGCGGAGCGGCTGGCTGGGAAGATCCCACATGCCGTGGAGCGGCTAGGCCCGTGAGCCGCAACTACTGAGCCTGCGCGTCTGGAGCCTGTGCTCCACAACAAGAGAGGCCGCGACAGTGAGAGGCCCGCGCACCGCGATGAAGAGTGGCCCCTGCTTGCCGCAACTAGAGAAAGCCCTCGTGCAGAAACGAAGACCCAACACTGCAAAAATAAATAAATTAATTAATAAATTCCTACCCCCAACATCTAAAAAAAAAAAAAATACTATTTAAAAAAAACAGTATGAGAAAAAAGTATAGTATTAGCATAAAAACAGACACACAGATCAGTGGAATAGAATACACAGCTTAGAAATAAGGCCACACATATATAGTCAATTAATTTACAACAAAGGAGCCAAAATTATACAATGGATAAAGGACAATTTCTTCAATAAATGGTGCTGGGAAAACCAGACAGCCACATGCAAAAGAATGAATTGGGGGCTTCCCTGGTGGCGCAGTGGTTGAGAATCCGCCTGCAGATGCAGGGGACACGGGTTTATGCCCCGGTCCGGGAAGATCCCACATGCCGCAGAGCGGCTAGGCCCGTGAGCCATGGCCGCTGGGGCTGCGCGTCCGGAGCCTGTGCTCCGCAACGGGAGAGGCCACAACAGTGAGAGGCCCGCGTACCACAAAAAAAAAAAAAAAAAAAAAAAAGAATGACCTGGGACCACTATCTTACACCATACACAAAAATTAACTTGAAATGGATTAAAGACTTGGATGTAAGACCTGGAACCATAAAACTCCTAGAAGAACATAGACAGTAAGCTCTTTGACGTCAGTCTTAGTGATGATTTTTTGAATTTGACACCGAAAGCAAAAATAAACAAGTGGGACTAAAAAGCTTCTGCACAGCAAAGGAAACCATCAACAAAATAAAAAGGCAACCTATGGGAGAAAATATTTGCAAATCATATATCTAATAATGGGTCAATACCCAAAATACAAAAAGAACTCATACAATAGCAACAAAACGAAACAAAACACTTCAATTAAAAATCGAGCAAGGCCTCTGAAGAGACATTTTTCCAAAGAAGATATGCAGATGGCATGGTATATGAAAAGATGCTCAAATCACTAAGCATCAGGGAAATGCAAATCAAACCCACGATGAGGTATCACCTCGCACCTGTTAGAATAGCCATCATCAAAAAGAGACAAGAAATAACAAGTGCTGACAAAGACGGGGATAAAAGGGGACCCTTGTACACTTGGGTGACAATGTAAATTGATGCAGCCACTATGGAAACAGTATGGACGTTCCTAAAAAATTAAAACTAGAACTTCCATACAATCTAGTAATTTCACTTCTAGATATTTTACTGAAGGAAATGAAAACAAATTCAAAAAGATATCTGGGGGCTTCCCTGGTGGCGCAGTGGTTGCGCGTCCGCCTGCCGATGCAGGGGAACCGGGTTCGCGTCCCGGTCTGGGAGGATCCCACATGCCGCGGAGCGGCTGGGCCCGTGAGCCACGGCCGCTGAGCCTGCGCGTCCGGAGCCTGTGCTCCGCAACGGGAGAGGCCACAACAGAGGGAGGCCCGCATACCACCAAAAAAAAAAAAAAAAAGATATCTGTATCCCCATGCTCATTACAGCCTTATATACCATAGCTAAGATACGGATGATTGGATAAAGAAAATGTGATATATAATGTATGAATATTATTCAACCATAAAAAAGCAGGAAACCTGGCCATTTGTGACAACATGGATGGATCCTGAGGGCATTATGCTGAGTAAAATAAACCAGACAGAGAAAGACAAATACTGTATATGCAATCTAAAAAAAAAACCAAACCCCAAACCAAAAAAACCCGATACTCACAGATACAGAGAACAGACTGGTGGTTGTCAGAGGTGGGGTGGGGTGGGTGAAATGGGTGAAGGGGGTCAAAAGGTACAAGCGTCCAGTTACAAAATAAATGAGTCCTGCGGATGTAACACACAGCATGCTGACTACAGTGAATGACACTGTGCTGTATATTTGAAAGTTCCTAAGACAGTAGATCTTAAAGGTTCTCCTCACAAGGAAAAACTCTGCGTGATGAAGGATATTAACTAGACTTACTGTGGTGATCATTTCTCAACACGTACAAATACCGAATCACTATGCTGTACGCCTGAAACTAACATGACGTGACAGTCAATTATAACTCAATTTTTTAAAGAAGGTAGGAAATCCTGACACCTGACACATGATAAACATTGAGGACATTATGTTCAGTGAAATAAGACAGACACAAAAGGACAAATACTGTGTGATTCCACTTATGTGGGTCAAATTCATAGAGACAGAAAGTGGAAGGGCGGGGGCTGGGGAAGAAGAGGGAATCCGTGTTTAACGGGGACAGAGTTTCCGTTTTGCAAGATGGAAAGAGCTGTGAGATGGGTGGTGGTGATGGCTGCAGACAATGTGAATGTACTTAACACCACTGAACTGCACACTGAAAAATAACTTTTTTGTATATTTTACCACAATGAAAAAACAATTTAACCCCAAACGCACGTGGGCTGCTGCCCCAGGGAGCAGGGACTGCCTGCCCAGCCCACTCCTCAGCAGCCCCCTGCCAACCACGCTCTCAGGGGACCCTCTCCCAAACTAAGCCCAATTCCCGAAATTCCTCTCTGCCCAGGTTTACGGGGATGTCTGAAAAGTCACCTCTGCCTTGAAGCTTTCCAGGGTTGAGGGAGGACCTCCCGCTCTGAGTTCACCCCCTTGGTCTTGCAGGCAGCTGCTCCAGTCCTCGCAGAGCTGCGAGGACGGGCCCCCCGGTCCAGGAAATGCAGATCAAACCCCCGATCCAGGAGCAGCAGGGTCTCCACGCCGCCGTCCCAAACCATCTATCCGTCTTCTCAGAAAGCTCTCCTTAACGAGCCCAGACCTCACCGCCAATCAGAAGGCCCACGTGTGCCCAGAGGTGGTTTTGCCTGGCGCGCTAGGCAATCCCAAGGTCCAGGTGACACGCATCAAAGCCCCACAGAGCGATCACCCACACGTCAGCCCAATGAAACAGCTGAGAGGCCGTGTCCTTCCTGGGCATCGGACCTGGGCGTCAAAGGTGGCACTGTCATTTGTCCCAACGAGGCAGGTGACTCAGAAGAAGTAAGAGGCACAGCCCCCTACCCACACCCCCAAAGGTGGAAAACCACACCCCCCCCGGCCCGGCCTCTGCAGTGAGAGCAGCCCCTCTGGAAGCTGTTAGACAAGGCCCTGTGTTCAAGGGCAGGGGGCCCGCTCTTGGAGCAGACAATGGGAGGGTCTGGGAGCAGATCCCATGCGGGCTGCAGCCAACCCCAGACTGCGTTCCTCCCAGTAGCCCTCGCATGGCCAGCTGTGAGGTCTGCCCATATCTGCTCTGGTGGTTAGGGGGGCCGGGGACCACCCCGTGTCCTGTGGTGCAGAGTGCAGGCCGTGGGGACCCTCACCCTTGAGGCGCCCAGCTCCTGGTGGGCTGCGGTTGAGAAGAGCAGCCATGAACCAGTCCATGTGACGGTGTTCTGTCCCCCCTCCAGCCCCCATCAATGCCAGAGTGGGCCCGAGTTGCCTATCTGGGCCACAGCAGGGATGGGAGGTCCCAGTGACACCCCACAGTGGCACAGAATATGGACGGACCAGCGGGCCTCCAGCAGAGACCATGGGCGGGCATCACATGGGGGTCACGGGAGGTCAGGGCAGCAGGAGAGCCGGTCTGCCTTTGAGGCCCCATGTCCCCTAAGACAGCTCAAGTTCTCAAGGCCTCAGTCTCCCCAGCTGTAAAATGGGGGCAACAGCCTGTATCTTGTCTGCTCCTCAGGCTGCCAGACAAGATGAAGCAAGATGCTGAGGTCACGGACCGAGTCTGAAAAGCAGAGGCAGGCCCAACGCCAGGGAGAGCCGGCCGCTCCCGCCCCCCTGTACCTGCTGGAGGGCCACGCCCCTGGACCGAGTGGGTGGGTGGGCACGGCAGCTGCAGGGCCCACCACGCCAAGGAAGCCCACTGTCCCTCCTGCCAGGGAGGCTCTGGGTCCAGAGAAGCGCCCGCTGGGCAGGGTGGCCACGAAGGCCGGGCCCCCCAGGGCAAGCCTGAGAGCAGACCGTGCTGACCGCCCTTCCTCACCAGACTGCCCCCTGGCACGGCCGCTCTCCTGACAAGTGGAAACACAGGTCTGGGAGAGGGAGGTGGGGACGGCGGAGCGGGCGGGAGCAGGCGCGGAGGGGACGGTGCTGCCGCCTCACTGCACAGCGCCTCACTGCACAGCCGAGGCGAGGCGGGCCCTCAGGGCGGCGGGGAAAGGCCCTCAGCCTGCCGCCCCTCTGGGACCCTCCAGCTCTGGCGTGGCCTCTCGAAGCCACACTGCAGCTGCCCAGCAGATGCCCAGCACTCGGCAGGGGCGGGGGCTGCGCCGGAGACCCCTCCCAGCCCCGCGGGCGAGCAGCAGAGGAGAGCTGTGGGGGGGTGTCCTACTTGCGGGGTGTCCAGAGACTGTGTGTCTCAAACAGGAGTCTCAGAACAAATGCACGGTCTTCCCACCTTCCCTCCCTGGGGGCTCGGCCACTCCCCGCTGTGGTAGGCTTGTTCTGAGGGGCTCAGGCTAGGAGCCCCCAGTGGAGCGCCCCGTGTGTCCCCGCAGAGCCTGGGGACAGCCCCCGAGCTGAGCCGCCCTCCCTGCTGGGGGCCGGAGCAGGTGAGCCCCTAGGGGCAGTTCCACCCCCACCGCAGCGAAGCCGCGCCAGGGGCTGCCAGCCCAGAAGCAGGTGCCGCTGGTCTGAAAGCAAAACCGTTTCTCCTCCTGCCAAATCCCAGCACACGTAGCCCCAGGGCTCCGGCGCCTTGGAAATCACCCCAGAGCGGGCACCACCCAGGAGCAAATTCTAGGAGATGCCTGCTGGGAGGACGGGATGCAGGTAGCCTAGTGCTTGTTCCGAGCTGCACCTGCCCCTCGGCCCCACCTGGACTGGCCACCTGCCCCAGAGCAGCGAGGCCGGGTGGGGGGAGGGGCGCCCGTTCCCACGGGGTCCACGTGGAGGCGGCAGGTGCTTCCTCCCCCTGCCGCCGGGTGCAGGGCTAGAGAGGGGCTCCAGGCGGGGGCCCATGACGTCACCCGCAGGCCCCACCTGCCCCCCAGGCAGGGCCAGGTGGACCCCCACACCCACGCACAGGGGCCCGCGGCCCGCTTGTCCGTCCCCTCCCTGCAGCCGGTCGCCCGCCGCGATTTCCTCTTTCTTTGCGGAGCCCCAGGTTTCGCAAGGCGGCGGCGGTCCGCGGGTGACAGCGAGACACGCAGCCTGGGGGAGGGGAGGCGGCGACACAGCCGCAGGCCAGGGGCCGTGGGCGGGCAGGCGATGTCCGGGTCCCGGCAGGTGCCCTCGGGCCCGCGCCCCACCCGAGCGGGGACCAGGCTGCGCTGCCCCCGCCCCCCCCCCCCCGCCGCCAAGCAAGCGCCGCAGCACCCCTCCCCGGCCCCGGGGCTGGCTTCCAGGCCGGCACCCACCCCGGGCCGCATCCACTCGGGGCCTCCCCCACGCGGGCCGGCCACTACCCGGCCCGCACCCTCCCAGGCCCCCAGCTACGCCGGGCACAGCCAGCGGGCCCGCACCTACCCGGGGCGCCGCAGTCCGCGCAGCGCGCGTTCGCCGGCCGCTGCAGCAGCTCCAGCACGGCCTTCCGCCGCTCCTTGGCCATGGCCGCGTTGCCGCCCCCCGCGACGCCGGGTGGGGAGCGTCCGCCCCGCCGCGCTAGGGCCCCGCGCAGGCCGCCCGCCGCCGCCGCCGCCCCTGCGCCATCCTGAGCAGTTCAGCCCGCGCTCCGGTTCCGCATTCCTGCCGCCCGGCCCGGCTCCACCGCCGCCGCTCTCGTCGCCGCCGCGGCAGCCGAGCGTGTGCCGGCGCGGGGCCCGGGGCGCACGGCGCGCTCTGGCCGGCGCGGCCCGCGGGCGGCCCCCAGCGGCGCGGGCGGGCGGGCAGCCTCCTCCCGCGCCGGCCAGGCGTCCCAGACCGCGCGCCCGGCGTCCCAGCCCGCGCGCCCGGGAACCCGCCCGCCCGCGCGCCCGGGGACCCGCCCGGGGAGGTCGGCCCGCCGCCGCCGCCGCTGCCTCCGCCGCCTCCGCCCACCCTCTCCCAGCGCAGCGGCCCACCTGCCCGAGCGAGAGGCCACCAGCCACAGTGGTGGGGGGCTTGAGGGAACCGAATAACCACAGGCCTAGGTGGGATCATCCTTCGGTCATTTGGGCCCCCACAGCGCCTGGACACCTACTGTGCGCCCAGGGGGTCAGCGCACCAGGTCCAGTGGGCACGCTGGGAATGCCTGTTGGAGGGAGGGGTGCGTGGCCAGTGCTGGGGGCCGGCGCTCACACCATCCCTGCCCTGGGAGGAGACGGCCGGCAGGAGACAAGGCCCAGTGAGTGCGGTGGGTGCTCAGGCCGGAGAAGGGCCCCCGCCGTCCACCCAGCAGGGACAGGACAAGGGGTGGGCCGCGGTGCTCCCGATAAAGCCCGTTTTGAGTCAGGAGGCCAGGACCCAGCCGTGAGGGTAGAAACATGGGGAGGGAGGGAGGTGATGAGCCCCTGCATTTTTTCAGCTTCTTTTCGTTTTCTTCTTAAATTATGAATGCAACGATGCATCCTGTTAAAAACAAATTGAAACAGTACCAGGCTGAGAAATTACAGCATCTCCCCACCTCCACCCCCGCTCCGGCAACTGTGAGCCAACCATTGTTAACACCGTCAGCATCCTTCCAGAATGGTCCTCGGCCTGTGAGAACACCAAGGGAGTCCCTGTTCCTCTGGTCTGCTGCTGGGGGTTTGGGGTTGGTTTATTTCCACTGAGTAAACCGTACATACCCCTTTCGAGTCCGTATGTACAGATCTACCCCTTTCTGTTCCAATGGCTGCGTTCTACTCAGAGCTGGATAATGACTTGTTCCCCAGGGCCTGGCTGAAGGGCGGGCATTTTCCATCTGCTGGGATCACAGCTGGACGCTCTGCAGGCGTCCCGGGTGGGTCCACATCCGGCAGTGGCACCTCGGGGACAAGAGGAAGAGCATCCCAACTGGTGACGGGCCTGCCACCCTGCCCTCCGTGGAGGCTGTGCTGGCGCCAACCCACCAAGGCCTGGCCCCTCCCCGGCCCCCAGCCGCCCACTCTGCCCAACAGCAGGGACGCGGCCCTTCTAGGGCCTTGTGGGAGGGATGGGTGGCATTTTCATCTCTGGGTCCCCGTGCCAGGGTCGGAATCTGCCACGCAGCAGAGTGGAGCACGTCGCTTAATGAAGACAGGCTGACGTCAATCACAACAACAGCTACTCTACCGACGGCACCAGGCGTTAGGTCAGACCCCTCACATGTGTTTTATTTAATCCCCATTTACAGATGGGGAAACCGCGGCACAGAGCAGTTCCATCACACCCAAGGCCGCACGTGGCTTCTAGGTGGAAGGACTGGGATGGACATACAGCTCGGAAACAAAGAGACACCCCACCCCTCAAGCAGGGCGGGGATGCTGACGGTCCAAGAGGGACAGGGAAGGACAGGGAGGGGCCTCGGGGGAAGGGCCGGTGCGGAGCGGGCAGGGCTGAGCACACAGCCACGCCCTGTTTGCTGGTGGGTTGTTCACCTTCTCTGTCTTCCCATCCGGCTAAGGAGGTGATGATACTGTCCAGGTAGGCAGGAGGAAGTGAGAATTCAAGAAGAGGCATCAGGTCACGAAACAGACTCTTAAAAGAGGAGACAGGCAGGTCCAAGATCTGCAGCCCCCCGCGCCGGCACCCAGGCTGCAGTGAAGGCACGGGGTGCAGTGGGGGGCTGGGGTGCAGGGCTCAGGACTCCCAAAATTCAGAAGGTGACAGGCAGCCCAGGGTGGGCCACAGCCAGACAGGGGCTGGCCCAGGGTCCTGGGGCTGCTGGGAGGTGCTGGGGGCCAGACCCCGGGGTCCCCGCACGGCCCTGGGGGTCCGGCTCCTGTCCTGAGGGGGATGGGGACGGAGAGTGACCACTCTGTCTGCTTTGGGGGGGGCACACGAGGGTGAGTGGGGAGACAGCTGTGCTTGCCTGGGTGTAGGGGATGGGAAATGCCCGGGACTCAGGGCCTCGTGGCCCGAGGAAGGCGCTGGGGACGGTGGGACCGCCAAAGCCCACAGAAGATCCAGGGAGGGGTCCACTCCAGGGCTGGGGACAGAGTCCGGGGCAGTCGACGGCGAGGCGGCTGCAGCGGGTGGGCCACCCAGGAGGCTGGGGTGCAGCAGACATCCGCATCCCCACAGAGGGCAGTGCGGCCCCCAGCCACCGGCAGCTGTCCCCAGACTCCTAAGGAGCTTCTGCAGAGCAGGTGGGTTGGCACTCCTGCCCGGACGGGGAGGGGAGGGGACACGCCGAGCGCAGAGGTCGCCGGCAGCAGGGGCGCAGCGAGCGATGCTCGGAGCTCCCTGGCTGACACGTGTGCCGGCCTTCTGGGCAGCCGGGCCCTTCCTTCCACAGGCCCCTCCCCTCGACAGCATTCTCGCAGCGCCTGCTGTATGCAGAGCCCTTAGCAGCTTGACCCGTCTAAGTAGGGGAGAAGACGGGGAGCCCCAGGCTGTGCCAGCACGGCTGGCCTGAGACCGGGTTTAGGATGAATTAGCCCCAACCCCGGCACGGGGGTGGGGAGAGCGGACGCCGCCTCCCAGCCCTTCCCTGGACGCGCTGTGGCTCTGGGGCCGAGCAACCACAAGGTTCCGGGGCGGCGCTGGGCGAGAAGGGAGCAGGGCAGGAACCAGGCCAGAACCCTCCCAGGGCCTCGGGCAGGGCTGCGGCGGCACCCCCCCCCCACCCCACCTGCGCCACCCTCCCCCCCGGGCCTGCTGAGC
>NC_041227.1:80899607-80900999 GCF_002837175.3 Physeter macrocephalus
GAGCATCCCAACTGGTGACGGGCCTGCCACCCTGCCCTCCGTGGAGGCTGTGCTGGCGCCAACCCACCAAGGCCTGGCCCCTCCCCGGCCCCCAGCCGCCCACTCTGCCCAACAGCAGGGACGCGGCCCTTCTAGGGCCTTGTGGGAGGGATGGGTGGCATTTTCATCTCTGGGTCCCCGTGCCAGGGTCGGAATCTGCCACGCAGCAGAGTGGAGCACGTCGCTTAATGAAGACAGGCTGACGTCAATCACAACAACAGCTACTCTACCGACGGCACCAGGCGTTAGGTCAGACCCCTCACATGTGTTTTATTTAATCCCCATTTACAGATGGGGAAACTGCGGCACAGAGCAGTTCCATCACACCCAAGGCCGCACGTGGCTTCTAGGTGGAAGGACTGGGATGGACATACAGCTCGGAAACAAAGAGACACCCCACCCCTCAAGCAGGGCGGGGATGCTGACGGTCCAAGAGGGACAGGGAAGGACAGGGAGGGGCCTCGGGGGAAGGGCCGGTGCGGAGCGGGCAGGGCTGAGCACACAGCCACGCCCTGTTTGCTGGTGGGTTGTTCACCTTCTCTGTCTTCCCATCCGGCTAAGGAGGTGATGATACTGTCCAGGTAGGCAGGAGGAAGTGAGAATTCAAGAAGAGGCATCAGGTCACGAAACAGACTCTTAAAAGAGGAGACAGGCAGGTCCAAGATCTGCAGCCCCCCGCGCCGGCACCCAGGCTGCAGTGAAGGCACGGGGTGCAGTGGGGGGCTGGGGTGCAGGGCTCAGGACTCCCAAAATTCAGAAGGTGACAGGCAGCCCAGGGTGGGCCACAGCCAGACAGGGGCTGGCCCAGGGTCCTGGGGCTGCTGGGAGGTGCTGGGGGCCAGACCCCGGGGTCCCCGCACGGCCCTGGGGGTCCGGCTCCTGTCCTGAGGGGGATGGGGACGGAGAGTGACCACTCTGTCTGCTTTGGGGGGGCACACGAGGGTGAGTGGGGAGACAGCTGTGCTTGCCTGGGTGTAGGGGATGGGAAATGCCCGGGACTCAGGGCCTCGTGGCCCGAGGAAGGCGCTGGGGACGGTGGGACCGCCAAAGCCCACAGAAGATCCAGGGAGGGGTCCACTCCAGGGCTGGGGACAGAGTCCGGGGCAGTCGACGGCGAGGCGGCTGCAGCGGGTGGGCCACCCAGGAGGGGGCCGGGCAAGGGAGAGGGGCCGGGGCCCACTAGGCACCAGCACCAACGGCCTGGGCAGAGGGCGCCGTGCGGGAGGTGGGGGGAGGGGAGGGCCGAGGGGGGCTGCAAGGCGGTGGGGTGCTGGCACGCAGAGGACAAGCACTGGGGGGGAGGGGCGCCGGGGCTGGGGTGCAGCAGACGGCCGCGTCCCCCCGGCGGGCAGC
>NC_041227.1:80902526-80904639 GCF_002837175.3 Physeter macrocephalus
GCCACAACTACTGAGCCTGCGCTCTAGAGCCCGCGAGCCACAACTACTGAGCCCGTGTGCCACAACTACTGAAGCCCGCGTGCCTAGAGCCTGTGCTCCGCAACAAGAGAAGCCACCGTAGTGAGAAGCCCGCGTACTGCAACGAAGAGTCGCCCCTGCCCGCCGCAACTAGAGAAAGCCAGCGTGCGGCGTGCAACCAACGCAGCCTGTGGGGCGGGCTTTCCGGAGACCCCGGCGCCCTCGCTGGTGGCAGCGCCCCAGACTCGGCTTCTGACCCCAGCGTTTGATGGTTAGCACCCTCACGGCCCTGGCATGGGCTGCGGTCAGCCGGGGGTTCTCACCAGGTGGTGGCTGAGGCTCCCCGAGGCCGTTCCCGCGTGCCCAGCGCCTGAGCAGAGGGGACTCAGGCAGAGTGGCGGCTCAGGAGAGCGAGACAGAGAGCTAGAGGGAGAGACGCAGAGAGAGAAGGAGAGACACACAGAGAGGGAGAGACAGCGCGCCAGGCGGAAGGTGCATCCTTTCACGGCAGCCTCGGAAGCGACGTCCTCCCCGGGTTGGAGTGCTCGTGGCTCCCGCCCCAGGTGGGGGGCAGCAGGTGGCTCCCAGCTCTCAGTGGGAGGGGGAGGAACGCCAGTGACGTTGCGGAAGACCCTGGGGGAGGGGAGATGGGTGGGTGATGGATGGACGGGGTGGGGCACAGACAGAGGGCCCCTCTCTGGGAAATCCAAGCCCCCTCACGCCCCGCCCCATCCCCCTGTCCGAGGCCTGTCCTGACAGGTTGGGTCAGAGCCCGGGCCCGGCTCTGTTCGGAGTCTGCAGAGCCTGGTGAGCTGTGAGATGCTTCCACAGGGGCTGCGGGCTTCCCTGCCGCCTCCCTCTGGGGGTGGGGGGTCCCTCGTGCTCAGTCCTCAGACAGGCCTGTGGTCTGATCCTGGAGACAAGCCTCAGGAGGCAGGTGACCCAGGGGCTCCCCACCACTAAGGGCTGCTGAGGGGCGGGATGAAGGACCCCTCTGTTCAGGGGACCCGGTGGGCTCAGCACAGGGGCTGGGACTGTCACGTGGAAATACTCTTCAGATCCGAGGACTCGCCTGAGTAGCAACGCACACGGCTGTTTCGTGACCGGGTTCTCTCACCGAGCGTCACGTGTTCAGGGTTCATCCAGGTTCTAGCCGTGTCAGCGCTTACTTCCTGTCCGTGGCCGAGTCCTGTACCACTGCAGGGAGGGACCAGGTCGTGTGTGTCCATTCATCTGCTGACGGACACGGGCTGTTCCCCTTGGCCCCTGTGAGTGACGCTGCACGTGCGTGTTTCTGAGTGAACGTGTGCTTTCTGTCTTGCGCGGGTACCTAGGAGGGGAACTGCTGGGTCGCGTGGTGAGCGTGTTTAAGCCTCGGCACCGGTGAGTCTCTGTGGCTGAACTGCAGCGTCCCAGCGCGCGCGCGGCCGTGCCGCGTCTCCCTGACTACGCGTGGTGCGGAGCATCGTCACGTGCACGCTGGCCATCTGTGCGCCTGCCTTGGAGAGAGCTCTGTTCAGGTCCTCTTCCCGCTGACTTGTAAGAGTTCCTTATAAGTGAGTTTTAAAATTTCATTTATTTTATTTTTGGCTGCGGACAGGGGGATGGGGCGGGGCGTGAGGGGGCTTGGCTTTCCCAGAGAGGGGCCCTCTGTCTGTGCCCCACCCCGTCCATCCATCACCCACCCATCTCCCCTCCCCCAGGGTCTTCCGCAACGTCACTGGCGTTCCTCCCCCTCCCACTGAGAGCTGGGAGCCACCTGCTGCCCCCCACCTGGGGCGGGAGCCACGAGCACTCCAACCCGGGGAGGACGTCGCTTCCGAGGCTGCCGTGAAAGGATGCACCTTCCGCCTGGCGCGCTGTCTCTCCCTCTCTGTGTGTCTCTCCTTCTCTCTCTGCGTCTCTCCCTCTAGCTCTCTGTCTCGCTCTCCTGAGCCGCCACTCTGCCTGAGTCCCCTCTGCTCAGGTGCTGGGCACGCGGGAACGGGAACGGCCTCGGGGAGCCTCAGCCACCTGGTGAGAACCCCCGGCTGACCGCAGCCCATGCCAGGGCCGTGAGGGTGCTAACCATCAAACGCGGGGGTCAGAAGCCGAG
>NC_041227.1:80909835-80951286 GCF_002837175.3 Physeter macrocephalus
GAACCCCCCCAGGGCCTCGGGCAGGGCTGCGGCGGCACCCCCCCCCCACCCCACCTGCGCCACCCTCCGCCCCGGGCCTGCTGAGCCAGACCCCGGAGGGGACCCCTGTGGGTCTTCCCAGGAGCGGGGTAGCTGGGGATTGGGGGTCAGCCCTCCACTGGGGGCCAGACTCACGGGGGCTGAGGAAGCAAGCACCTCCCAGAAGGGTGGAGATGGCACGAAGATGGTGGCTAAAACGAGCGACAGGGACGCGCCTGGCCACGAGGACCAGCTTCCTGGTGTGGCTCGGGACAGTTCCTGTTTTAAAGCCCTCACCCAGTGCAACTCCTGAGCCTCTGCCCTCAGCCTCCGGCCCCACCCCCAACAAAAAGGATCTTTTTTTTTTTTCACCAAGAAAAACACAGAAAAACCCAAAGGAAAGGTGACCCTTGGTACAGCAGGGCCACGCAGGAGCTTTGTGTGTGCTTAACAGAAACAGATATGGAGGCCCCTCCCCACCCCAAAGCCAGGGGGCAGCAGGGACAGGCCCCTGGGACCAGGACGGTTTCTCCATCTGAGAGCGGCACTGGCCCTGGAGACCCCTGGGAAGGCGGGGTCTCAGGGTTGCCCCCAGAGGTGACATGGGGGTGGGGTGTCTGTGGGGGCAGGGCGCTATAGGTTGTTAGTGGGTTTGGGGACATTTAAAAATATTTTTTGCTTGGTGTCCCTAAGAGAACCAGCATCTGGCAGGAGGAGGAGGGTGGCGCATCTCTCGGGCTTGGAGTGAGGCTGCCAGGACGTGGCTTCCCAAAGGCAGTGAGCACGGGCGGCCTGGCTGCGGCAGGGGCGGGAGCTGCGGGGAAAGGTCCCAGATGCATCCGGGGAGCCCGCGGCAGCAGCAACATCCAGCCGTGGGTCTGCAGTTCACAGGCAAATCAGCGCAACTCAGAACTCACTTATAGGGGCTCCCCTGCTGGCACAGTGGTTAAGAACCCGCCCGCCAGTGCGAGCCCTGGTCCGGGAAGATCCCACATGCCGTGGGGCAACTAAGCCCATGCGCCACAACTACTGAGCCTGCGCTCTAGAGCCCGCGAGCCACAACTACTGAGCCTGCGCTCTAGAGCCCGCGAGCCACAACTACTGAGCCTGCGCTCTAGAGCCCGCGAGCCACAACTACTGAGCCTGCGCTCTAGAGCCCGCGAGCCACAACTACTGAGCCTGCGCTCTAGAGCCCGCGAGCCACAACTACTGAGCCTGCGCTCTAGAGCCCGCGAGCCACAACTACTGAGCCTGCGCTCTAGAGCCCGCGAGCCACAACTACTGAGCCTGCGCTCTAGAGCCCGCGAGCCACAACTACTGAGCCTGCGCTCTAGAGCCCGCGAGCCACAACTACTGAGCCTGCGCTCTAGAGCCCGCGAGCCACAACTACTGAGCCTGCGCTCTAGAGCCCGCGAGCCACAACTACTGAGCCTGCGCTCTAGAGCCCGCGAGCCACAACTACTGAGCCTGCGCTCTAGAGCCCGCGAGCCACAACTACTGAGCCTGCGCTCTAGAGCCCGCGAGCCACAACTACTGAGCCTGCGCTCTAGAGCCCGCGAGCCACAACTACTGAGCCTGCGCTCTAGAGCCCGCGAGCCACAACTACTGAGCCTGCGCTCTAGAGCCCGCGAGCCACAACTACTGAGCCTGCGCTCTAGAGCCCGCGAGCCACAACTACTGAGCCTGCGCTCTAGAGCCCGCGAGCCACAACTACTGAGCCTGCGCTCTAGAGCCCGCGAGCCACAACTACTGAGCCTGCGCTCTAGAGCCCGCGAGCCACAACTACTGAGCCTGCGCTCTAGAGCCCGCGAGCCACAACTACTGAGCCTGCGCTCTAGAGCCCGCGAGCCACAACTACTGAGCCTGCGCTCTAGAGCCCGCGAGCCACAACTACTGAGCCTGCGCTCTAGAGCCCGCGCAGAGGGCCCCTCTCTGGGAAAGCCAAGCCCCCTCACGCCCCGCCCCATCCCCCTGTCCGCAGCCAAAAATAAAATAAATGAAATTTTAAAACTCACTTATAAGGAACTCTTACAAGTCAGCGGGAAGAGGACCTGAACAGAGCTCTCTCCAAGGCAGGCGCACAGATGGCCAGCGTGCACGTGACGATGCTCCGCACCACGCGTAGTCAGGGAGACGCGGCACGGCCGCGCGCGCGCTGGGACGCTGCAGTTCAGCCACAGAGACTCACCGGTGCCGAGGCTTAAACACGCTCACCACGCGACCCAGCAGTTCCCCTCCTAGGTACCCGCGCAAGACAGAAAGCACACGTTCACTCAGAAACACGCACGTGCAGCGTCACTCACAGGGGCCAAGGGGAACAGCCCGTGTCCGTCAGCAGATGAATGGACACACACGACCTGGTCCCTCCCTGCAGTGGTACAGGACTCGGCCACGGACAGGAAGTAAGCGCTGACACGGCTAGAACCTGGATGAACCCTGAACACGTGACGCTCGGTGAGAGAACCCGGTCACGAAACAGCCGTGTGCGTTGCTACTCAGGCGAGTCCTCGGATCTGAAGAGTATTTCCACGTGACAGTCCCAGCCCCTGTGCTGAGCCCACCGGGTCCCCTGAACAGAGGGGTCCTTCATCCCGCCCCTCAGCAGCCCTTAGTGGTGGGGAGCCCCTGGGTCACCTGCCTCCTGAGGCTTGTCTCCAGGATCAGACCACAGGCCTGTCTGAGGACTGAGCACGAGGGACCCCCCACCCCCAGAGGGAGGCGGCAGGGAAGCCCGCAGCCCCTGTGGAAGCATCTCACAGCTCACCAGGCTCTGCAGACTCCGAACAGAGCCGGGCCCGGGCTCTGACCCAACCTGTCAGGACAGGCCTCGGACAGGGGGATGGGGCGGGGCGTGAGGGGGCTTGGATTTCCCAGAGAGGGGCCCTCTGTCTGTGCCCCACCCCGTCCATCCATCACCCACCCAGCGTACTGCAACGAAGAGTCGCCCCTGCCCGCCGCAACTAGAGAAAGCCAGCGTGCGGCGTGCAACCAACGCAGCCTGTGGGGCGGGCTTTCCGGAGACCCCGGCGCCCTCGCTGGTGGCAGCGCCCCAGACTCGGCTTCTGACCCCAGCGTTTGATGGTTAGCACCCTCACGGCCCTGGCATGGGCTGCGGTCAGCCGGGGGTTCTCACCAGGTGGTGGCTGAGGCTCCCCGAGGCCGTTCCCGCGTGCCCAGCGCCTGAGCAGAGGGGACTCAGGCAGAGTGGCGGCTCAGGAGAGCGAGACAGAGAGCTAGAGGGAGAGACGCAGAGAGAGAAGGAGAGACACACAGAGAGGGAGAGACAGCGCGCCAGGCGGAAGGTGCATCCTTTCACGGCAGCCTCGGAAGCGACGTCCTCCCCGGGTTGGAGTGCTCGTGGCTCCCGCCCCAGGTGGGGGGCAGCAGGTGGCTCCCAGCTCTCAGTGGGAGGGGGAGGAACGCCAGTGACGTTGCGGAAGACCCTGGGGGAGGGGAGATGGGTGGGTCATGGATGGACGGGGTGGGGCACAGACAGAGGGCCCCTCTCTGGGAAAGCCAAGCCCCCTCACGCCCCGCCCCATCCCCCTGTCCGCAGCCAAAAATAAAATAAATGAAATTTTAAAACTCACTTATAAGGAACTCTTACAAGTCAGCGGGAAGAGGACCTGAACAGAGCTCTCTCCAAGGCAGGCGCACAGATGGCCAGCGTGCACGTGACGATGCTCCGCACCACGCGTAGTCAGGGAGACGCGGCACGGCCGCGCGCGCGCTGGGACGCTGCAGTTCAGCCACAGAGACTCACCGGTGCCGAGGCTTAAACACGCTCACCACGCGACCCAGCAGTTCCCCTCCTAGGTACCCGCGCAAGACAGAAAGCACACGTTCACTCAGAAACACGCACGTGCAGCGTCACTCACAGGGGCCAAGGGGAACAGCCCGTGTCCGTCAGCAGATGAATGGACACACACGACCTGGTCCCTCCCTGCAGTGGTACAGGACTCGGCCACGGACAGGAAGGAAGCGCTGACACGGCTAGAACCTGGATGAACCCTGAACACGTGACGCTCGGTGAGAGAACCCGGTCACGAAACAGCCGTGTGCGTTGCTACTCAGGCGAGTCCTCGGATCTGAAGAGTATTTCCACGTGACAGTCCCAGCCCCTGTGCTGAGCCCACCGGGTCCCCTGAACAGAGGGGTCCTTCATCCCGCCCCTCAGCAGCCCTTAGTGGTGGGGAGCCCCTGGGTCACCTGCCTCCTGAGGCTTGTCTCCAGGATCAGACCACAGGCCTGTCTGAGGACTGAGCACGAGGGACCCCCCACCCCCAGAGGGAGGCGGCAGGGAAGCCCGCAGCCCCTGTGGAAGCATCTCACAGCTCACCAGGCTCTGCAGACTCCGAACAGAGCCGGGCCCGGGCTCTGACCCAACCTGTCAGGACAGGCCTCGGACAGGGGGATGGGGCGGGGCGTGAGGGGGCTTGGATTTCCCAGAGAGGGGCCCTCTGTCTGTGCCCCACCCCGTCCATCCATCACCCACCCATCTCCCCTCCCCCAGGGTCTCCAGCAACGTCACTGGCGTGCCTCCCCCTCCCACTGAGAGCTGGGAGCCACCTGCTGCCCCCCACCTGGGGCGGGAGCCACGAGCACTCCAACCCGGGGAGGACGTCGCTTCCGAGGCTGCCGTGAAAGGATGCACCTTCCGCCTGGCGCGCTGTCTCTCCCTCTCTGTGTGTCTCTCCTTCTCTCTCTGCGTCTCTCCCTCTAGCTCTCTGTCTCGCTCTCCTGAGCCGCCACTCTGCCTGAGTCCCCTCTGCTCAGGTGCTGGGCACGCGGGAACGGGAACGGCCTCGGGGAGCCTCAGCCACCTGGTGAGAACCCCCGGCTGACCGCAGCCCATGCCAGGGCCGTGAGGGTGCTAACCATCAAACGCTGGGGTCAGAAGCCGAGTCTGGGGCGCTGCCACCAGCGAGGGCGCCGGGGTCTCCGGAAAGCCCGCCCCACAGTCATCACGCCCAGGCCTCTGTTCAGAGCAAGGCCGGGAAGGGAGGCCTGGCGCGAGCCCTCCTCCGGCCCCCTCTGCCCCAGGGCGGTCTCCTCCGGACGGGGCTCCGCCGCCCTCTGGCACACAGCCCGCGGGTGTGGACGGCGAGCCCCCTGCCGCTGGCACTGAGCCCGTGCTGAGCAGGGTGCTGGCGCAGGCGCCGGGGGGCAGGGGAGTTGATGAGCCTCAGCTGGGGCCCCCCAGCCCCCAGCCGGGCCGTCGTGTCAGCAGGACCTGGGGCCTCAGGGGTGCACAGCCCTGGTCCAATCTTTAGGGCCCGGAGTGTGGAGGCCACTGCACATAACACTGTCCCCTCGGGGGCCCCAGGGGACAGCCCTCCCACAGGTGAGTCTCAGGCGCTGCAGTGCCGCCACCGTCCAGCAGGGGCCGCCACGCCACCGCATTCTGTCCCCGAGGCACCAGGACCCCAGTCGCCGGAAGGGGAAGGCCCCCCAGGCTTCTGTCCTTCGATGGCAAGGCCGGCCCACCCCTGGCCTAACCAACCCTAACTGCCCCCACCCCCGCCCCGACGTGGTAACGCGGCTCAGCACCCTCAGAAAGCTCTGTCCCCCCAGCGCCGAGGTGCCGGAGACCCTCCCCGTCCGGGACTGCCTGTCCCCCCAACACAGTCTGCAGCCCCCAGCGTCCATCACGGGGCCTCGCTCTGTCCCCAGAGCCCAAGAGATCTGCTTCCCTTCACACTCAGAAGGCGGCCATCAGAGACGCCGCTGGGCCCCCAGAAGCCGCGTCCTCATCTGCCGTGGCGCGCAGCTCTGTAAATCCCACGCGAGGGCAGCCGGCAGAATCGTGCAGATGGAGGCTCCCGGAAGGTGCTGGAAGTCGTGGGTTTATTGCCGGGCCCTGCAGGGAACATGGCGGAAAGCCCGCTGCTCCGAGTGTCCCCGACCCCCGCTTCCCCCCGGGGCTCTGCAAGAGCCCCCTCGGCCCTGTTCCCGGGGTGAGGGACCCGCCCCTCCACAAGCACAGCTGAGACTTGATTCCATCCCTCCGGAAGAGACTTTATTCACAGTGTTACGACAAGGTCACTTGCTCCACGGGTTAACAAATAGTTCCTCATGCCTCCTGCAACAATAAAACCCCTATTTTCTAGTCCATAAATACCTAATTTCACTAAAAGACGGACCTCAAGCACCAGGCAGGTAGAATGACAGACACCAGAGACAGGAGCCCTTTCTTCCCCAGTAAAGGCTGGGGAAGCGGCACGGCGGCCGGGAAGACATGCTCGTGGGGGCCAGCTTGTCCCCCGCCCCAGGGTCACTGCCGGAGCCCCCACTTCCCATGGGGAACCAACGCGGCCCCTCCCTTAAGAGCCAGCAGGGTCCACACCCTGGTGGCGGCAAGCCTGCCCTCAACCAGCAAGGCCACACGGCACCCGACACACAAACCAGCAGTCTCTGCTCATAGGCCGCAGCAAGTTACAACCACAGGCACGCAACTTGTAGAGAATATAAACTACAACTAAACACAATGAGCTTTTTTAAACTAACAATTTTATTGTTTCTATAAAAATGATACGTGCATGTTATAAAATACAGCCGTAAGGAAAGCTCCCTGCTGCTCGGCCGG
Source organism: Physeter macrocephalus (assembly GCF_002837175.3). Taxonomy (NCBI): domain Eukaryota; kingdom Metazoa; phylum Chordata; class Mammalia; order Artiodactyla; family Physeteridae; genus Physeter; species Physeter macrocephalus. The sequence goes on from NC_041227.1 coordinate 80,916,440, forward strand.
AGGTGGCGGACTGCTCGGAAGGCGTGCAGGCGCCCTGGCGCCCTCTGGGCCTGCCCAGCAGTTCCCGCTGAAGGCTGGAGCGCTCAGCCTGCCACTGAGTGGGTAGGAGCCACCACCGAGTGCTCTTAAGCTGTTCTTCCACAAACTCTTGAAATGGAAATAGGTTGACGGAAAATAAAGTTTCTAAAATAAAAAGTAAGAAAAATACCAGGAAACCACCTGGACTGGCAGGCGTCCTGAACATCTGCTGTTCAGGGTTCCAAACCCGCTCACACCTGCAGAGACTCGGGGGGCGTCCAGACACCCGACAAGAAGGGGGACCCCGTCCCACACGCCACGCTGGCAGTGACTTTCTGATCCCGGTTATTAAGTACATACCCATTCTCCATCGTCTGCCAGCAACAAGCAGCAGCAAAGCCGGGGCCAAAGATTCCGAAAAAAATAGGGATTTAAACTCAGCCCTGAGAAAATTCGACCCACAACTGGGTCGCTGCGGATCATTAGGACAAGCGCTCAGCTGTCCTGGAGCCCGAGCAAGTCACCCGCCACCCCGCCGCTCAGGGACCCGTGCCGTGCTCCAGCGTCCTCCCAAACCGCCGGCAGGTGGTGCTGCCGGCTGAGGACCGGCCTGAAGTACACACGTCCTGGTCCCGGAACCGAGACTCTGCAGCCCCACATGGCGAAGGGGACTGTGCAGGTGTGGTTAAGGGTCTTGAGAAGGAAGGCGGGATTATGCCGGGGAACGGGGGGCAACGTCATCACGAGGGCCCTAACAGGAGGGAGGTGGGAAGGCCAGGGCCAGAGAGAGGTGTGGGGAGGAGGCTGAGTCGGGGAGGAGAGAAGCCACTGGCTCAGGTGGGGCACGGGCCACGGGCCATGGAGCGCGGCGCCTCTAGGAGCTGGAAGAGGAGGAGACGGACCCTCCCCAGAACCCCCGGCAGGAAGCGGCTCACGGGAGCCTTTGGACTTGTGGCCTCCGGCTGGGGCATAAATGTGTTGTTTAAGCCACCAAGTCTGTGCTGACCTGTTAGTGGGGAAGAAACCTGACTTGCCTTTTTTTTAGCAATAAAAACACTGCCTTCCTAAACAGTAAACATATTCCAGCCACGCTGTGTGCTGCTGGAGGTTTTCACAGAGTCACTAAAAGGACCTGGGGCCCAGCCAGTAGAGTGGAGGCCTGCGCGAGGCTGTGGACGGAGGGTGGCCTGGCCCTGCGCCCCGAGCTTCCGCCCCAGGGGCTGGAGCGAGCGCCAGGTCAAGGGGCTCCGCTGGCCTCACCTGCCGGGAAGGCAGCTGTGGGCCCAGGTCTGACCTGATTGCTCCCGCTTACCTCCTGCCTGAGGAGGACACTTGGAAAACATTCTGGAAATTGTCTTCTAGTAATGTCACTGGCTCATCGTGACGAGTATATACGAGAAATAAAAGGCGTTCTTTACATGACAAATGATGGGCAACTAAAAATATCTCACAGGAGCTTTGGCAGGACCAGACAGGACGCCTGGACCCCTAAGCCTGGCCTTTTTAGCAACTGAGACCCAGGAGACAGCAGGCAGTGCGGGAAGCTGCTGCCCTTTGTCAAGAGCCTGACCGTCCCCTCCTGACGCAGAAACCACTACGTCTGCATTCTATCTGAGATTCACGAATGTGTTTCATAATGAGTATTTACCAATCACGTATATAGAAAGTTCAACTACAAAGAGCTTAGCACAAAACATTTATTTAAACGATGCTGAAATAATTTCAGGCTTCCAGAAAGTTGCAGAAACAGGCCACAGTTCTGTCTGCCTGCTTCTCCCGAGCACAGGCCAAGAAGGGCTGTGACTGTCCCGTGGGCCCTCGGGCTCCCTGGTGGCCCCAGCCTCCCTGGACCCTTGGCCCGGGGCAGCCCCTCCACCTGCTCTCCAGGACGCGGCCCTTTGGGGAACGCTGTTCTTCACTCCGCAGCCCGTCCCTCACGTCAGGTGTGTCTGTGTGAGCTCATCAGACTGCGGTGAGGCACTCCTGGCAAGACAACGGCGGAAGCAATGTCGCCCTCTCAGGGCATCGGTCGGGGCAGGAGCTGTGGGGACCGGGCAGTCAGGCAACCACGCTGAGAAGCCTCGGCTGGTTGCCAAGTGCCTCGCGGGGCGCCCTCCAGACCAGGCAAACCTGTTCCACATCGCGCTGCCCACCCACCTCAGGACCACCAACGCCCCTTCCTTCCATGTGGGTTGGGATCCGGAGGAGGGGCTGTCTCTTCCTGCACCGATACGTTTACCCCATTCATTATTTCCATCAACGGGGGCTCCTGGGTAGGAACCGATTCTGCGGCCAAAGCCCACGACAGTCCTTCCTTCTGCTGTCCCACTGGTCCCCGATAAGGCCGCTGGGAGCTCCATCGCATGTCCTCTTGACAAGCCTATCGTGGCTCCGGCAATTCCTTACTTTCTGACACGAGAGGGTCCAGGCTCATCTGGGCTTTCCTGCCCCTGGGTCCTCCTGCTGGAGAGAGGCTCAGATCCGTGCTGCCAGGCAGGGGTCACTGCCCCTGGTCCCTTGGTGCCCAGAGCGAGGAGACGTCCGTACGAACACTCGCGCGCGTGCACATACACACTTACACGTCTGCTTCTCTACCCGCTGCCCCTGCAGATGTCCGAGAACCAGGACCCCACACCCCCGGCTCTCATCACCCACAACACAGCTCCAGCTTTTTCCACCTTAAAATTCACAGCCTCAGAACCATTGTCCACGTGAAGAACAAACATACTAGCCAGGGTACAAACCTTGTCTTTTTGTCTCTAGATTTAGTCAAAACACTATTTTCCCAAGCTACCTGGGCAAGTCCCGTCCCGCCGGCCCCTCTGCCGTGGGCAGAATCAGCGTTTGCGACACGGCTGGGCTCGGGGTCACTGCCGCTGTCCCACGGTGGCCCCCCCACGTCCCGGTTTATCTTTTGAGCACGTAAAACAAGAACGTGGCTCCGAGTCAGAAGCACTCAGAGAGCTGCCCCCCACCCCCACACCTGTCAGCAACCATCCTCACTGGTTTCCAGTTTGCCTTCCGGAGTTTCTTCTTGCTCAAGCACGCGGGTGTCGCGCTGGTTCCTTCTCTCGCTCACCACGACGTTCTCTGGGCCCTGCGTTCCCTCTCGGAGCCCACTCACGGTGCGCCACCCCTGGGGCAGCGCGGGGCGCTCCGTTCTCTCTCCCCCGGTCCTTCCTGCGGCCGCCCAGGGCCCCGTCTCTAAATGCTTTCCCCAATTGCAGACAACGCTGAGATAAATAACCTTGTGCGTGTGCGACGCTGCACTGCTGGCAAACACAAAATATTTTCGTGGCTCACTTTGCTGATAGAAACCACAGCTTTTCATAAACTAGCTAAAAATATGGAAACACCCTGCAGCACAATTAGAAGCACAGACAGAGAGCCGATGCTGAACAGTGACAAACCGCAGATGAAGCGCTTGGTGCTGGACCACCAACATGGCCAGCGGTGCTGGGGAGCCCCGTGGAGATGGGACCAGCCTGAGAGGGACCGTCAGGGAGGGCCTGACCGAGTATGGCCACCACCGTAGGACCGAGGCAGAGGGACGTCAACACAGAGAACTGGACACGGCCAAGGAGCAGACCACGAGGGTTTCCCGGAGCCCGGCCTGGGTCGCCAGGCAGAAGGCGGCGGGGATCAGGGCCAGCTGTCCCCACCAGCGGGGACACGCTTGGATCCTCCCAGCACTGGCCACACTGGGACAAAAGTCAGCTGACTGGGGAACCAGGGAAGGCAGCCCACGGGGCAGGTCCGGGGGCTCCGCTGTGGTTCTGAGCCCACGCGACAAGGCGCCCCAGAAACGCCACTGCAGGGTCTGCACCCCCAGGAGGTCTGTCCTGACAGCACCCTGGGCAGCTCTCAGCGGGAACGCGCTGCCCCGACCACGTGTGGCCGGGAAGCAGGGCTGGCTGCGGTCCTGGGGGCTTCCTCGGAGTAAAAGCACTGGAGGCCACGGCGCACATCGATCGACAGGGGGGACATTCTGTTTCTCAGTTACAGCAAATGAGTTCTTAAAACTAAACCATCTAGTTTAACAAATATCGTCTGATCCAAATCACAAAATGCCCCTGGACTAGAAAGATACGTGGTGTTTGTGCATCACCAAAAAAAAATCAAGGAGTCAGATAAGTCAAAAGCCAGACTGCTTCCCACTTCCAAGCTTACCCTCTATTTTTGTTAAAAAAAAAAAAAAAGAAAGAATTATGTTAAGTGAAAGAAGTCAGCCACAAAAGACCACCTGTTGTATGATTCCAGTTATATAAAACATTCAGAGAAGGCAAATCCACAGAGACAGAAAGTAGTAGCTGTCAGGGCCAATGTGGGTGGTGGGAAAAAAGGGGGCATGACCGCTAACAGGTGTGAGATTTCTTGCTGTGAGTTTTCTTGTTGTGATGAAAATGTTCTAAAATTGATCGTGGTGATGGTTGCACTGTTCTGTGAATACACTAAAAAATCACTGAATTGTATACTTTAAATGGGTGAATTAGATGGTATGTGAATTATATCTCAAAGCTGATATTTAAAAAATTTAAACCTAAGTCCTACTTCAAAAAGAAAGAAAGCAGCCCATAAAGCTGCCCTGAACTCCCAGGAGCCACGTGACAACACCGTACACACCTGGCTTCCCATCACCAAAAAAAAATCAAGGAGTCAGATAAGTCAAAAGCCAGACTGCTTCCCACTTCCAAGCTTACCCTAATTTTGTTAAAAAAAAAAAAAAAAGAAAGAAAAGGCACATATGAGTACAAAGAGAAAAAAGCATTTGCTAGGAAACGTTTTCCTGACAATCTGTCTACATAGCAGACCACAATTCGTGAACATTTATCACTTTTGCACCGAAAAGACACGCAGAACCCGTGATGTGAATCCAGCATCTCACAGGAACCTGCGGTGTCCGCTCACTAGGCGGACGTCATCCGGCACCTCACCTCCCCGGGAGCCCCATCGCACACCTGAGCTTAAAGATAAAACCTAACACTCCTGGGGGAAAATGGGATCTAAAAGGGACAAGGGTTTTCCAGAATCCTTTTGGGAGCTTCAGAAGACGAGCCATTTCCCAGCCACGGGGCGCATCCGTCAGGGAGGGGTGTCTGTCCTGATTTCAAGCGGCACCTCGCGGGCGTCACCAAAGCCCCTTCCTGACCACGGTACCTACAAGCAAGCTGCTGGGGTGGCAGGTCGTCGGACAAGCCCGCACAGCCCTGCGGGCTTCTTCCCATCACGGTTCCGTTTCTGTCTCTGACTTTCCATCTATCAAATCTCCAAATCCCAGTTTTTCCAGGGGTTCTCGTGCCATCAGTTGCCTGAAAGGAAAAGTGAGAGCTGTCAGGGTGGCCAGCAGAAGGACGAGCACTGCCCACGTGGGGCTGAGGTAGGCCCCGGGCACCCAGCACCGTCTCGGCCCCAGCCACTCCGTCCTGGGGACAGACCCCGAGCGGCGCCCTTAGACCTGCACCCCCGAGGGGCAGGAAGCAGCCGAGGCCGGGACAGAGGAGCCCGCCGTGCCCCCGGCCACACCTCCCTCGTCACGTGGCCCCGGAACTTGCGGGGCCGGCCGCCTAGACAGACGGCAGGAGACCAGAGGCAGAGTGGGTCGAGGCGCAGGGGTGAAGGAGAGCCTGGCGGCTCTGGGGTGCGGTCCCTCCACCCCCGCCCCCTCTACCTGCCCCCGACTGCCTTGCGCACGAAACCCAGCGGCCCAGCAACAGTCCTGAAGACGATGTCCCCAGAATCGCAGACGCCAGGTGGCACAATCTAACCCGGCAGCAGGTTAAACCAATTGTACAGTGATGGGATGCACAGGACACTCCTTAAACCCAAAATAGGCAAATAATGATAAACCTCCCCACATCTTTGCCAAGAGTACAACTGGCCGACAGTTCTTAAAACTGACTGCTCAGACTTCACTGTGGTCGGCAGGACCACGACTCCCAAATGACACCCTAATCCCTAGAGCTTGCGAGCGTGACCTTACACGGGAGGGGAATTAAGGCTGAAGATGAAAATCACGTTGTCAATCAGCCAATCTGGAGATGAGACCACCGTGGATTATCCAGGTGGACCCAACCTAATCCCATGAATCCTTAAAATTAGAGAACCTTTGCTGGCTCTGGTCAGGGAGAAAAAATGTAGAGAGGAGAGAGGATGGGACAGATGCAGCCTGTGGGACGTGAGGGTGGAGACACGGGCCTCGGGCCTCGGACACGGCGGCGCTGGGAGCTGGAAACGGCCAGGAGACGGCGCCTCCGGGGGAACCTGCCTGCACCTGATGACAGTACCCAGTGCTCACTGGCCGCACGCTGGGTCGGGCACAGGGCTTTCCCAGGACCGTCTGCTCTACCCTCTGGCACCCGGTCAGGAGGCCCGGCCTCAGGCGGGAACCGGACCTGAGGTCGTGGATCACACGTGTGTTTGCTGGGTCTCTGCCAACAGTGCAACCCCAATTTTAACAGTTGCTGCCGTGAGAAAACGTGTCCCCACCTAAGTCGCAGACACGTCCACTTCAGGCTGACACGGCCCGAGTCCTCGTGAGGCGACTTGCAAACTCTACTGCGGTCTGGTTTTTAAAACGACACACGTGATGTAGGTAGGGGCAAAATAAGGTCTGGAATGTCAGCAGAAAGGAAAAAAGAGGAGGAGAAAAGAGGCTTTTAAAAAGGGTGATGGATAAGGGCAAAATGAGAAAAATCTTGACCCTGAACCTGGGTGATGGTTATGGAGATCCAGACGATCCTCTGCTTCTGTATGTCTGAGGATTTTCATTGAAAACAAACTGAAAGTCTCCAGTCAAAATAACTGACCAAGTCAGAAACACACACATCCCTGTACATCCATCCAAACGTCGCCTGACCAACCAGTGAAGCCATTTGAATCGTGGGAGCCCAGAGCGGCCGGCCGTGTCCCTGTCTCCCCACGTCCTCAGCGGCCCAGGGAGGTGGGTGTGTCCGCCTGGTGCCCAAAAGCTGCGCTGGGTGAGGGGCCGCCACATGGAGGCGCGGGCAGCTCCCTCCCAGGGGCAAATGGGGAAAAGAGGGCCCTTCTGCTGGCCCTGCCTGGAAGCCCTGGTCAGGCAGCAGGAGCTGCTCTGGGACCCAACCGGCCAAACCCTCCCTCCGAGCAACCTCACGCGGGAGGCTGCTGGGCCCCGTGCTGGCCCAGGGACGGTGACCCGAGCGGGGAGGCGAGGGGGGCGCCCTGCTCACACCCTCACACAGGGCGGAGACCAGCTCCAAACTCGGTCTCGGAGGCGTGGCCATACCAAGAAGAAACTCACGGAGTTCAGGGGTTTTGAAGATGCGTCAATTTGAAAGAGAGTGACTGGAACGTGCAGATCCGACCGATGCGCTACTCGGGGCCGGCAGAGCTGGCTTCGGGCCAGCCCGTCGTCAGACGCCAGCCCCGCGAGCCTGCGCGACCCGGGAAGCCACCCACCTGAGGGCCCGTCCCCCTCAAAGGCCCCAGCATCCCTGACAGCCCTCAACACGCCGGGGCCTGAGCAGCACAGCAGATCTTGCCTGGGAGGGAATGTCTCAGTTTGTTACGGGAAAATGAAAATGGGGCTCAGATTTATGTCAAACTGTCTTCAGACAAGGCCTCTGATGACTCGACTCCTTAGTGAACTAATGAAGGGCTCAAAAGGCAGAAATAAAAGTTCCCACCCAAGGGTGTAATTATACGCTACACGCTTTCCCCAGAAAGGTTTACAGTAGTACTTGTTTTAAGGAAAATCTCAACAGATCAGTTAAGAGCGTTCTGGTTTTCTTTAAAGGTGAGGTCCAGTAAATTCTGATTAAGACAGGAAGAATCACTCGTCGTTCATCGTTCCTTACAGGGCCCACTGTCTCGCCTGTCACGCTGCGAACAGCTCTGAGCCGACGTGGAACAAAACAACAGAGCACGTACTTTTATGCTCCAAGAAAAATATTTAAAGGAATAAGCTGCGTACCCAGAAATCTTCAAACCTTTTGACTCAGTCAGCATTTTTATGATGTGCGATTCTGAAAGCTGAATGACATGTCAGTAGCACCCAAATTTGTAAAGAAAATACTCGGAGGAAGGCAATCATGTCCAATGCTATCACTGGAGCAAAGGTCCCCATGATTGCTGTACAACTTGTAGTACAAGTGAATCTCTGAAAAGCCTCAACTTCACGGGCAAGCAGCCCTACAGCTCCGAAACACAAGCTCAGCTGAGGCTTGCGTGAGGCCCACAGTTAATGACCCCTTGGAATAAACATTGTAGCCAGAGAGGCGGGAGGGGGGAGAAGTCGTAAGTAACCGTTGGCATGTACTTGCCTCTCCATCCTGCACTCTAAATACTCTTTTGACTCATTTCTGCACAAAGCATTTTCAAAATTATTGTCCCGGAGACACTTCATGAATTTCTCTTTAAAGCTTTTACATTCACCTGTAACGAAACAGAAAAGTGTTTCCTTTTTAAAGTGAAAACATGATAGGCCCGCCGGGCAGCCTTACTGGCAGCCCCCCTCCTCCCCCTTTGAAAACTGGTTTCCTCCCGAAAAACGCTGGAAACAGACTGGAAAAAGCAAATGTACCGAGTAGGAAAGCAAGTACAGGAGAAGGAGGGCATCCAGGCGGCGGCGCCGGGGAGCTCACGCAGGATTCTCCCGACGCTGCCGCGTGTCTAATATTTCTCAGTAAAATGCTGGCACACAAAAAAATCCATCCATAAACCTATCTCCGAAGCCTTGGTTTCCACGTAGTTTGTGGCAATCAGGAGCGTTCTTCGCTCTCGCGCAAGACACCCGTTTAACCCCGCGGGCCTCACACCCGCGGAGGACCTTGTCGACGCAACGTCGGCCCCAGACTGGAGGCCGGGACTCCGCGTCCCCTCCCCGGTTCCCAGGGCCCAGCCCCGTCCGGCTCCCACCCTCGGGCCGCGGCGGGAGGCCCTGAGCCGGGACCGGACCCGGGCGGGCCGAACCCAGCCTCAGCGGCCCCGCCGCACCGCGAGCAGACGCCAGGGCCGCCCCGGCCGCGCGGCTCCAACAAGCCGGCCCAGGGCTGCGCCGGTCCGGCCGGAGAGCCCCGACCGCCCCCGCTCACCGAAGTGATCCAGCGGGAAGCTGCCCTTGTCCGGGGGCCGCGGCTGGAAGCTCTTGGACCCGAAGTTCATGGCCGTCGACATGATGGCGGCGCCCGGAGTCTCCAAGAGCTACGCGCGCCGTACGCAGGACGGCCGGCCGAGCGCCGAGCAGGCCCCCGCGGGAGCGCTGATCGCGTCGAGCGGCGAGCGGCCCCACCCGGTCGTTTGGCCCCGCCCCTCGCCCTATAGGGCCCGCCCTCACCACCAGGGCCCCACCCCCGGGCTCTAAAAGGCCCGGACCCTCCGCCAATTGCTTTGCGGGACCCTATGTCCCTAAGGGCAACCCAGCGACAGAGGGTCCCGCCGTCAGCTCCTCACGATGAGGAAATGGAAGTTCAGGGAGGTTCAGCAACTTGCCCAAGGACACACAGCAGACTTGCACGGTCCTGCAGGCTGTGCCTGTGGGTCTCTGTATCCCCAAGGGTCTGCAGGGGCTTCTCCCCACTAGGCACCAGGGCCTAATCCTGGCACTTGCCTGGTGAGAAGGAAGGAGCGTTAGCTTCCTGCGGCTGCCATAACAAAGTGCACACTCTGGGTGGCTTAGAACAACAGAAATTCTCTCACAGTTCTGGGGGCCAGTCGTCTGAGATTGGAGCGTCCACTCCTGGCCTCTCCCATCCCTGCTGGTGGGTTGCTGGCTTGTGGACGCATCACCCTATCTCTGCCTCATCATGTGGCCTCTCCCTGTGTGTCAGTGTCCAAATCTCCTCCTTTTATGAGGACGCACTTGTATTGGATTAGGGCCCACCCCGATGACCTCACCTTAACTAATTACATCAGCAAGGACCCTATTCCCGAAAACGTCACATTCTAAGGTAGGGGGAGCTAGGACTTCAACATATGAATTTGGGGACACAATTCAACATATAAAAGAGTAAAAATGCATCATAAACAGGAAAGCCCCTGGTGGTCATTTATTATTGTTGTTATGGCAACAGTAACAACAAGGAAAGGGCTCAGTGGGGACCCCAGCTCTCCCCAGCAGAGCTCCTCCCAGCCCTGCACCCTGGGCAGAGCCTCTGGTTTTCATCTGGGTGATGGGGAAAGTGGGCGGCTGCCCGCCCAGCACACCCTGTTGTCTGTGATTCTGCCCTGAGCTTCAATCCCCACCCGCTTAACAGTCACCGGCACCCGCCGTGTGCCAGGCCCCGGACGTAAGCACAGAGGGGCCTTAGCATCACAGAGTCACCACTGGCCCCTCTGGACAAGCTTTCTTCCCCCCAGGCCCTGCCCCTTGTAATGTCAGGAGCTTGCCAGCCAGTCCCAGCAGCCCCTCCCCCACAGGCCTGCCCCCTTCCAGGGCTGACTTGGGTGCCCCCTCCTCCAGAAGGCATCCGCTTGCCTCCACCCACTTGAAGGCCACCCCCTGCCCGTGGTGCACACCACCAGATCTCTGTGCCTGAGGCTGGATTCTCTGTTTGTCCTGAGCCAGCACAGAGCTCCACCAAACGTTTGTGGGCCGACAGCAGGGGTCTGCAGGGAGAGCCCATCCCGTTGTCTGGGCCTTGGTCGACCTGGGGCTCTGGGCCCACTTAAAACTACAAAAGGAAGATTGTACCTGTTCCTGCCGTATGAACAACCGTTCACACCGCTGGGGCCAGGGGCCGCACACTGGGTTATTCATTAATATGTTTCCAGGGCTGGTGAACAATGGAAGCTTTTATTAGCCAGCAAGTAGCACTTTTCCACTTGACTAGATTGCACCACTTAGCAGTAAAAGGGACAGCCCGTCCCCACCAGGGCTGCCCGTACCTCTCCGTCTGGTGGCCCTGAGGGACCAGTGAAGCACCAGAGGCCCAGCGACCTGGAGGTGACGGCCAGCTTTTAACTGACATGTCTGTACCTGACAAGCGGTTATTGCTTTGTAGGAGATGTTTAGCAGTGCACAGATTTGAAAATCGGGGAAGGAGCTAATGTTTTTGGAACCCCTCTTACGCGCCGGGCTGTTTCATGTGGGGTCACGGGGCTGGGAACAGTGCCCAGAACACAGTAGGTGTTCTGTTAATGTTTTTTGAAGAGGGAATCCCCTGGCGGTCCCGTGGTTAAGACTCCGCGCTTCCACTGCAGGGGGCGCAGTTCCGATCCCCGCTAGGGAAACTAACATCCCACATGCTACGTGGTGCGGCCAATCAATCAATCTATAAAAATAAAAAAATATTTTTGTAGAATGAACGTAGCTGGGCAGGTATTATTATCCTCACGTCACACGTAGAGACACAGAGGGGTCAAACCCCTTGGCTTGAGGTCAAGAGACACCACCGAAATGAGAAGCCCGCGCACCGCAACGAAGAGTAGCCCCCGCTCGCCGCAGCTAGAGAAAGCCCGCGCGCAGCAACGAAGACCCAACACAGCCGTAAATAAATAAATAAATAAATAAACTTAATTTATTTTTAAAAAAAGTCACATAGCATTGCCTCCGCCGTGGCCACAAGCTCCCACTCAAATTCAAGGGCAGGGCCCCTGCTCTCCACGGGCGGAGGGCAAATTATACGAAGAGCTTATGGGCTGGGCGCTGTCACTGCAACATGCCGTGTGCCTCAGCTAACAAGTGGATGGAAGGGGCTGAGTGTGGAGCCAGGTGTGTGCAACTCCAGACCCCTCTAGGGAACACCCTGCATCTCGGGTGTCAAGGCCAGGTGTGACCTGAGCCGCAGTTGGGGCCTGGCCAATCAGGTCTGACCAGAACAATCCCCTGGCTTCGGCCTGAGCACCAGGCCAGAGCCAGTGGAACTGCGCACTGGGCGGCGGCTAGGAGGACGCGAGCCTGGGCGGCCGGCTGTCGTCTGGCCACCGTTACTCGCCCCGGAGTGCAGCCAGCAGACCCAAGAGCAAGGAGAATTCATCCAAATCCTAATAACGTCATCTGGTCCCTGGATCAACCCTTGCCTGAAACTAAGATAGCTGATTTTTCCACTTTAACAAATTCTGCTGTCAAAGTGTAATTTTCAAAAGGCTTTCAGCCAAGTATATACTGAGCACATGTCAGAATTTTATCTCACCCGTTAACAAGGGAATGAGTCTAGATGGCAAGGCTGGTTCAAAGAAGGATGTCAAACCCTGACGGATCCACGTGCAGTCAGAGGAGGAAGAGCTCGGGAATGAGACTGCTGAGCTGGGCTCAGGAGTTAAGGTCTAACGTTGATGTCAGGTTAATGTCTTAACAGGACAATAAAGCCACAACCTTGGTTATCTTCTCCACCAGACACAAGTCATCTGCATGTTTATGGGGGAAAATCACCTGCACTTTTCCTATTTTCTGCAAGGTAACCTCCAGCATCGCGGCACCTGGGCCTAGTCGATAATAAACGGCAAGTCAGAGAAAGCAACCCTCCGGGGCCGAACGACACCCGGCAGGCTGGTTAGACAGTGACCCCGTGAAGGGACACACGTCACCCATTTGCCTCGTTTCTGCGAGTGGGGTAATTTTCTGAACTCTGCTTCCGCGGTCTCCTGGGGCTGCCCTAACAGGACCACAGCCTAGGGGGCTGAAAACACCATCAACTCACACCCTGTCAGCTCCGGAGGCTGGTGTCGCAGGGCCATCTCCCAACAGCGGCTCCGGCGGAGAGGGGTTCCTTCCTGCCCCTTTCAGCTTCTGGGGCTCCCACGTTCCTTGGCTTGTGGCCGTGGCCTGCACCTCTGCCTCCGTGACTGCGCGAGGAGCAGGATGACCTCTCTAAAGACCCTCCATCCAAACAAGGCCCTGTTCTGAGGTTCTGGGCGGATGTGAATGTTGGGGGGACGCCCTTCGACCCAGTGCCCTGCTCCAGCCAGTTTGGGGTTTCTTCCCTATGAAGAGTCCCACCAGGCACAGAACCCTTGGGTTCAGGTGCATGCGATGCAGAGGCAGGCCCCACACAGGGGGCTGGGGGGGCCCTTCTGGAGCCCAGCGTGTGGGCGCCACCTCAAAGTTCAGGGGTCGCGAGCTTGAAAAATCACTCTTATTGCCGAGAAAAGGGACCGGCTGGCCTGGAGCAGAGCTCAGGAGACCCCGCGGCATTTGGTGTCAGACATCGGGTGGCAGGAAATGAAGGCGCGGCGGAGACCAGGGACACCCGGAGGAGGCGGCTCCTCCTGACGCCCTGCAGACACGGGGGCAGGAGGGGCCTCGCCTGGGGTGTGGGGCGTCGGGGGTGCAGCCACTTCCCCGGGTGGGAACGTTGCCGGATCTGATGAGGAGCAAACCCTTGGCTCGGGTAGCACTGCCAGGAAGTTATCTTCCAGTGATCGTGCAGCTGTGCACAGGGTCGGGCACACAGGCCTTTTTATGTTATTTTTTATAAATTTATTTATTTCTTTATTTTCGGCTGCGTGGGGTCTTCGTTGCTGCGCGCGGGCTTTCTCTAGTTGCGGTGAGCGGGGGCTGCTCATCGCGGTGGCTTCTCCCGTTGAAGCGCACGGGCTCTAGGCGTGCGGGCTCAGTGGCTGTGGCCCGCGGGCTCTAGAGCGCAGGCTCAGTAGTTGTGGCGCACGGGCTTAGTTGCTCTGCGGCACGTGGGATCTTCCCAGCCCAGGGCTCGAACCCCTGTCCCCTGCGTTGGCAGGCGGATTCTTAACCACTGCGCCACCACGGGAGCCCCACAGAGGCATTTTTAGCAGGAGGTTCGTAAGGGCCTGAGACGGACCGACGGACAGGCAGGCCCAACCCAGCAACGGGGCAGCAGTTATGCAGTAGGAAGGAGGCCCCTGCTTGGTCCTGGCCACATCGTTACCATAAACATAAAATGCAGAGACTTTGGCTGATGGAGATGTTCACTGTCCTGAATGTGGCGAAGGTTCCCTGGGTGTCTACGCATCTCAGCCCATCCAATTGTACGCTTTTACGTGCGCTGTTTACCGTCCGTGAATAAACTTGTAAAAAAAAAAATAGCGTGTACACGACAGGGTGCATCTCTGAAGGATGCACAAGGAAGTGGTACGTCGGGGAGGGCGCTCACCTGGCTGAGGGAGTTGGTGGGCTTCCAGACTCTTTGCTGGTGTGTGTCTATCACCTACTGGAATGGACAAATATCCCAACTGATACCTACATTCATCAAAGAGTCTGCGTGGGATGTTGTAGTGGCTTCACTGGGGGCCCCACAAGAGATGTACCCGCCTGGCCTGGGCCGGTGTCACAAAGGGAAGGGTCTCCAGAGGAGGCCATCCTGGATCAGGGCCGGCCGAGGGGCGCCAGCAGCCCTCTGGAGCTGGGAGACGAGCACCCCGCCTCGCCCCGAGAAGCCAGCCCTGCCCACACCCACCGCGCAGCTGAGGACACTTTCCTGCTGTCCGAACGCCCAGTTTGCTGTGGCCCCGGGACCTCACGCAGGCGCAGCCTGGGACACAGGTCACTGGGAGGCTGGCAGGACCCTTTCCGAGGGCTGGGCGGGGGCGAGGGGGGCAGGTGGGCGCAGCAGCTCTTTCTAGGAGTTTGCGAAAGGAGTGGAGCGTGAGGGAGGGATTGTATTATTGTCGTTGCTGTTATTTCAGGGTGCGGGACGGGGTGAAGGCGCTAGGTGAGCTGAGGAAAGGTGGCAGGGGGCTGGTGGTGCTGGAGAGACGCCCGCAGGCCCTGCCGGTGGGGACTGCCGGGCTCGGGGCCCCGGGACGCTGCAGACAGAGCAGCGCGGGCCCCCCAGGGGACGGGCCCCGGAAAGCTCGGACTGGACCCTTTGAGAGCCGTCCACCTCCCCTGTCCCAGACTCTTCTAGAACCTTGCCCCTCCCCCACCCATTCCCCCTTACCTTGGCTCCCCTCCTCCAAGGGTGACTCCAAGGCTAGGTCACAGGTCACAGATATCGGCTGTGGCCTCTGTCTCTCGAATACTCACTCTTGAAGCCTAAACACACAAGTCCCCCCCAGCCCCCCGCCGGGTTCCAGAGGCCAGGGGCCCGAGCCAGCTCCCCGGCCCCGCCGGCCTCCCTCCTCCCCGGGGGCCCTGTGGTCGGAGGACGATGACCAGCAGCCCCAGTCCATCTTCCACCGCATCCCTTCGCTGGGACCCGACACACTCACGTCCTGGGGCCTCACCGCCGACCCCCCTGCTCCACTCCACCCCCCCGCCCGTGACCTTCCCCCGCTGCGCACCCCGCGCTGGACGGGACGCCTCCCAGCTGAGCCTGCTTCGGGGTGACCCCGCCAGCTGTCGGGGGCTGGAGCCGTGCAGGACACACGCCGCCCTGCCGGGACCGGTCCCGACACGTCCTCCCCAGCGGCGCCGTCCGACTCCGGGGGCCGCCTGCTCCGCGGGGGCCGCCTGCTCCCCGGGGCCCGACCTCGCCGGCCTGGAGGGGGAGGCCCCCCACAGGGACCCCGCGTCCGTCTCCAGCGCCTCGGCCGCACTGCCCTCCCACCACGAGTGTCCTTCCCGCTCGGCCACCCGGGCGGGGCTCCCGTGGCCGCGACCCGGGCCTTCCCAGCAGCGCCCCTTCCGGCTCAGACCTCCAGGCTCTGCACAGGCTGTTCTCTCTGCGAGAACGCCCTTCCTCCCGTGACCCACGTCTCCAGCTCCGACGCCCAAGGCACTTCCCGTGGCAAAGTCGCTGCCGCACGGGGAGGGCCCTTTGGGATCCCTGTGACACCGGTTTCTGTAGCCCTAGCTCCGGGCCGAGCCTGGTACACGCAGGCACTCAGTAAGCGCACGCTGGACTAATCAAGCGAACCGTCCTGGGCGTACAGGAGCCCCAGCCCACGCACCCAGTAGGGGCCTTGGTACCGGCCGCTCAGCCAAGCAGTCAGAGAGGGGTCCTCCCTCACTGCAGCCCCGCGGCTGTGTATCTGGACGGTCTGCCTGTGAGGTAGTGAGCACCCGGTCACGGGAGGGGTGCAAACTGGGGCTCAGAGCGCGTAAGGGCCCTCAGGCTGCCTTGGCTCTGGGGTTTGCGTAGGGGTACGCATGGCGCGCCAGGAGACAGGCCCCGGGGTGAGGGGCCCAGGGGCGTGGATGGGGTTCCCGCAGCCTCGTGTTGGGAGGAGGCCCAGAGCAGGCCCAGCCACTTCTAGTGCCAACAGCCCTCCCACCCCTCAGAGCTCGTTTCCCACACAGCACCTCCTCCCACCCCAGCTGGGCCGCCAGGGTTTAGCAGGCCACAGCGCAGCGCAGCCCAGACGGGCGGGGGCTCGTGAGCCCGGCCCTGCCTGCGGGGTGGGCCCCTCTGAGCGACCCACCGCCTCCCCGAACCCCCGCCTCATCCCGGCACGGCCAGGGCCTCCTGCCTGGGTGACGGTGCTCGAAAAGCCACCGAGGAGCAGACCGCCACTCGGGCGAGCTCTCCGCCGGGGCCTCTGAAGTCCCAGGATTTGAGGCGTTTGCTGTGCAGACCTCGTGGGCCGCTCCACTCCTGGTGTCCCCCCCGGCCCCAGGCAGAGAGGAGCTGGGCAGACACAGGTGGTGGTGGGTTTGGAAGAGGCCAAGGGGTCCTTCTGAGGGAGGCTCAGAGCCCGGGGAGGACGGGGCCCAAGGCCCCTGAGCCCCGGTTCTGATGGGCAGACCGGGCAGAGAGGCCGAGACCTGTGGGGCACAGACTGGCCGCCATGCTGTGCGCTCCCCGGCAAGGCGAGGCCCCCAGATGGCCCCGGCCCCACTGGCCCCCCGCCACAGACTCGACCTCACGTACCACGCACGCCTGTGGCTTTAAGCCGCCTGGCTGTCCCCTGCAAACTGCTCATTCCACGTTCTTGGGTGGGTGGGGGGGGGTGGGGCACAGGCCGGGCGGGGGGGGGAGCTGGGGCCTCGCCACCCGCCGTCCTCATGGCCCTGCTGCTCCTGGGGCTCTGGGGGATCCTCCGCACCTGCACCCACACCCCCGCCCCGGCCCCCCGCTGGCCCCCGGGGCCCCGGGGCCACGCCTGCTGCCCCTCGTCGGGAACCTACGCTTGCCGCGCGTCACAGCAGGACCAGCTGCTGATGGAGGTAGGTCAGGGCAGGCACGTCCTCAGCTGGGCTCTGCGCCTGGGCCCGGGGCCCGGCCCCCTGCCAGCCCCGAAGGCACCCCAGCCCCATCTCGGGAAAGCTGAGCCCCCAACTTCCAGGAGCCCTGTGGGGTGGGAGGTTCGTGCCCAGCCTGATGCTGGGCCGACAGGCGACACAGGAGGCCCAAGTGCCCGCATCGCCTCGGGGAAGAGAAAGACATTCCACCCCACAGGGAAACGGATGGGCGGACCAAGGAGCAGGGGGCCAGGAGTGGCAGGCCCGGAGGGCTCAAGGGAGAAGGCAGCTTTTGATGAGTGCCTGCAGGAGGGCCAGGTTTGGGGGCGGCAGAGGTCTGGCGATGAGAAGGACCAGGACCGGCGCAAAGATGTGCCCGTGGGCCAGGTGGGACGCCTGCTGGGTGTGGCTCCTCCCACCTGGGCTGGAGGCTGAACACCCTCGCCCACCTTGAGCTGGTTGACCCCGTGAAGCAGAGGCACAGGCCTGGCCCCGCCCTCGAGGGCCATCCAGCCCACCCCCACCCCCCTCCACTGAGCTCCAGCTCCCATGAGCACTTGGCTGAGGTGCTTCCAGGACCCACCCATGAGGCTGCCTCGTGGCCCCCGGGCCCTGCAGGTGGGTGGGGAGCCGTGATGACCCGGGAAGTCAGGCTGCAGGCACCAGGGTTCTCAGGCCCTGTGCCCGGGCCCTGGAGGCCACCGTCTGCACGCCGGTGGCAGAGCAGGCAGTGGACAGGAGTGGCAGGCCCTGCTCCATCCGTGTGATCCACAGCAACTCACTTCCCGCCCCCAGGCCTCAGTTTCCCCATCTGTAAAGGGGGGAGACAACAGCCCTCCCGTCTCAGGCAGGGGTGCCGAGAGGACAGAAGGGAGGGGGCGCACACAGAGGCCCAGGGGGCTCCCTGAGTACTCCGCATATGGGCGGGCGGGGCCGGAGGGGCTCCCAGGGGACCTGGGGGTGGGGCAGCAGGCTGACCCCGCCTGTCCCCGCCAGCTCGCGGGACAGTACGGGCCGGTGTTCACTGTCCACCTGGGGCGCCAGAAGACGGCGGTGAGGGAGGCCCTGGTGGGCACCGGACAGGAGCTGGCCGGCCGGCCCCCCATCGCCATCTTCCAGCTCATCCAGGGAGGCGGGGGTAGGTGTGTGGCGGGGTGAGGGGGCTTCCGCCCGGCGGAGAGGAGCCAAGGAGGAGGGTCGGTCCCCCTACCTCCGGCAGCTGGGGCAGTGCTCCCAGTGTGGCCCGGGGGAGCACCAGCGTGTCCACGTGGCGGGCTGGGCGCGCCGGGGACCAGGGCACACCAGAAAGGGCAGGGCCCGCCGAGGCCAGCTCCAGGGGCCAGGCTTGGGGGAGGGAGTGAGGCCCCAGCCAGGCCCCCGCCCCGCCGGTCGGCCCCCCGTTGCTCCCTCCTGCATCACCCGGGCTGCTCACGGGGGTGTCCGGCCCGCAGGCATCTTCTCCTCCGGGGAGCGCTGGAGGGCCGCCCGCCAGCTCACCGTTCGCACCCTCCGCGGCCTGGGCGTGGGGAGGGCGCCCGTGGCCGACAAGGTCCTGCAGGAGCTGAGGTGCCCCACGGCGCAGCGGGACAGCTACGGAGGTGAGTGGGGGCCCCTCCGCTCTGAGGCCTCTCTCCACCCCCAGGCCGGCCCTTCCCGCTGGCCCTGCTCGGCTGGGCTCCCTCCAACCTCACCTTCATGCTCCTCTCCGGCCAGAGGTCCCATGTCCGTGTCCCTGCTGGGCCTCATGGACGAGGTCAGGGTCCTCTCGGGGACGCCCAGCCTGCAGGTGAGAGGTCGCTGCTCCCCGCCTGGTGGGTGGGGGCAGGGAGAGCTGAGCTGCCGCCTTGGGGAAGCAGCACGGCAGGCCCCAGGCGCGCGCTTCCACCGGCCACGTGACCCCAGGCCAGTCCCCTGTGCTCCCGGGAAACGAGGGGCAGGGGTCCTCGCCTCCTCCTCCACACCTTCCAGCAGCAGCAGAGGCATCTGCTCAGAGGTGCGGGCAGGACCCAGGCATTTCTTCCCCGGATATGGGGCTCGACGTCCCCCAGGGCCCCAGCCCTTGAACCGGGGTCCTCCTTCAGGGCCAGGAATCACAGGGTTCAGTCCTGATTCTCAGAAGCCCCAGGGCTGTGTGCATTCCATTCTTTCCCAGAATGTAAACTGTCCTCGTTTGTAGCCAGCGTCACCAGTCTTAACCCTAACGTGCTCAGGCACGCACGTTGAGGCAGGGTACGCACGTACGCTGGCCCGTGGCTCACGTGTACTTTTCAGCCCCATCTCTCCAGGACCCGAGCCCGTGGGCGTGGGGCGGGCACTCATGGCTTGGGTCCTGATCCTAAGTCATCCCTCGCGGCTGGAGGCGGCTCGGACGGGCAGGAAGATTTGGCCTCCGCCCGAGAGTAGCCTGGCCGAGTCCCGCCAGGGAGCCCCAGGAGGATGGAGGCCAGAGGGTCGGGGAATCCAGGGAGACAGAATGTTCCGTGGCCTTCCGTGCCTGTGGCCCGTGTGATGGCTCACATTCTGGGGGACACGGTGGTGCGAGTGTAGCCAGAGGGCGGCCGACAGCCGTGTCAGACAGGCTGTGCCGTGAGCCCCGTTTCACGACGTCGTGAGCTGAAACTCTGAAGTCTGCAAGTCCCCCTCTTTTTTTCTAATGACCCAGCACATTCAAAGTTATTTCCACAGCGGCAGCCCTCGCCCTTCTCCCTCTTCCCCGCTCTGGTGGGTGGGGAGCGGGGGGCCGTGACGGCAGCCTCCTGCTGTGACTTGCACGGGCCCCCGGGGGTGTTACCTGTCGAGCGGCCCCTCCTTCCTGCACTCAGGTGGACGACTTCGTCAGAGCCCCTGGGGCTGCTGGTCCCACTGGGAGGGTGACGGAGGGGCCCCGTGAGCAGGGAGCGGGTGCCCCCCTGTGGCACCTCTGCCCGGGGTCTGGGGCTGAGCCAGGGGCCCCGGACAGGTGAGCACACCTGCCGGAGCACGGATCCGCCCCTCACCAGGTAGGGCTGGGGCGCCTGGGCCCTCACCCCCCACCACGCCATCCTGCCCCCTGCCCCCAGCTGTTCAACATCTGCCCTTGGCTCGGGGCCCTCCTCCAGCTGCACCGGCCCGTCCTGCGGAAGGTGGAGGCGGTGTGGGCCATCTGAGGACCCTCTTGGAGGCACGGCGGCCCCCCGCGCCTGGGCGAGGGCCCGTGCGGAGCTACCTGGACGCCCTGATCCAGCAGGGCCAGGTGTGGGCGAGACCCACCCCACCACCGAAGAGGCCTGGGGGGCACCCCGGGGCCCCACCAGGAGGAGAGGGGCTGGGGAGGGAGCCATGCTGGCCCTACGCCATACTGCTCCACCTCCTGGCGGGGGGGGGGCGGGGGACCTCTCTGAGCCTCAGTCTCCTTATCTGTGAAATGGGGCGGTTGGGAGGCCGCGGTGAACCCAGAATGCCGTAAGCGCTCGGTAGATAATGGCGCTATTCTTCCCGCCAGGCCTCTGTCTTCTATGCCTTCTTGAGCCTGGGGCTGGTGGGGGGGGGAGGTCCATGGAGCCAGCCTCCAGCTGAGCCCAGCCCCACCCACCTCTGCAGGGGAA
This sequence comes from Physeter macrocephalus, assembly GCF_002837175.3. Classification (NCBI taxonomy): domain Eukaryota; kingdom Metazoa; phylum Chordata; class Mammalia; order Artiodactyla; family Physeteridae; genus Physeter; species Physeter macrocephalus. Next base: position 80,937,059 of record NC_041227.1, read on the forward strand.
AGACCCCGAGGCCAACGAGGTGGCCTGTGCCCTGGACATGGTCGTGGCTGGCACGGAGACCACGTCCGCCACGCTGCAGTGCGCCGCCCTCCAGGCGGGCAAGCACGCGAGCGTGCAGAGTGAGCCCGGGAGCCCTTTCCCGCGGGGCCCAGGGCCGAGGGGCCGGGGCTCCCCGGGACGCTGGCGCCCACCCTCTTGCCCGCAGGCCGGGTGCAGGAGGAGCTGGACCGAGTGCTGGGGCCCGGGCGGCCCCCCGGTTGGAGGACCCGCGCTCCCCTCCCCACACCAACGCCGTGCTGCACGAGCTCCAGCGAGTCATCACCCTCCTGCCCCACGTGCCGCGGCGCACGGCCTCCGACACCCAGCTGGGCGGCTACCTGCTCCCCAGGGTGGGAGGGCCAGGCCCGCCCCCCGACCTGTTCCTCTCGTTCGCGGCGGATGGGGCTGGGGGTCGCAGGGACTCAGCTGCCTGATGCCGGGGCTCCCCGTAGGAGGCAGGAGACGGGTTCATCGGGGGGCAGCCCTCGGCCTCACAGCCCCTCACAGCAGACCCGGGGCCACACCACGGGGGTCACCTGGGGCTAAGCGCGAACCCCCAGCAGACCCCTGCCAAGCCCCGCCCCGCCTTCCCAGCCCCCTCAGGGCCCCCCCGTGCTCCCCGCCTGGGGCTGCCTGGGTGGACGCGGCGTCCATCTGTCCGCCCGCCGGCCCTCACAGGGCACGCCTGTGGTGCCCCTCCTGAGCTCCGTGCTGCTGGACGAGACGCAGTGGGAGGCCCCCCGCCAGTTCAGCCCGGGCCACCTCCCGGCCGCCGACGGGCGCTTCGTGAAGCGGGCGGCCTTCCTGCCTTTTCCCGCAGGTACCGCAGCCCCGCGGGAGGCGGCCTGGTCCCCGGGGCCTCGAGAGCTCAGGGTCCCCAGCCCGCAGGGCTGCCCCCGCCCCGCCCCGGCCTCCGGCACCCAGCCCGCACCCCGCGTCCCCTGCAGGCTGCCGCGTCGGCAAGGGGGAGAGCCTGGCCAGGTCGGAGCTGTTCCTGCCGTTCGCAGGCCTCCTGCAGAGGCACCGCCTGCTGCCCCCGCCTGGCCTCAGCGCCGCCACCCTGGCCACCACGCCCGCCCTGGCCTTCACCACGCGGCCGCCGGCCCAGGCCCTGTGTGCGGTGCCCAGGCTGCAGGGGCGCTGACCACGAGAGGCCTGGCCTGACTACGGGACAAAGTCCCAGGGCCGGGGAGGGTCTGAGTCACTCCCGGCTTGGGTGCTTGGCAGGTGATGGAGACAGGACGGAAGGACGGATGGCTCCCCGCACCGGGCTCTCTGCCGTGGCCACCACAGGCTGCGTATCCCCCCGCCGGCCTGAGAGCCCCAGCCACCCGGGCCTGAGCCCGTTCTCCCTCTGCCAGGCCCTACCCCACAGGGCATCGCTGCTGCCTCTGTGCACCTGGGCCCCCGCAGACCCTCCAGGGCGTCCCCCCCACGGGTGCAGCAGCCCCTCACAGGCCTCCCCGGGGCTCCCCGGGGCTCCCTCTCCTGCATCCCCCTCCACACTGTCCCCATCCGGTTCCCCCGCAGGGCCAGCATCGCCAGACAACACCTGCCAGGCACAGAGGTGCCACCCACCTGCAGCTGGGGATGCAGGCAGATGGCAGGGGCTGCTGGGCCCCGGGATGACGTCCACCCAGAGGCCGGCCTCAGACCAGCGTTCCCGCTTGCTCTGTGCCGTGCCAGGCCCTGCCCTGGGTCCAGCGGGTCTCCTGCAGACCCCACCCCGTTCTCAGAGGTCCTGGGCACCGTGCCCAGGCAGCACTCTGCCCCTGGAGCCAGGTCCCTGAGCCCTGCGGGCACCACAGAGACGCCCTTAGCAGAAGACAAGCTAGTTGAGGGACAGCAGCCACCCAGAGCCAGGCCTCCAGAGCCGGGCGACAGCCGGGCTTAAGTGCGAAGGATGAGTAGGCATTTGCAGGGAGGCCACCTCCACAAGCCTTTTCTCTGGTCCATCCTGACCCCCCTCTCCTCTTCCACATCTGCCCCCAGACCCTCCCCATGAACCGGCTCCTCGTCTCTGGGTGGAGGTCACCTCTCTGAGGAAGAGCACACAGAGGGGCCAGTTGCCGGTGGGTGGAGGGCCGGGGCCCGGGACATGGCAGGAGGTTAGCGATGCCGGCGGATTCTGCACGAAGTGCTGACATCACACCGATGCCTTCCCAACACCTTCTCCATGAGCCGGATGGGGGCAAACAAGCCGTGGCTTCCGCCCGCCTGGAGCTCGGAGCTTGCCGACTGGACCGGAGGGAGGCACAGGGCTGGGGGCACACAGGAAAAGCCCCTGTTCCCAGCTGGGGACCAGAGGGCCTTCCTGGAGGAGGGTGGACACCGGGGAGCATCAGATGAGTACAAATTAAAAAGCCGGGGGCTTCCCTGGTGGCGCAGTGGTTGAGAGTCCGCCTGCCGATGCGGGGGACGCGGGTTCGTGCCCCGGTCCGGGAAGATCCCACGTGCCGCGGAGCGGCTGGGCCCGTGCGCCACAGCTAGTGAGCCTGCGCTCTAGAGCCCGTGCTCCGCGACAAGAGAAGCCACAACAGTGAGAGGCCCGCGCGCCGCAACAAAGACCCAATGCAACCAAAAATAACTAAATAAAATAAACAAATGTTTAAAAAATAATAAATAAATAAAAATACAAATGCGCTGCTGCTCTGGGCAGCCCGGCCCCACAGGTGGCCTTGGTGGCTTAAACGCAGCTGAGGGGGCAGGGGCGCCGGCGGGCAGAGAACGACGGTGACCCCGGGGTGGCCGTGCGTGGTGGAGGGAGCTGAGGAACGCTGTTTCTGGGCCGAAGCTCTGGCGGGGATGGGTCTTCATTGGGGGGACGCGCCTGGGGCGTCAGGCGGGGGCTCTACCCCGTGACCTCCAAGCCGGTGGCCCATCTCGCGGGCCTGGGCTTCCCGGGCCGGCGCCCAGGCACCCAGATCACTGCAGCTTGGCGCCCTCAGGCGGGGGTCACGTGCCCCAGAGCACCTCCGCCTCCCACCCCAGGGGGCGGTCGCCCCACATCTGAGGGGGACTGGGCAGAGGGCTGGAGTGAGCGAGACCCTCGTCCCCCCCCGTCCAGGGCTTGGGCCCCCCCTCTCTCGGCAGGGGACCCAGGCCTGGCCTCCATTCTCGGGCTCCCCCTTGCCCCAACCAGCTGGCTGGGGCCCAGGAGAGCCGAGCACCTAGCCTCTGGGGATACCGATCCCTTCCCCCTGCTCTACGTGGACACGAACGCAGCACGTTTTGCCAAGTTTGACGTCTGTCGTCTGGCCCACGAAACCAACCCCTGGACCCGCCTGCCGGACTCAGACAGTCTGAAAGCTTCTCCAGCTCCTCAGCGAGGGATGTGGGACTAGGAACTGGGGACGGTGGACATCTGCCCGGCCCCTGGGGCTGCCCCGAAAGGCAGGAGCCCTCCCCCTACCCAGTGCGCAGGTCGACCCCCGGGTGGGAGCTGACGGGTCAGTCATCTCACATTCTAGTTGGTTTTGTTCCATCTTTTAAAGTACTTTTCTTACTGCGGTAAAACACAGAGAACGTAAAATTTATCGTCCTACCCACTGCGCAGCGCCCGGTTCAGGAGCATCAAGCTCACCCGCGCCGCTGAGCGGCCATCAGCGCCGTCCGGCCACAGAACTCGCCCGTCTTCCCAGGCTGAGACTCTGTCCCCGTTAAACACCCACTCCCCGCCCCCTCCCCCTCCCCCAGCCCCGGGCCCCCAGCCCCTACTTCCCGTCTCTGTGACCGTGACTCCTCCAGGGGCCTCGCAGCAGTGGAAGCGCACGGCGTCTGTCCGCCTGTGACGGCTGATTTCACTGAGCATCCTGCCCTCGAGGTCCATCACGACGTGTCGGTTTCCTCCCTTCTGAAGGCCGAGTCATAGCCCATCGTACAGATGAAGCACCTTTTAACCGCTCACCCTTTGTCGGACACCCCAAGCTTTAGATCCTGTTTCTTGCTGGCTGTGCGGCTTTTGGGAGAAGCCTCCGTGGGCAGACGTCCATCAAGGGCCCCCTGGCATCGTGGGTCAGGAGAGGGCAGATGGGCTGGACGTGAGGACTGGGCTCACGTGGGTAGGTCAGTCCCTGGACGGTCCGTTCCCAAGGCTGCAGTGCCCCGGCCTCTTGGTCTTGAGGGGGAACCTTTGGGGGCCGGCGGGTGGCTCTTGGTCCAGATCTGCCTTTGGTTCCAGGGCCGGCCCCCGGACACACCGCATCAGCCCCAAACCACAAGCGAACTCTCCAGAACAGACACACAGGCTGCGGTCTCAGCTCCCGGGTCTGCAGGCACTTTGGAGACGTTCTTCTGGGAGTCCAAAACCCAACGGTGTTGCGTGGCCGCCACCTACCTCGCAGGGCAAACCCGTGGTGGGGGAGAGCACACTGGGGGCGGGGGTCCTGGCTCGGGCGTCTCTTCCTGAGGCCCCTCTGTCTCAGCTTCCTTCCCGCCGCGCGGGGGCGGCACATCACGGACGCTCTGGCTGGTCACTGTATCCTTTCAGGACCGACGGGACACGCTCAACACCAGTTCACCCGAAGTGGACGCGAGCCTCCTGGGGGCGCAGAAGCAGCCGAGTCCCCACATCCCACAGGCAAGGCCAACAGGAAACGCCTGCTTCTCAGCCATAAACCCTACAACCACTGGCTCCACGGCAGCGGCTTCCTCGGAGGGCCAGGGTGCGGGGGGCTGAGGCTTTGACAGGCCAGTGAGCCTGACCACACCTCAGAAAGCCCCGCCAGCCCCATCCTGATCCCTCGCGGTGCCGTGACCGCTGACCCAGCGACGCCCAGGACTTCAACAACAGGTGGGGGGGCTCCACCTGCCCCCTCAGGGAGATGCTCTTCGGCCTACGGATGGACGCGGCGGCCGGCGAGCCCAGTACCCGTGTGCAGCCACCAGGCTTAGACCCTCCACATCAACTGACCCCTGGGGCCATCCGAGTGCCACCTCTGACCGCACAGGGACCCCAGGAGCCGCCTGGACCCACACCAAGCGATGCCTCACCTCCCCGCGCCTTCTGCCGGGGGGACGCTGCAGAGGACAGCGCTGCACGCCCTACGGGAGGCCCCTAGTCGGTGTCCGAGGGCCTCTGTGCACGAACGGGGGGAGCGCCTGGCTCTCCTGGGCCGTTTCCCATTAACAGGAAACGAGGACCCGCTACCCACCACGTTTCCCTTTTTGATTTGGCTGCCAGGAAACCCAGAGCTATGCTCTTGATCAGTCAACCCAGATTCCTTAAAGAGAACCTGCCCCTTCGCTGTGTCCTGTGGACCTTCCTTTATTGCACGTCTATTTCTCAGTGTTTTTAAAATGCCCCAAGGCTTAGGGACAGTGAGGTAGGCACCCGGGCGGCTGCATCGTCCACAGATTATCTGCAGAACCGCCATGGCTCGTCGTCACAGGGTGCTTTCCCGTCGGTGACCTCACCTCACCTGAGGGCCTCCAGGAGGGCTGGGCCTCCTCACTCCGCCTCCAGGGGCTGCAAGGCCGAAGGAGGTGCCCGGCCAGTGGCTCCCACCTGGAACTGGACGTGTGTGCGTGTGTGCCCGGTGGGCGGGGGGCAGGCCAGATGCCCCTCAGGGGGCAGCACAGCAGCCCCTTTCATGGGGGGAGCAGACGAGACTCGCCACGTGGGGTGGCGTGACCCTGAGTCCGGGGTCGGGGTCACAGGTGAGAAGAGGGGAAGGGCCAAGTGGTCAGCGAGGGACCTGCCTGGGCCCTCGAGACGTGTGGCCTTCCTGGGCTCGGGTCACCCCTCCTCGGGCCACCACCCCCACCTCCGCCATTCGGACACTGAATTGAACTGAACTGAACTGGGGATGCTGCTCTGAGGAGAGATCCCCGAGGGCCACGGTCGGGGCCCAGCCAAGCCAGGAGTGGCCACAGGAAGGCCTGGGACCTCATTCTGGAGTAAAGGGACCCCGTTACTCACGGGCTGGCAGCATGGAATTCACGACAGAGCTGCCCACGTGACGCAATCTCTGGGACTCTGCTTTCCCACTGCCCCCGGGTTACGCGGCGCACAAACCCGCGACGGGAGCAGGACTCCAGGCTCGGCGCCCCCTGCTTCCCTCGGGGTCACCTGGGGCGGCTCCCCCCATCACGGCGGCCTCGAAGCCACGGGGTGCCCGTGCGTCTCCCAGGCTGGAAGCTGAGCACGCCCGAGGGGCAGAGCATCACAGCCTCGGTGGAGAGTTTCAAAACTGCACACAGGCAGCCGCCACCACGTCTGACTGTCTGTGGAGACGGCCTGGCCGTACACGCTCCTCCGGGGACGGGGGACAGAGCAGGTGCCTGCCGGCTGGGCAGGTGCGGGAGGGCAGCGCGTGGCCCCTGCCGACACCTGGAAACGTGGTCTGAAGAGCAGGGGTCAGGCTGCAGCCAGAAGACGGCACGAGGGGCTCGCCTGATGCCGTCCCGGGAGGCCACGGAGCCCACGCCCCACAGGCAGGGAACAAGTCAGACGACAAGAGCCACGGCCTCCAGAGACCAGGTTTTATTGAAAATACACCCAGGTTCTCCCTGTAAGTGGCCAGCGGAGCCGTGGTCCGCTGGATGAGCCACAGCCCAGGCCCCTAGGTGAATGCACGCAGGTGGCCAGGCGGCCGGCACCGAGGGACGGCCAGACCCATGCGGGGGCCCAAGCCCCCACACGGATGGACCACAGCTGTGGGGAGGGCCAGCTCTGGTGATCTCTAAGACATCCCTGGGCCAAAAAGAGGCATTTCCCTCAATAAGCAACTTCCCTGCGAGCCTGAGGGCCACTGGGAGGCCAGCTTATTTCAGAGTGACTGCGTTCTGCTGTGAAGGGGTTAGAACTGTCATCCCTTATAAACAATGTCTGGTCAAGGAATCAGGAGAGAGAAGCGGCCCCTCCAAGGGTCAGGGGCCAGGAGGGCCAGGGACCCCACCCCTGCACCCCCGCTAGGAGAGCAGCTACAGCACCTGCCGGACGCGCTGGGTCCTCCCCGGCAGCGGGGCGTCGGCGCTGGCACCCGCTTCGTCCAGCTCCCGCATCAGCACCTCTGCCTTCTGCACCGGCAGCTCGCGGGCCCGGCCCCTGAGCCCCTCCAGGTAGGCCAGCAAGGTGGAGAAGTGCTTGTCGGGGACCTAGACGGGGCAGAGAACAGTCGTCAGGGCTGGGCGGGTGGCGCGTGTGGACACAGGATGTCCACACTGCGGGTCCCGGGCCTGCGAGGGGACCGTCCATCCCTCAGCACCCTCAGGCCGGGTCCCGAGGAGTTGCTCCAGGACAATGGGCTGGGGGAGGTGGAAAGGGCGCCAGCCCGCTGTCCTCTGCTGGCCCCCACTCTTCTCCCCATAGACTCCGGCTTGCGTTCCAGACGCTGGCAGACGTCAGTTTTCATGCCCTCCTGAAATGCCACTAAATCAACAGTAAGCAGATACGTTTTTAAAGAGATAAATCAGGCTTCCCTGGTGGCGCAGTGGTTAAGAATCCGCCTGACATGGGTTCAAGCCCTGGAAGATCCCACATGCCGCGGAGCAACTAAGCCTGTGTGCCACAACTACTGAGCCTGTGCTCTAGAGGCCGTGAGCCACAACTCCTGAGCCCATGTGTCACAACTACTGAAGCCCACACACCTAAGAGCCTGTGCTCCACAACGAGAGAAGCCACCGCAATGAGAAGCCCTTGCACCGCAACGAAGAGTGGCCTCCGCTCGCAGCAACTAGAGAGAGCCCGCGCGCAGCAACAAAGACCCAATGCAGCCAAAAATAAAAAAATATAAATTTATTTTAAAAATAAAAATAAAAAAATAATGAAGAAATAAATCTCTTAGAACAAAGAGAGTAGAGGAAAAGATGAGTGACCACGTTTTGGGGTTGGAGATGAACGATGGTGACTCAGCAGATCTGATGAAGGTGAAGCTTAAGCTGAGAAACGCTCTCCCACCCCACCCTGCTGCAGACCATCCCCGCCCCCAAGCCAGGGACTCCAGAACTGGCTGTGTGGGTACTTCTGGAAGTGAGAGTAAAGATGGGGCTAAAAGCAGGGGTGACTAAAGTCCACTTCAAAAGCAGCTAGTGACTCACACTGACTTCAAAACCTGAGGGCCACAGGGAGGAGGGGCAGGTGCCCTGAGCTGGCCCAGTGGGGAGTGGGCGTGGGGCTCTGCAGGAGTGGGGGGTGGTCCTGGGGAAGGAGGAGCGGGCAGCACCCCCCAGCCTGGGGCTCCGATTCCTGCAGCGTCGCTGGCTTGGCCCGGCCCAGGCTTTGCACCCCGCCGTCCCCCGCCCGCCCAACAGCCACGGCCTGGTTTCAGAGCTCAGCTCACAGGTGCCTCCTCCACGGAGGGTCCCCCACCCCCCATCAAGTGCACGCAGGGCAGAGTCCGCCCTCAACTTCCCCGCCGGTGGAGCCACTTCACAATCGTCACAGATGGTGACGACGGCCCCAGATAAATGGATTACAACCCACTGAACAAAACAGGAGCGTCCACGCTGAGGTGGGAAGTCACCGTCCGCTGGAGCGGGGGCAGCAAAGCTCTTCCTTATCGGAGACAGGATGAAGGAAACAGAGAAGCCCCATACGGGGTCACCGAGGGCTAGTGAGAGTGACGAGAGACGGGGCAGCCCCCAAAGACACGTGCCTGTTACTGAAGAATCAGTAACTCTACAGCAACAAGCCCAACGGCCACCACCCGCGGCACGTGATCAACGTCGATACCAAACCACGGACCAGCTGCGAGGACGGACACGTACGTTCATTTCCCCGAGTCCGGGTGGGGGTCTAACCAACCGCACCGGCCACGCCCTGCCACACAACTGCCCTCGCAAGCACATCAGGGTCACGAGGGTCAGTAAGATGAGGGACGTGCCAGCCTGGACAAGACAGAGGGGCGGACACCGGCTGAGTGCGGCTCTCGACAGGCCCCCGCCCAAGGGTGCCACCGAGAACGTGGGGTTAGTGGTGACCACGTGACGTGGAGCCCTGACTCAGGCTGGGCTGTTGTCCCGCAGGATGCCCTGATGTGTAGCAGGCGCCCACTGGTGTGTCTGGGGGTGAGGGCATCTCCCAGCCTCAGCCTTATAGCCACACCCCACGAGGATCCACAGGGGGAGGGCGGAACTTCCAAGCACACGGATGGTGGCCTTCCTGGAACGGCAGCCGCCTCCTGCAGCTGGGAGCCTGGAGCTCCACCATGAGTCCGGCCGCCGGGCAAACCCGGCCGCCGGGCAAACCCGGCCGCCGGGCAAACCCGGCCGCCGGGCAAACCCGGCAGGGGTTCTGACTCCCTGACACCGAGCGGGTCCCTCCTCGAGCCCGGTTTCATCTCTGTAAACCGAAGGGCTGGACGGGGTGCTCCCACAGGGCCTCCCCCCGCCCCGAGCGTGCACCCACCTGGTCACGGTCGTACATGTGCAGCAGGAGCCAGGTCTGCCTCGTCTTCTGAAACCTCCAGTTCTCGTGCTGCTGGGCCCAGCTGGGGAGGCAAGGACACGACGTCTCAGGTACTGCACAGGAGGAGCCGGAAGGCCTGCACCCACTGGCCTGGGTGGCCTTTCCTTGGCTGGGGGGGCAGGACATCTGCAGAGGACCCTCCCAGCGCAAGGGCCGAGGGGGCTCTCAGGGGTCTGCACCAGGAGGACCGTCACCTCCGCAAGCCTGCCGGGGGCCCTCGGCCAGGACGGCAGGACCAGGGGACACAAGGCCACTTTCAGCTCGGCACGCCCATCGTTGCACGATTCTAACGTGACCACTCTGAGTTTCACAAACTCAGTCCTTATTCCAGAAACGTTTATCGTGCAGGACGGCCGCACCGCCGACTGCAGCAGGCCTGGCCTTCACACCGGGAGCTGGGCGTCAGGGAGGAGCCAGGAGCCCTGACCCCGAGGGCCACGCAGGGGTCCCACTGGCCCAGCCTGCACGTCACCACCCGAGGGCCTCGGACGCGCCGGGCCCCCAGGTGACGAGGACGCTGCGGCAAAGCGCGGCTGGTCCCGTGGAGCCCAGGCTGACGGGCCCGAGGTGGAGGAAGCAGGCCACGTCGGGAGCCAGTGCCCAGGGGAGACCCGAACGCTGGGACGGAGGCCCCGAGACGGACAGAGGTCTGTGTGTCTGGGACCCGGGCGCCGGTGGCCGTGGGGGGAGCAGAGTGCGGGCACCCGGGCTGCAGGACGGCGGGAGGGTCGGCCTCCCTAACCGCCCAGCCGGTTCATTCTCTCAGGACAAGCAGCCCCGCGACTGGCGGCGCTGAGGCAGAAGCACACGCTTCACGCCTGTGGAGTTTCCCACGTGCCGTGTCACGTGATGGCACAGCCACCCAGGCCCCACCCATGTCTGCCCGGGGACCACGGGCACTTCGCCTGGCAGCCACCGGCCGAGCGGGACCTGTGGCCACGGCTCTTGCCCTCCTGGAGGACCAACACCCCGCCTGCGCCTGGAGTCCCGGCTCCAGCGCTTAGTGGCGAGGCCGGGGTGACGGGTGTGCCCACGACAGGGCCTGGCTCAGCCTTCGGCACCCGCGGGGGCGCCCCACCAGGAGGAGAGGGAAGGGAGGGAGGTGGGGGACTCGAGGGAGGGGAGGAAGAAAGGGAAGAGGAAGGGCCACCAGGCTGGGGGGTCAGCGGCCCCTGGCCATCTCCTCAGGCTCCTCTGATGGCCCGACTGGGAGAGCGCGGTCTGTGTGGGCCACGCCGCCCGTGGGACCTCGCCCTGCTGCCAGTAATGACGAAACCGTCTCTCGGCTCCAAACCCACCGCTCATCCTCTGCCTGCGAAAGAGGAGATGAGCCCTTCAAGATGTTTCCTTCCCAGACGGAACCAAGTTACACAGAAGATGCTGGACACACGGGGTGGGGAGGAGGGGGCTGCCTTCCGAGCGCGGGCAAGCAGCCCTCTCTGGTGCCCAGGTCCACAGCGCCGCCCGTGGTTCTGCAGCGCACCGCTTCCCAGCAAGTCTGCTGGCGCGGCTCCCGTGACCTCCCTGCTGCCCGGGAGCCCCGATGCTCTCTGGGCTCGGCCCGGCCCCTCACATCTGCCCCTCTGCAGTCTCCAGAGGGCTCTCGCTCTCGCTACAGTTAAGCAGTCTTTATGATAAAGAATATCCCCGCGCTGGCCCCAGTTCAGTTACTGTGTCGTTCCACCCGCATCGCGCCCTGGCCAACTCATCCGCCCTGGAAGACCTCGCTCCTCCCAGGGTCTCGAGGTCCCTCCTGAGCTGCCAGAGGGTTTGGGAGGGAAGGACCACCTCAGGCCTGGCTCCCTCACTGCTGCATTGGTGATGCAGACGATCTGGGCATCGGCCCAAAGCACTCCCTCCTCCCTGGCCCCAGGGCTCTGACCAGGGTCAGCTCAACCCTGTGGTCCGCTGGTCCCCAGAAGCGGCTCAGGTGTCTGGAGCACCGGATTGGCTTCAGGTGGGCTGCCCGGGCCCACGGGGAGCAAAGGGCACCCGGCTGGAGGCCTGGGGGGTGTGCGGCCCCACGGAAATCCACAACGGACAGAGGAGGCTCCCAGACACACCAGGACCACGTGAATGACGACCGAGTGACCACGGGGGCCCCCAGCCCCTCCCAGAAATGCCTCCCCAGAAGGCAGGGACCCACAGACGGAGCATCTGCGTGATTTTGGTGAGCAGGGGAAGCGAGAGGTCAGAGGTCAGCAGGGAGGGAGCGCAGGTCCCGGGGGGTGAGGGCCGAGCCCGACCCTCTCAAGGGGGTGCTGCACCGCGAGCAGCTCCCACGAGGACGCGGCTCTCAGCGCCGTGAGGTCAGGGACGAAGGATGTTCTTATGACCCAGACGGGTGAGAAGTAGGTACGTGCGCTGCCTGCGGCGCAGAACCCAGATGTGACGGCTGCTCTGAAGCCACAGCACCCCACAGCTTCTGGTCCCCTGGGGAGCGCTGGGCGGGGCCATCTGAGCTGCTGAGTGGGTCCACTGCCCCCTCCCCAGGACCATCGTCTTCAGAGTGACAGCGGAGCCTGCAGGTGCCTCTCCTGACTGCTCTGTACAGCCGTGCTCGCCATGGAAACCATCACCTCAGCTGCATGTGGAAGGTGCCGCGACGGGACCAGGTGTGGACGAGGGGCCTCCCGGCCACCCCCGTAACCCCCAGCCCCTGAACACAGCCCAGGGCCAGGCCCAGGGTCAGGGGGAGCTGCCCGGCAGCTCTGTCCGCCGGTGCGCGGGCTGGGCCTCCCCTCCCGCGGGGCTCCACGTGGCCCCCGCCGGCCAGCCAACAGTGGCCCCTGCAGGGCAAGGAAGGCACCCGGACTTCCCTGGGCGGGGAGGCAGGCAGACCTTAACGGGAGCAGGCCTCCACGAGAAAGAGACGGCGCGCCCGGAGACCCCAGCAGAGCCGAAGGAGGGCTGCTCCCGGGGGCTCAGGCAGGCCCAGCACGAGGCCCGAGGCTCCCCAGGGCACCCGTCCCGGTTACAGCCTGTGCCCCTCTTTGTGCCAGAGCAGGCTCCGGCTGGGGCTGGGGGAATGGCAAGCCCCAGTCCATCCAAAAGGTGGGAGCCCTGCCCGGCCCAGCGGGGCCCCACGCTTGGGAGAGACGCAGGGGAGCGTCTGATACTCTGCCACAGCCTCGTGGGCTTCAGAGACAGCGGGGGGAGTGCGAGGGGGACGGGGGCAAGGAGGAGGGGGAGGCCCGAACCCTGGGCTGCCTGTGCAGCTGACTCATCAGTGCTCAGCCCGGCCCAGGAATCTGGAAGATTCCGCTTCATACAGAGCCAGGGCGGCCGGGCAGCTCCTCCTTCTTCGAAGACAGGGCTCTGAAATGCCCCTCTGTCTCTACGGTGCCCCTCCCAGCCTATCGCTGGGTTCACACACGTCCTCAGGCCCGTGTCCTTCCAGAATCCTCTGCAGGGCCCCCAGAAACTCTGTTCCTGAACTGGCTCCAAGCCACCAACCCCAACCCTTGGCTGGATCTCAAGGATTCCACGAAAGAACACAGGTTCCTGGAGGGACATGTGGGGTGTGTGTGACGTGTGATGACAGCGATGGTGGTGACAGCAACAATGCTGACGGCGGCAATGACGGTGGCAATGACGGTGGGGTGCTGACGTGGATGGTGATGGGGGGTGAGGCGGTTGGTGGTGGTGGTGTGAATGGTGACGGTGGTGACGTCGGTGCGGGTGGTGATGTACGTGGGGTGACAAGATTGACAGTGGTGGTGAGATGCCACCTTCAGCCCATGGCCCTTGAGTCTTTCATGGTAGCTCCAAGGCCATCATTTTGTCAGGTCGTCACAACACTATGAGGGGCAGGTGAGTGAGACTCTTTACCTGCATTTTGTTGATTTGAGGTGGAGGCTCAGGGATAGCCTTGCCCAAGCGCCCGACTACTGACCTGTCACCGCTGACCCCGACGGTTGAAGCTCCGCTTCCGGGTGCCAGACGCCCAGGCGGGGAGCAGACAGCTCCCCTGGCCCCACAGACCCAGCCGCCCCCCAGGGGGCCCTGAGCCCCCAGCCCGCGGCCCACGATGGCCCCCTCGCCCCGGGATCCCGGGGCAAGTCCTGCAGGGTGGGGCGGGTGCTGCACGCGCCCGAGGACCGCCGCCCACCCCGGGCTCCAAGGGCAGCAGGAGGTGTCTGGGAGAGTCTCTCTGGGGCTGAGCGGGAAGGAGGCGCTGGGACCTGTGATGCGATCCCCCACCCCGCAAACCAAACGAGAGCGGAGTCCAAGGTCTCCTGAGCTCCCCGGAGGCTGGACCCAGAGAGTTCACTGTGATGCAGGCCGGGAGCCCTGGGGACCCGGCCACGGCCCCAGCACTTCCAGGGAGGCCTCTGGCACTGGCCCCGCACACCCAGCGTCCACAGCCCCCATCCCGGAGAGCAAGGCACAGCGGGGCCCCCTCTCATGCCCCGGCAGGCAGGCCGTCATAAATGGCAATCCCTGACCACCTTTGTGTTCCCACTCCACTCCCGCTCCTTCCGGAATCTTCTAAAACAAAAGAGAGGCTTTCCCCAGTTCCTCTTTCTTAAACCATCTGGGATTTACCTGCTGTGGAGCTTCAAGGCTGCACCGGGTGACTCCTGGCAGCCCTGACATGGGACACACAGCCCACCTGCCCAGGAGGTGCCTCCGTATGGGGCTCAAGGCTCCGTTCCTGGGGAGGTGTGGAGACCCACTACCTTGCATGGGTGCTCCACGCAGACCTGACCCACACTGCACTGTAGCCGGGCAGAGAGGCGTGGGGGGGGGGTGAGGGGTGAGGGGTGAGGGGGGAGAG
>NC_041227.1:80951489-80960717 GCF_002837175.3 Physeter macrocephalus
GGGAGGGGGAGAGGTGGGGGGGCGGGGAGGGGGACAGGCAAGAGGCGGAACAGCCTGGAGGACGGGGCAGCAAGGGCTCTGACCACACAGCTGCCCGAGGGGTGTGTGTTTGCTTTAAAAATCACACCCATGCCTAAAACACCAAAGCCAGTCAGTCAGTCAGACTTCCGCTGACAGTGAATAAGGCCAGGTTTTTAAAATAGGGTATTCTTCACTGGAGTAACACTGGCTCATAACGTTATGTAAATTTCTACTTCTGCGGACCCAACAGCGAGCTCATGACCAAACCTTTACTTTCCATCTGTCACCCTGGGGTTGAGCCCCTAACTTGCCCCGCACTCCCCCGTCCCTCCCCTCTAGTAGCCACCACCCTGACCTCTGTATCTTCGGTTTGCCTGCTTGTGTTTTAGATTCCACGTGAGTGAAATCACACTGACTTATTCCAGCACTACTACACCCTCCGGGCCCTTCCACGTTGTCACTAATCCGAAGTGGGGTGCACCGGGGTCTAGGAGACACACCCCCTGGCTCACAGAGAAGCCGGCGCTAAAAGCGGCAGGCCAGCCCTGCCCCTCTGAGCCACCAGGCCCTAAGTCCCGGGGAAGGGTCAGGGCTGGGGATTGGCCAATGCTGACCCCCGAGGGAGGCCAGCAGGTTGGGCAGGTCTGGGAAGGGAATGGAAGGGTCAGAGGCATCTGCCCCCACAGGGTGGACGCACCCCCCCCCCACGGCTCCCGCTGTCACTAGGACACAGTGGTGTCCTGGCCCCGGCTGCCCAACCCCCTCTGACCCTATGGGGTGCTGGCTGCTTTCCCGAGGCAAGGGCACACAAGCCCGCCAAACCCTGGTGTGGATCACGTGAGGAAGCCAGCACCTCTGACCCCCTGGGCTCTGCACACCTGCCCAAGCCCCAGGACAGTCCCCCTGTGGGACCTGCGTCCTTTTCCTAAACTCCCTCAGGCCTGGGGGCCCCCGCCGCTCCCGCTGGTACTGCTGGCGGGGGAAGAGCCCATGAAAACACCAAGGCCATCTGGAGGGAACACAGGAGTCAACCACCGCAGCCTGTGAGGGCCCTTCCGGGGACCAAGTTTCAGGGGAAGGAAAAGCCTCGCCCCCAGAAAGCCCTGCGGACCGTGGCCACCCCGGTACTCCCCGCAGGCCAGGCCCACTCCTGGGGAAGGCCTGGGGGCCGCAGGGTCAGTGCTGTTAACACGACCGCTCTCTGGAACACAGACCCCGTCTCCCCAACTTAGCACAACCACGGGGAGCCGACCGCTGGGGTCTCCTCGGAAGCACCACACCGCGCTGCTGCTCCAGACAAAACACAGGACCTCACACGAAGTGACGCGAATACTTAAATTTCAGCAACGTATCCCCCTCTCCAGTTAGAGCTCTTCAGGGTTGTTTCAAAGGGCACAAAACCAAGTCAACCTGCGTGGAAGACCTCTGGCAGGATGCCCACCCAAGCTGATCAGCCATGGCCGCCCTGGAGGGCCCCGAAGGACCCTGGAGGGCTGCGGAAGGCCATGGAGGACCATGGTGGAGCCTGGAGGAGCCTGGAGGGCCCTGGAGGTCCAGGCACGAATTGCATCCACGTATGAACGTCTGCATGCACCACATTAAGTAACGCAACACACGGGTGATTAAAGGTGCATTTAGCACGTAAGTCCTTACCGGCTTCTGGGCAACGTAGGCGCTGAGTACATCCAGGAAATATACAAAATAAACAACAAAACAAAAGGAAACGTGCTGACTTCTTACGGGAATAGCGACACAGAGAAAACACAGCTACATGAAGGAAGCATCCAGCCCCGTGACTCTGGGCAAGAGACACAGCAGAAACGGCACGGCCTTGATTTGGAAAGGTTTCCACAGGCTCAGTTCAGGCAGAGAACCCTCTGATTTGAAGGAGGACAGGCTCGGGTCCTTCAGGCCAGGAGACCTATCAGCCCTTGTCCACAAGCAGGGCGCCTGGACCCCTGGTGGGCCTCGTGCTCTGGCCACCGGCCCTGCCCTGACCCCGAGACAGGCGGTGTCGCCGGTCACACCCCAGCCAGAACCAGAAAGTGAAAACCCACAACCCTGCCCCCATAGGAGGACCCTGGGGAGCCCAGGGGGTCCTGCAACTTCAAGGCACTGGAAGCACCAGCAGAATGTGCAGGGGGACCCCCCTCCCTCCGTGATCCCTTGACCCCTTGAAGTGAGGCTGGCACCGACCACTGGCGCCACAGACTGGACTTCCGTCCCCGGTTCCTTCGTTGAGGACTGGCCAGGAATGCAGATAAACATGGGACACTCTGCAAGGACGGTCACCGTGGGACCGCTGCCACCACGGGAGGACCCCTTGCCTCGCACCTCGCCAGCCACTTCCGTGATGGGGACAGGCCTGCCCTGCCCCTGCCAGTGACACTACAGGGGTGGGGGGTTGGGGCCAAGACTCAGGGAGTAGCACCAGAGCCTCGGTCCCTGGCCTGCGGGCGCGGGGCCATCGGGAGACACTGACAGGGCATGTGTCCTGCAACACTCCATCGACCGGGCACAAGAGGCCCCCGTCCCCATTGCCTTGTGAGGGCGTCCCAGATCACAAACGGCCTCTCTTCCAGCCACCTTTTCCTTCCCTCCAGTCTCAAGGAGCAGAGTCTTCATCCGTGAACCGAGGCTGACCCGGGAGGGCACAGAGGGGCCCGTCTGCTAGATGGGTCGGTTCTCCTTCTCTGGGGTCCCCCTGCACCCCATGTGTCAGGCTTTCAGGTGAGGCTTTCTCAAGTTCTGTGTGCATTTGGAGACGGGCGGTCCTGGGGACCCCTCTGTCCCAGTGTGGTTCCCCCCTGGGCCTCTCAGGCCCCACTCTGGGCGGGGCGCCTAGACCACCACGACCTCCCCGACCTCCCGCGTGGGCTCCCACTGGCCTGGCTCGCACCCTCCAGTCAGCTCCCGCCCAGGGCTCTGAACTGGATTCGCCCGGAGGCCCCAACACACAGGAAGGGCTCGGGGGGCCAAGGAAGGCAGGGTGAGCTGGGGGGCCCCTGCTGCCTCGTGCTCACAGGTTACACCACACAGCTGCGGGGGACAGTGTAGCCCGGGCAGGGGTCTTCTGCCTGCAGACCCTCTGGTCCTCCACCAGCTCAGGAGGGGCAGACACACGTGGAGCCAGGCAGCTTGGAGCCCCGTGCTGCCGGGGCTCCGTGCAGGGGCCGTTCTCTTCGCCTCCAAGCTCAGGCCCAGAGCCAGGTCCTGCTCAGCTGGGGGGCGGGGTGGGGGGGAGGGAAGGGGACGACTGACGCCAGCAGAGCTGGGGGAGGCCCGGGGGCGTGGGCTCAGAGGGGCCAACACGGTGGGGAGAGGGCAGTGCCCGTCACTCACGTGTTCCTCAGAAGCCTCCTACTTCAAAGAGCATTAAACTCAGCGTCGGGGTCCAGCTTCCCTTCCATCACCCGCCAAGTGCCATTGGGCAGTGGTGGCCGTGGACGTGCTTGATGAAGAGCCTGGACTCGGCTGGAGCCAGCAGTGCAGGGACCACCCCCCAGGTGGAACTTCCAGGCCGGGGTCGGGGGGGCTGCTCCTTGCTGACCACTGACACACGGGGACAGGGTCATCGGTCAGCCTACTGACAGCGGAGGCCGGGGTGGGGCCCCTAACCCACCCACTCTGTCCAGGCAAAACCCATCAACCACAGAATTAGGGGACTAGAAAGGTGTGCGTTAAAAATCCTTGCCAATGAAACATGAGCCTGAACCAGGGATGAGCTATAAGGTGTGACCTGACCCCAGTGTGAGGGTTGGGTTTAGGGTCAAAGTGACCCTGAGGTGGCGGGGGCAGGGGCCCGGGCAGCACAAGCAGTCCAGTCACTCGGCTCAGCTGTCTGTCCACAGGCCAGACAGCGTCCCCAAGGGCACGGCGACTCTCCAGAGGTGGTCAGAGTGCAGGTCCCCGCCCGGCACCCCCTGCAGAGTGATCCTTAACCACAGGTCTCTGTCCAAACACCGCAGAGGCCAGGACCACTGGCTTCTCTCCCGGAAGTCCCATGGAGCCGGCTGGACCTTGAAGCGACGGGAGCTCAGGGGTGGAAGGGAGGGCACCTAAGAGGAAGCTGGTCCCAGACTTGGCGCCTCCCCAGGCCACACAGCCCCCTCTTCCTTCCGCTTCTGAAGCCAGGCATCCATGGGCAGGACGCCCAGTCCCCGCCTGCAGCTCCTCTGAGACACTGCTTCAGCTTAAAAACTAAACCTTAATCAGAAGCATTACTGCAATTATTAAAAGTCAAAAGGGAAACTCATGGTAGCCAATCAATTCCTTTTTCCTTTTCTGAAAATGATGAAAAACAAAAGAGGGAGTGTTTCCTACAATATTTTAATAAAACTTTGTGTTTTGAAATAACTAGACGCAACTTGAAGACAACACAGACACCATGAGCCTGCCCTCCACCCCACCCCCGGCCAGCTTCCCTGCAGAACAAGAGCAGAAACACACAGAAGATACTAAGACCTCAGTTACAAATTGTTAAATTCTTTACACGCTCATTCCCCCAACCTGTGAGTGATGCTGCGTTTCCTCTGCTAATTCAGAAATAGAAACAGTGATATGTAACCTCTTCATTGTATTTGCAGTACTCTGATTAAAACTAGAACAATTCCAGGGAGTTCCCTGGTGGCCTAGCAGTTAGGATTCTGGGCTTTCATTGCTGCAGCCCGGGTTCAATCCCCGGTCAGGGGACTGAGATCCCACAAGCCACACAGCTCGGCCAAAAAAAACCAACCCAATTCCAAACAACTTCAGAAAGCGTGCACACAATGCAGGAGGCTGCTCTGATCAACTCCGTGAGCGGCCGGGCTGGGGAAGCAGGGACACGGCGAGCGCTGCGGGCCATGGGTGGCGGGCCCGGCGCCCTGCAGAGCTGCCGCTGCCGGTGCCGGTGCTGAGGCAGACACGGGCTCTGGCCTCGAGGAGCGCACGGCCGGAGGTAAGTGAGCTCCTGGAGGACAGGGACAGCGGCTGCCCCGGGCTGAGCGGCCGTTCAGAGCAGGGCACAGCTCCTCCGTCCAGATGCTGCAGAGACCAGACGTTTTCAAATGCGTGAACCAGGATACACAAGCACAGGGGCCCACGCTGAAACAGATACCAGATGACAAAATACAGCCTCCGTGCTTCATTACCGCACCCAGGGCAGATCCACGTGAGGTGACACTGTGAGAGGGCCCCCCGGGCCCCCCCACCCCCCAGGGCCACTGTGATCTGCTGTCAACACGCACAGCACAAGGAAATGCTCAACTCCAGTGGGTCCCCAAATCAGTGAGAGGGAGCCCTCACAAGAACCCTGCCCAGCGCCGCCCCGCCTGCAGCCCTGGGCTCTACCGCCACACGGCACCTGGGAGGAAGGGCGTCCCTTGCCCGGCCCACGTCTCTCCCCTTCCCAGCCCATCACCCCCTGGTCCCCTTCCAAGTGGGCCTTGGATGACATGACGAAACCGCCAGACCCTCTCGGCCAGAAACACGCAGATCCCGCCGGAGCGCAGCTCCCGGGTTAGAGAGGAAGAGGTGAGGGTTTCGAGGGGTGGGGGGTCGCCACGGCCGCGGCCCAGGCGGGGGGCTGTGCCACCGAGGGACGGTGGCCCCTCGCAGACAGGCCAGGGCTCTGGGCGCGGTCTTCCACACCAACTGTTTCAAACCCCACGGCCTTGGTTGCCAGCAGCTCCTGCCCCGCACCTGGGCTGGAGACACTGCCCCTTGTCAGAGACCAGCTTCAGAACAAAAACTCTGAGCACGGCTGCACGCTCAGCGGGCCGGGGGCATCGGCGACCAGAAGACTTAACTTTCATTCTGCTTCTCTTGTAACCCAAGGATTAAAATGAACGTTTGTTACGTGCCAACGTGTACTTGAAAAGCCAGAAGACACACGAAACACAGATCAGGGTGCCGAAGCCAGGGAGTAGATGACCAGCCCTATAAAACTCTCTCAAGGTCCCCCCAGAGCTTCAGCCTGGATGATGGCAGGACTCTTGGCTCTCCCAAGGCCGCGCTGGGATCAACTTCTCATCTCCTCTGGACGGGGGTCCCGGCCAGCAAGGTCAGCCTCTCCGCAAGTCCCACACCTGCAAGATGTGGGGGGGGGGGCAGCAGGAGGCCTGGTTTAACTGCCCTGAGACAGGAACTTTGTTTACAGAGATCAGATTCATTTCTGGAAGCAGAGAGTTCTGAGATATTTACTCATTTTACCTTTTCACAGGCTGTCCACCCGTTCCTGCCCTTGGATGGACAACGGAGCAAAGCCAGGCTACGGCTTCGGGGGAGAGCTGGGACGGGGGAGCTCCCTCGGCTCCCTTCAGAGGCTGCGGTCTAGGGAGGAGCCGCGGGGAGAGCCCGTGGTCAAAGGAGAGCCAAAGCCAGCAGGTGCTCGGGCAGGTCCGCACGGGCACGCGAGGCCCAGGGCCTGGACGCGGGAACCCGGTGCACCCGGTGCACCCGGCACCTCCCCCACCAGGCGCCGTATCCGACAAGCCCGGGCCTGGGGCCTCGGGGGACGCAGGCCCGTGGGGGAGGGGTGAGGAGCACCCAGCTCAGGTGTAACGTGGGCACCCACAGGCTGGGGGCAGGGGCAGGCCCGGTCCCCGGCACAGCAGGCCCGCGTGCTCACGTGCTGCTGAGGTGCGGCACGGAGACCTCAGGGCCACTGAGTTCTTAGGTGAGACCCCAGACCCCACGGCAGAGGAAGCAGGAGAACAGAGAAGATGCAGCACATTACATCAGGGAGAGCTCCAGCCCACCAGGAACGAAGCGGGTAAGAGGGCCACACGAGCTACTCCTCCGCCGGCAGCATTTCCATTTCCAGAGCAGCTACCCTGCTTCCCCGATGAGCCCCGGGGCGGGGGTGGGCTGAGGGGGTCCAGCGATTCTTCTTACCAGGCATTTATGGGGGTGGCTTTCAGCAGGAACCTGGCTCCTACACACCCGGTCTTTAAGGCCACCTGAGGACAGGAAGAGGCTGCCACCCACCCCCACTGCCCACTGTAGACCTTCATTCACAGCCCCAAGGTCTCCCACCAGCAGGCCCAGGACAGTGGCCCAGGGCCAGGACCCCACACCCCCTGCCATCTGCAGAAGGCCC
Organism: Physeter macrocephalus; assembly: GCF_002837175.3. Classification (NCBI taxonomy): domain Eukaryota; kingdom Metazoa; phylum Chordata; class Mammalia; order Artiodactyla; family Physeteridae; genus Physeter; species Physeter macrocephalus. The sequence continues at coordinate 80,958,592 of NC_041227.1, forward strand.
AGGCCTTCCTGGCCCCCAGATCCCAAGGGCCACCCGCTCTCACTGCTTCCCAGAATCTCGGCTAAGCTTTTGGGTTGATCTCGCCCGTATCCAGGGAGCAAACAGGCCCTGGCTGGCTGGCCTCTGCAGGAGCTCTGATGTCCACGCGCAGGACCAGCCCGTGGGACCCCCTTGGTTCTAGGCAGGAGGACGATTTACAACCCTCCCCATCGCTTTCGCTGCTGAGAGGCCAACACGGGCTTGGGGCCCAGCTGCGCTCTGCACGGTCAACAGCCTACTGTGGACTGTCCCGGTTTCGGAAGGCAAAGGTCACGCAGGGTCTGTTCCGTGTATTCAGAGAAGCTGCCCCCGCTCTGCAGGCCCCGGCCACGCCCACCTCCTCCCCGCGAAGCTGCTTTCCTGTCATCTTTGGAAACGCGTGACTGACCAGGAGTTCAGGCTGCATTTTGTGTTTGACCTGGAAATGCAGTTCCGGGAGATGGACAGCCAGCGTGGGCAGAGCTGAGTGGCACATCAAGCGTACGAACTGCGAATCTAGACATAACGTTTAACACGCACAGAGCATAACTTCCGACAACTTCTGAAACATTAGCGGACAGTCGTTCCTAATTTGACAGCACTGATCTTGCCATTTTAATGAAAATCAGATTCTGAACGTATGAAAAGCATACCACAAGACCACAAAGACCTCTCTCCCCGCCCCACACTCGAGGTGGGCCTGGGGCGCCAAGCTTCCCACAGCGTGCGACGCTGCTTCCCTCAAAGCAAAAACAATCCCATTTTTCAAGATCTTCAATTACGTTTTCACCCCGTGTCAACCCAGCAGACTCTGGACTGTCCTCTTCCCCAGCGGCTTCTGCGCCTTGCGTCCTTGGGAGAGAAAACTACACGACAGGGCACAGAGAGGATACACCCGTTTGGGGCCGCGTCCTAACCCACCTCCACCGCGGGCCTTACAGGGGCCCAGCTGCCCTCCAGCCCCGCAGGCACCAGGCTGCAGGCTCTTCAGGCAACAAAACAAAACAAAGCAAAGCATGTTAGTGGCTCCAAAAGAAGGAAACAGGAAAATCCAAAGGCTTCGTTAAACGTGCATGTAGTACCTCACGATGTCAGCTCCATCCGCTGTTAAGGGTAATTTCCAAAGTCATTTCATCACACTAGGAAACTACCGATGGGCTTCCTCGCCCCACACTTTGTAAGAATTCCTGAGTGTAACAATGAATTAAAAAACTAAACACTCACATTGCCAAGTAAAGAGTTACACATACCCAGGTAATTTCACAAGCAAAATGGTAGATGCCCTGGGGGGTTCCGCCCCCAAGCCCTGACACTCAATGCGCTCTGGGGCGGTGGACCTAGCAGGGCTAAAGCCTCCGGCTACAAAGGCCCCGAAGGCGGGTCGCCAACGGTGATGACAGCCCAGCCTGGGGGAGGAGGCAGCGACGTGGTCCAGACCACTCCCCGCTCCTACAGAAAGAAGGTGGGGCCGGCAGAGCCCAGGGGACTGGCGTGGGTCCCGGGACGGAAGAAGCAGCCCACGGTCGGCGGGCACCCGAGGCCTCGACCGGGGAGAGGGAGGCGCGTCGCGTCGCGTCGAGTCGCGTCTCAGAGCCCCGCGCAGCCTGTCCGCGGTTCAGGACCCCGGACCCGGAGGGCGGGGCGCTCCGGACCCTCTCCTCTGGAAGCGGGACTAAGCGGGCCGGGCCCCTCCTCCTCCTCCTCCTCCTCCCCGCCTCCCTCCCCCAGTTTCGGGTCTCCAGGGCGCCGCCGAGCCCCCGCCCCGCCCTGCAGGACGGACCCCCGCGCCCCCCAGCCCCCACGGCCCGCTCCCGGCCCGGCGCACTGACCTCCGCGTCCCAGGCCGCCAGGTGTGCCCAGGACCGCGGCACCTCCCGGCCGCCGCAGCCCCCGCGCACTGCGCATGTCAGGCCGGCTAGGCTCGGCTGGAACCAGATCCAGCCGGCTGGGCGGTGACGCAAGCGCGCGGCTGGGCGTGTGGGCGGGACTCCTGGCGGGGCGGGGTCAGGCGGTGGGCGGGGTCGGCCCTGCACGGGGGTTGGGGGGCGAGGACCACCCCTCCTCCCCAGGCCGAGTGGGCGGCGGCTGCAGCGAGGCCCCGGGCGGGG
>NC_041227.1:80960921-81025792 GCF_002837175.3 Physeter macrocephalus
GGAGGCGAGGGGGGAGGCGAGGGGGGAGGCGAGGGGGGAGGCGAGGGGGGAGGCGAGGGGGGAGGCGAGGGACCTCCGGGCCAGGGGAAGGCCCAGCCCAGGGCTCCGCGCACTTCCCGGCCCACAGCTCGGCCGCCGAGTGGCAGACGCTGAGCCCCCGCCCAGGGGTCTGCCTCTGGCTCTCCTCACGGCGCAGTGGCCCGGGCTCCCTGGCAGGTCCCTACAGGGGAGGCAGGAAAACCATGCGGTGCAGTTAACACGGACGCGTCTGCCGACCACAGGCTCGGTCCCTACCCCCGCTTCTCCACCCACTGCAGCCGGGGAATCTGGCCTGCTGTCTCCTCCCACGGCGTCTGCGCAAATGCGCTTCCCCTGACTGGAGCGCTCACTTCCGAGCGCCTGTCAACGCTCAGCTCCGGGGAAGCCTTCTCTGCCTCACCCGCTGAACACCCCCTAGAGCTCCACCCCCCAAACTGTGAGCTCCACAAGCATAAGGCCGGGTCTGCCCACCGCAGGCGCTGACATCACCCAGCAAAAAGCAGGTGCTCAATAAAGGCTCACGGAGTAAATGAATGAAGGTGTCCTTCCCCTAAGACAAAACTGCAAATCAATTTTTATAGTCCGAGGAAAACCACACTCCCGCAGCCGGAGCCTGCTGAACCCGCCCAAGGCCTGCAGCAGGCTCTGGAGGCGGGGCTGCTTTCGGGGGGCTGCGCTGGCACCCTGGCATGAGGACACACTGTCCCCTGGCTGCTGAGGCCGTGCGCTGGCTGGCGGGTGCGGGCTTCCCACTTTGGGTGTGGGTGTCCCAGCTTCCCAGCGCGATGAGGATCTCCCAAGGTCCCAGAGCCAAGACTGCATCCTTCTGTGCTTTTCCTCTTGGCCATTTCCCCAGCACCCAAGGCTGGTCCACACACAGAGGCTTGCTCAGGAGTGCTGCTAGGGACAGGCACGAGGCGGGGGCCAGACCTCGGTGGGGGAGGAGAGGGGAGGGCAGGGCAGGGCCTCGCTGGCCCACCACCACAGTCTCACCTCTGTGACCCTGCTTAAGCCGCGGGACGCTGGCGTCAGCATTCTCACTTTACAGATAAGGAAACCGAGACTCAGAAATGCTAACACAAACGGTTTCAAGATTCGAAGCCACAAGCCAGTTTCGTGGAATGGACTCCACTTGGGGTCTTCTGAGTCACAGGATCTGCGTGCTGATTTCCCGGTGCATTTCCTGTGTCAGCCCTGCAACCTAAGAACCCCCAATCTGGTTTCCTCACGGTACTATTCGGGTGACTCAAATGGGCCACCGTGGGAGACTGGACAAAGGAGAGAGCAAGAGGGGAAGAGCTGGCCTGGGGCAGGGTTGAGGGTGGGACACCGCACACGGGACACGCAGCCCAGAGGGAGCTTCGTGCCCGCTCCTCGCCTCACGCCCCCGGCCGCCCTGTTACCTACACTGTGCAGACGAGGTAAAGGGTGTGAAATGGGCCGGGTCTGCCCTCTCTGATCCAGCTCCGTCCCAGGCCCTTCTCCGCCCAGGGACCCGCCTGCAGGATACACCTTGTCCCCGCAAGGCCTCACGCAGAAGCAGGTGGAGCTCACCCCCAGAAGGTGCTGCTGGGCTGTGCTACCCCCTGGTTGTCTGTCCCTGGCCTGCGTCAGCGAGCACAGGGCCGCTCAGTGCACCCTGGGGCTACCTGTAGGGACCCCAAGAGAAAAGGCGCTTGGTCCAGCCCCGAGGGCCTCTGTGGCCAGAGTCCAGCTGGTGGAGTGGGACGGTGTGGCCGAGAGGCCTGCCTGCTGTGTGACCCCGGCAGCAGCACTGGGTCTACCCCTGAGGGGCCACAGAGGCCCTAGAACCCCAGGCAACTTGGCCCAGCAGCTCCCGGTCAGGAAGAGTGGGTACATAACAGACCTGATGCATTCCACATACATTTGTTAAGCAACACCTTCACATGAGATATTCTTCGAAGTGCTAAGCTTACTGTGGGGAACGCCTGCTACCACAGACCATGTTCCAGTGCCCCCAGAACTCACATATCATAATCCTACCACCCACCCTGTGATGGCAGTAGGAGGTGAGGCCTCTGGGAGGTAATGAGATCCTGAGGATGGGGGCCTCGTGAAGAGGACCAGCGCCTTCATAAGAGAGGGCGCTGGCTGTCACTAAAGAGAGCCAGCTCCTCACCCCTCCACCACGTGAGGACACACAGCAAGGAGAACAGGGAAGAGAACCCACCGGACACCAAAACGGCCAGTGCCTTGATCTTGGACTTTCAGCCTCCAGAACCGTGAGAAATAAATTTGTTACTTAGAAGCCACCCAGCCTATGGCATTTTGTGATAGCAGCCTGAACTAAGACCCCCCCCTGCCATAGTTAGACTGCCTTGAAAGACTATAACACTAAGGAGGAAAATTAGGGACAAGAGACAGAGTCGGTAGACTTACGTTTTGTAATTTAAAATGGCTGGAGGAGGACGAAGGTCAAGGAAACAGCGTCAGGACGGCGACACCTGAGACCCAGGGGTGAGGGCACAGCCGTGGATATTTGGGAGAGAGGTGGTCCAGGCAAAGGGAGCAGGCCGCCACATCCCGGGGAGGGGGCACAGAGGCCCACGTGAAGCAGAGGAGAAGCCAGGATGGCTGGAGGTGAGGGGGGCAGAGTGGAATAACTCTGCCGAGCTGGTGCTCTAGAAGCATGAAATTGCCATCAAACCCTCCCCCAAGGCAGTAAGAACAAGCTCTCAAAACCAGCTCCCCAAGATCACGGGGATCATTCTGAGTCATTCAGCAAAGAATAAATATGTCCGACGCAGACATCATTAGCTGGAACATCTGGCTGATCAGCAAGCCCAGTGTCCCCAGGCATGCCACCTCCTGAGAACCAACCAGTGGTGAAATCGCAGGAAATGCTGCAGGGGGTTTGGAACACCCTCCTGGGTGCCGACATCTGCTCGCAGCCCCCGGAGCTCCCGCACAAACCCCTTCCCTCACACGTGGCCCCACCAGCGGGTCAGGCCCTGCTTGGAAGCATTTGGCGGGTGGAAATCGTGAGTGTGCGTGTGAGTATGGGGGGAGCCCCAGCCCCAGCGGAGCAGGGTCCGCTGTCGGCCACAAGCAAGAGGAAGCAAAGTGCTGCTGCAGGCCTCGGTGCAGCCGGCCCGCCAGCCCCTCCGGGGACGGCCATCGCAGGGCCTGGCTGTCACTAAAGCGATGGCAGGCCTGACTCCAGAGCCTTATGTCCAAGCCCAGGTGGTTTCGCTGGAATTCTATTAAACACTTAAAGAAGAATTAACACCAATTTTATATAAGCCCTTCCAGAAAATGGAAGCAAAGGAACCATTTCCCAGTTTGCTCTATGAGGCCAGTGTTACCTTGCTACCAAAGCCAGACAAAAATAGTACCAAAGGAAAAAGAATGAAAGAAAAAGAAAAATATAGACCAAAATCTCTCATAAGTATAAAGGCAAAAACCCTACTCAGCAACATATAAAAAAAAATTATAGGGGCTTCCCTGGTGGCGCAGCGGTTGAGAGCCCGCCTGCCGATGCGGGGGACGCGGGTTCGCGCCCCGGTCCGGGAGGATCCCACGTGCCGCGGAGCGGCTGGGCCCGTGAGCCGTGGCCGCTGAGCCTGCGCGTCCGGAGCCTGTGCTCCGCAACGGGAGAGGCCACAGCGGTGAGAGGCCTGAGTACGGCAAAAAAAAAAAAAAAAAAAAAAAAAATTATACACCATGACCAAGTGGAGTTTATTCCACAGACGCAAGGCTAGTTCAGTATTCAAGAATCAATCTAATAAGCCCATCATTTCAACAGGCTAAAGAAAAAATATCACATGATCATATCAACTGATGCAGAAAAAGCGTGTGACAAAATTCAAAACTCATTCATGATATACATTCTCAGAAAACTAGTAATAGAGGAGAGCTTCCTCAACTTGGTATGTAACATGTAAAACTGCCCCCTCCCCCCACCAGATTGGGAACAAGGGGAGGAGATCCACCCTCACCACTGCTATTCAGATGTTCCAGCCAGGGCAAGAAAGCAAGAAAGTGCAGTCGAAGGCACTCGGATTGAAAAGGAAGAAATACAACTGTCTCTGTTTACAGATGGCATGACAGTCAACATAGAAGAGCCCAAGGAAGCAGAACACTTTTTCCCTGTGTATGTCTTATTACTGCAGCACCGTTTGTTGAAAAGACTCTCCACTGAATTACTTTTACACCTCTGCCGAAAATCAAGTTGCGGATGTGGGACAGTTTCTGGGGTCTCTATTCAGATCTGTGTCTCTCCCTCCATTAATACTACACTGTTGTTTGTTTTTGCTTACCACTAATAAACAGAGATTTATTTGGAAATTTCGAAACTTGCCGTAAGTGGCACCCGCCAAGCCCTAGGCTCACCCTCCTTACCAAGCTCCAAGGAGCAACGACAGTCCTTCCCACCTGTGTCCCCTTCACCTCCCCCTGCCTTGCACCAAGCACGCCCACCCACACCTCAGGCCACGCCACAGAGGTGGAGCGCAGTGTCCCGCTAGGAGGCATTACCCCTGGGCCCAAGAGCCCGGCTGGCAGCCCTCCGGCATCCCAGGAGATGATGGCAGCCAGAGGTGCCTGCATGGCGTTAGGAAAGAGAACAAGGAAGGAGGCACCTGAAAAACCCCAATTTAGCCCTGAACAAGAGAAGTGGCTCCTGCATGCAAAAACCTGCTCCATGAAGAGTGCAAATGCCCAAAGGATACGGAAGACCAGCAGCAAGGCTGCGCTGGTAGGAATGGCACCGCACTGCCATGCTAAATTTCAGTTTCAGCGTTCGTGGCCAACGCACAGAAATACAGTTGACTTTTGGCTGTGGATCTCGCGTCCTGCAATCTGCTGCACATCTCAGTGATGGCCATCCATCCAAGGCAGAGCGAGCAAGGCCACGGGTGGGGAACCAGCCTGTACTATGTCCAGCACCTAGCCTCGGCCCTGAGCCCACGCGTTTCTGCGCAGGGGAGCCTGCCGGGCCCACCCACCATCATTTCCACAGGTCACGTGGGGTAAAAACCCCCACCCCCACCCACCCTCCTCTGAGTCCTCGGGCAGGATCCTGGCATGGGGCAGACTGCCTTCCCCATATGGCTCGGCCAGCCCTGGGCCTGGGACCCTTCACTGTAGTGGGGACGGTGCCCTGGCTTCTGGGGCCACGCCTGAATGGCAGGTGACCAGCAGACTACGGGATGCCCCCAGCGCGGGCTGCTGAGAGGAAACCCCGGGCCATGCGCCCCTCCAGGGACCCCGCTCCTGCTCTCCAGGAAGCACTGTGTCACGTGCACTATTTTTTAAAATTAAGTAATTAATTAGTTTAACTAATTTATTTTTGGCTGTGTTGGGTCTTCATTGCTGCATGAAGGCTTTCTCTAGTTGCGGAGATCAGGGGCTACTCTTTGTTGCGGCGCGCGTGCTTCTCATTGCGGTGGCTTCTCTTGTTGCGGAGCACGGGCTCTAGGTGCGCGGGCTTCGGTAGCTGTGGCGCCCAGGCTTAGCTGCTCCGCGGCATGTGGGATCTTCCCGGACCAGGGCTCGAACCCGGGTCCCCAGCATTAGCAGGTGGATTCTTAACCACTGCGCCACCAGGGAAGCCCCACGTGCACTATTTTTAACGTCGACTAAAGGTTTGGGAAGAGAAAAAATAAACTCCCAGAATAAAAAGTCTAGTTCTTTCCTCTCCTAACCCCAGCTTCGAGGTGCATGCACGCGAGGTCCTAACCGGCAGCAGCGCTCAGTCTGGCAGCGACCGACGGGCTCCCTCGAGGGACAGGGTGTGACAGAGGCTCCCCGCCAACCGTCAGCAAGACAGCGAGTCCGGCTTTGTGAACCCCCTCGTGCAGGAGGAGTGGAGGGGTCTCTAGGTGCGCGGGCTTCGGTAGCTGTGGCGCCCAGGCTTAGCTGCTCCGCGGCATGTGGGATCTTCCCGGACCAGGGCTCGAACCCGGGTCCCCAGCATTAGCAGGTGGATTCTTAACCACTGCGCCACCAGGGAAGCCCCACGTGCACTATTTTTAACGTCGACTAAAGGTTTGGGAAGAGAAAAAATAAACTCCCAGAATAAAAAGTCTAGTTCTTTCCTCTCCTAACCCCAGCTTCGAGGTGCATGCACGCGAGGTCCTAACCGGCAGCAGCGCTCAGTCTGGCAGCGACCGACGGGCTCCCTCGAGGGACAGGGTGTGACAGAGGCTCCCCGCCAACCGTCAGCAAGACAGCGAGTCCGGCTTTGTGAACCCCCTCGTGCAGGAGGAGTGGAGGGGTGAGCGCATACGGGCCAGGACGCAGGTCCCAGCAGGCGGCCCCGGGACGGGACGTGCTCAGGCCCACCGCCCTCCCTCTTTTCTCCTCTTTCTGTTATTAAGGGAAGTGTGGTGACCCCCTGTGTCCAACGGTGTGGCCCATCTCCCCCTCCTCCCCTCACCCCCAGACATCTCATCATTTCTTCACACGCACCTGGAACACTTCAGCGCACGGCTCTGATGTGATCCATATGTTTTATACCACACACACACACACACACACACACACGCAGTACACACAAATAAAAGCACACATGACTACAGCGGAACAGCTTTTTCTAAGTAACGGAATATTGTCATTGATCGCGTTATTTGGAAGCCGCACCGCGAGCTCTTCTTGGCTAAAAGTGTAGCAGGAAAGTCTCATCGGCAGAGGTGGGCGGCGTGCCAAGGTCCCCCCTGACTCTGGGGTGTGCTGACTCGACTCCTTGGGAAGGAGCCTCTGAGGCTGCACCGCGGAGGCCGGCCTCCCAAAGTCAGGCGACGACTCGGCATCTCGCGGGCTCCCACCGTCAACTTCCTCCACATCCTCGGCTCTGAGAGAAGATCCAGCTTCGAGAAGACCACCGAGCGGACGTGGCCCTGTAGCCAGGCCGGCTCTTCCCCTCCAGGGCCGCTCCAGACGGCCACGGGGAGACCCGCCCCGTCCAAGCGGGGCAGCACCCTGGGGCCCACGGGCAGGGCTGCGCGAAGGCTGAGGCGCTGTGCCCACCGCAGAGGATGGACTGACCCCTGCTCCTCAGGACAGGGGGCACGAGGGCCACCAAAGCCCACCGACCTGGGCTCCGGCCCGTGACCGGGGCAGGACCCTGTGTAGGTCACTTCCTCTCGGGGCCATGGTCTCCCCTCCTGCAAAGCGGAGCTGCCAAAGCGCCCCCGGGAGCTGGGAGGCGCTCTGATGAGGCTGCCGGGCCGCACGGAGCCCCAGCTGTCTGCTCTGGTCGGGGGTCTGTTATCCCCTGGAGCCCGGCCTCTCTAAACCGGGCCTGGTGGCCACTGGGAGTCCCACTCAGGTGCGGGAATCACTCCGTAAAGACTGTGGCACAGGCCAGCCATCGGGGCCCCTTCCCAGGTCCCGCGGGCGCCGTGGGCGACCGCGCCACGACTACCCGACTCGCCCTGCACCCTCGTGTGCTGCGGAGAATAAGCAGGCTCAGCGCCTGTTTCTCTTGGACACAAGAGCCGACGTGGCTGAACAGCCGGGGCCGCGACGAACCTCATTTAAGCCCATCGCGGGTTAACCTACGATCCCGGAGACGATCCACGCCGCTGCTGCCGGGTGAGGGGCGCCCAGGCGCGAAGCCCCCACGTGCCCGTGCGCCCCCGGCAAGCGCGTGCCCCGTAGCGGGGGCGGGGGTCTGCCCTCGTCTCCCCAGCCGCGGCTGGAGCGGCCGGGCCGGCGAGGGGTGTGGAGAGCAGCAGAGCGGAGCAGTGCGCTGCCGGAATCGGAGTGGACAGCGCGCCCTCCGCGCAGTGTGTCCACAGGGCGGTGTCCTCGCCACAGCCAGGCTCGTGGCCCACCCGCTGGGGTCGGTGGTCCTTCGCACACGCACACGGAGACCAGGATGAGAAGACGGCCACGGGGCGGGGGGGGGGGGGCAGGCCGCTGTCGGGCCAGCGTCGGGACACCTGACAGCCGGAGGGGCCTCCGCCACCCCCCAGCCGGCTGCCATCAGGCGGCCGCCCAGGGGCTCCCGGGAGGGGCCACATTTTCCAGACCTAAGAAGCACCACGAAGGCCGTGCCAGGGCTGCTAGGCGTGCGGGGCGCTCGTCGGCCTCAGGCTAGCCAGGGCACCGCGACCAGACCTCCGAGCGTGGCTGAGGCCGTGGCTTGGGCCCCGGTGGCCCTCCTCCAGCTGGCCCGGGTGCCCCCCTGCCGACTCCCCGCGCCCCGGGTGCCCCCCGTCGGGGACCAGAGCCCCGGCTCACGCCTGCCTCGCTCCGGCCGGGGGCTCCCGGAGGGCGGGCCCCGTCAGCGTGCCGACCTCTCAGAGCCACTGGTCTCCCCCAGGCCAGGAGAGGCGCCGCTCGGGCAGGGCTGACACCGGGTGCCGCTCCACTGCCCTCCTGGAGTCTGGGTGGCCCCCGCGCCAGACCCTGCACGCCGAGGGCAGGGACCCTGTCACACACCCACCCCGGGCGCTTCTCACGTCAGCAATGGGGAGGAGCTGCTTCCACGGAGGACAGAAGAGGTGCCGGCAGAGGCCGCGTAGGATGGGATTTAGAAAGGGGGCGGGGGGGGGGGCAGTGAGGCAACTGCGCTGACAAGGGTGACGACGCAGGATGACCACACAGAAACCACGGGCCCAGCTGTCGACTGACGTCCACCCCCGGCCCCTCCAGGGTGGGACTCGGGTTCTCACCAGGCATTCACGCTTCCTTATTAAAGTCAACTACCAGGCCCTGAGCAACACGACTTATAGGTACAGAGCCAGAGAGACGTCAAAACACGTAACCTCGCTACGGCCACACTCGCAAGAACTAACAAGGCAACTTTAAACGTTCCTTGCCCTTGACCCACGTTTCACCTAGAATCACATTTCCTCGTAGGTGTGAAACTCCTAAAAAGGTGCAGCTCCTAAAGGTGCATAACTCCTAAAAAGAAAGACCCACCTGCCTTGTCAGCGAGGGCAGCCATCACCCTCCCCGCCCCCGAGGGAAGGGCCAAATGCGGCCCCCGCGGCAGGTGACCCTCGAGTCCCTGACCAGCACTCCAGCGCCCCTGGCGTGGGATCGACTGCCGCTCGAGGACAGCCAGGAAGACTGGCCGAGTCTCAAGACTGGTGAGCAGTCTACACCCACGGAGAGTCGTGTCCATGACCCCAGCAGAGCGCCGGCCGGAGTCTCTGCTCCACAGAGCGTGGAGCGCAGTTAGGGCACCAGCCTTGTGAACACGGCGCGTGCAGCCACAAAGGTAGAGGCCTGGGGCCCGGCAGCACGTGACTGCTCCTTGGGGGCCTTCACCAGAAAGAGCAGGGGAGGCCGACTCCACGCGGTTTTCGAAAGTCAACACTAGACGATGCAGTTGGAAACCCAAGAACCAGGACCAGCTTCCCACACCTCCCGCCCCCAGGACGGTACAGCTGTCCCTGCAGACACCTGGGTCTTGCACAGGAGTTGGCCTGAGCTCTGGGAGCAGCTAGCAGCGGGCCACAGAGCTGGGGCCCCGCGGAGCGTGTTTGCATTCCCCAGCTAGAGAAGGCTGATCTGGGCTCAGCTGGAGGGTGGGTCCACTTTGAAGATTCCCCGACACACACAGACTCTGCCATGCTCCCTGGCCGGGGCCCGCTTGGTGGAGGAAGTCTTTCTCTGCAGATGAGGCAATGGGGTGACCCGAGGGCGAAGGGGCTGGGACGGAGCCGAACGCCTGCTTTTCCCAGTTACGATCAGCAGCTCAGCAGCTCAGCAGGCGTGGAGCACCCCGTGGGCAGACCTTGCTGAGCCTGGCATTCCAGGGACTCTGACCAGGAATTCTGGGGTCCTAGGCCTTTAAAAAAAGTAGACAACAACACGTCTTAGGCAGATCGCTAGGACGACCCAAAGTGCCAAGCCCTGATCTAGAAAGCAGAGACCACCTGAGTGCAAATTCTGGCTCCACTCTGCTGCATGACCCCGGGCACGCTGCTTAAGTTTTCTGAGCCTCAGTACAATTTAAAATGAGCAGGGCGCCGTACTCCACTGATGGTAAGGCATATTTCCTCACTTTGACGACTCTAAGAGCAGCACGCTTCTTACAACAGACAGCGTCCGACTGTTTTTTTGTAGCGGTCCATAACGTTTTGGCGTGCGCAGCGCTGACGGAGATTCCGACCTGATGAAACATGGAGCATATACCTTGAAGGGCTGCTCTGAGGGCCCAGAACAGCAGCTGGCACACAGCCCGTCCTCCCTCGCTGCTGGATGTCAGTGCCGGCTGACGGGACTAGCCTTCCCACGGCTGGATGCCTGCTTGCTGCCACAAAGACCCGGTGTTGGGCTGAGGAGCAAGTTATGGTAATGACAACAGGGCCAAGGGGAGGGTGGGGGCCCCAGGGGTCTGTACATGACCTTGACAGAGAGCGAGAGGCAGTCTGGTCCCCCAGCTGACCCCCAACTTCCTTCTCCGATCCCTTGATCAGGAAGCTGTCCTGTCAAGCAGGATGGCCCAAGGTGGAGCCCTGAGCACAGCCGGCAGGACCACGACACCCAGGGCCAACCTTGGTTACTATTCCCATCATTCGTGTTCCGTCAACCCCTGGTCCCACAGCACACGTGGATTTTCAGAAATGTTCTTAGCTCTGGAGCCAGATCGCGTTGCCAGGAGCACTATTACAGCACAAGCCCTAGAGCAGAGAGAACGACCTTGTTCTGTAACTTTCCCAACACCCAGTTAGAACAGCAGCTACAGAATTAATGAGGCTGCAAACAGTGCACTGTCTCTTTAAATGGGTTTCCTGCGGCCAGTTGTTTACAGAGAAATTCCTCAGGCCAGGAAGTAGGGGGTGAACCTGGAGCCCGCAAGCACACTTGGGGAAGAGGAGCAGGTGCGCCTGGCGGGCCCCCGATTACAACCTCCGAGGGCGGGGTGTCTGTCCCCTGCCGATTACAGCGCCTTCTGACTCAGCAACGCGGCCCGCCCAAGACCTCGGCCCCCGGCGCGCCCCCGGGGGCGGGGCGGGGCGGACTCCCGGGCGGGGCGGGGCGGGGCGGGAGCGGCGCGGTCACGTGTGTACACAGGCCCGCGCGGCGTGCGCGCCGTCAGCCCCGCCGCCTCTCTCGGAGCCCCGAGCTGCCCCACTCGCGGCGACTGCGCGGTCCGCGGCCCAGCGAGCCGGTGAGTGGGCGCCGAACGCGGGGTGGGGGCGGATGGGCACACTCGGGGTCTCGGCTCCCGCGGCCCGGGGCCGGTGCTCCGCTCTGACTCTCGGGTCCCCGCGGCCGCGCCCGCCGCCCGGGCGCTGTCCCCCGGCGGGTGGGAGCGCTGTCCCCGCCCGTGGCTGCCCTCCAGCCGTGCGGAGCCCAGCCGCCGGGGCCGCTGCCCTGCGGTCATTCACCTGTCCGGGGCAGCTGAGAGCTGCTGGCCGCGTAGGAAGCTCAGCGGCACCGCCGGCTCCTCGCATGTCCTGCCGGGGACCGACCGCCTGCTCCTGGGTCACCGTGGTTGTAACTTTCGTCCCCTTTTATGATTACAAAATCTTAGGAACTTCTGGAACAACGTCTAAATGGAAATATCAAGTGTCGTTAATGGTCTGGGACACTTGATAAAAAGATAAAAACCCCTGGGCATGAGGCTCCTTCAAAACTTGAGAAGAAGGCAGTGCCCCAGCCTCTGAGCGCCCATCTACCCAGGACCAGAAACCCAACACCAAGTTAATGACATGAACACGGTAGCCGGGTTCATGGTCTCAGTGGGGCCCTGGTCTCAGTGTCGCAGTCTGTCCGGGCTTTGGGGAGACAGAGGGTGAGTCTGGACCTGACAGACTGTTCCCCCATCGCTGGGTGCGCGCTCACTTGGCAGCTCCAGGCCACCTGCCGACAACCAGCTAGCTCCGTGCCTCGGCGAGCAGCCGGGCCCTCCTCCCCGCTCTCCGCCGCAGCACCTAGCGGGGCTGGCCTTCAGTCACCCAGGGGCGAGCAGCCTGCTTTCCAGGCCTCTGCAGACACGAGAGTGTGAACCCGATGACTCTGACCATGCTCCAGGCTGCTCACGCGTAAGGGGGCCCAGACACCCTACCGTCTCAACTGGCTCCTCACTGGGGCGCCACTGAGAGGGGAAAGAGGCCCTATTGATCATTATGCTGAGGGGACGGCCACACGCTCCATGACCCGCTGCAGGGTCCAGCTCTCCACACCGGAACCTCTAGTACCTTCCTAAAGGAAGAAGTCCTCTCTTAAGATAATAGGCTGTGAAAACCCATAGCTTCCATCTGGTGAGTGCGTACCGTGCCGAGTCACGGAGAGGAAGCTGGGGGGGCCTGCCCTTGACCACTGCTGTCCTGCCTCCCTGGGGGGTATGGAAACACCCTGAGGAGAGACGAGCACAGCGTTAGTTCTGCACTGACTTGGGGTCCCTGGAACCCAGAAGCCCCTGGCAGGCAGGTGACGGGAGAGAGGCACGTATATCCGCTGGATGTGGGTGTGTGGGGTTTTAGGTTAGAACGGAGAACTGCTTACACCTATTATAGAACGAAAAAGTGTTATGCTTGCAGAGATGCCTGCCAGGAAGTACGCGTGCCTGAATGCAGGTGGGAAGACGGACGCCGCTCTCCGGGCGGGGGTGGGGGTGGGGGTGGGGGGTGGGGGAGGTGCTCCCTGGGGAAGCTGCATGCGTCCTCAGGCCCTAGGATGTCATCTGGACGCTGACAATACAACCTGCCGCCGGCCTTTCACGCCCCAGCTGCACGCCAGGGCTGTGTCTGGGGTTAGGCTGCTGCGGTCTGCGCACGACAGACCAGGCTGCTCCCTAGGTGCTCCCTGGGGAAGCTGCATGCGTCCTCAGGCCCTAGGATGTCATCTGGACGCTGACAATACAACCTGCCGCCGGCCTTTCACGCCCCAGCTGCACGCCAGGGCTGTGTCTGGGGTTAGGCTGCTGCGGTCTGCGCACGACAGACCAGGCTGCTCCCTCCTTCAGCAGAGCGTCCAGCCACCTCCCCTTGTTCGCCGCCGGCTCCTCAGCACTCTACGGCTAAAGCCTCTTGCACGACTGGGCCGCGCCAGGCTGCAGTCTGTCCACGGCGTCTCACAGGCCCGGGGCCCCAAAATACCAGCCAGGCATCAAAGAGCAGAGGGAACTCAGTCTAGGGAGTAAAAGTGAACTTTCTAATTTGAGAAGCTAAAACACGATGCTGCCAAGGGGCCGAGTTTGGCCCCCGAGACCTGCCAACAGAGCACCCCTTGAGTAGCAGAGGGACAGGGTGACACGGGCCGCCTGTCCCGTGCGTCCCCCCTTCCTCCCCAACACACAGTGGGAGGGTGGAGCGCACCTAGGAGTTTCCCAGTTTTAATGAGAACCAAGGAAGCAACTGCCGCTATTACACCAAGTGTAAAGGGCAAAAATAACTGCCGGCGTTCCTCCCCTGGAAAGAACCACGGCAGCGATAAGATCTGTGGCTCCGAGCACCCCCCCAGGTAAGAGCACACCAGGGAAAGGCAGGGCGGGGTGGGGGAGCCCAACAGGGTGCCACTCGGCCCAAGCCTGAGTGGAGGCCCGGTCTGTTCTCAGTGTGGCCGTTGAATTTGAGCGAGTCTTCCTGGTTCTGTTTCCCCCTGGTTGAGGTTACTTGGAAGGAGCATTATAGCCTCAAACCAAGGAAGTCAGGGGACAAGAAAAAGGCAAGGAACTAGTGCTCCAGAAACAAAAGAACACGTGTCCCATATTCTTCCAGGGTGAGGAGCCTGGGGCCCCGGGCGGGCGTCCCGGGCCGTTGGGCCCCGTCCCTGCAGCCCTTCCCGAGCGGTGGACGTGCACGTTCTCTCCCACGGAGAACCAGAGGCAGCTCAGTTTATGCCCGAGCCAGGCTACCTGGTTCACACTCACCACTCTTCGGTTCAGAACCTTAAAAGGCAACAGGCTACAAAACTCAGGACATCCCATCTACATAATGGACCGTTTCTTATCACAGCCAGGAAGGCTCAGCGCCTGTGACAGGATCAGTAGCGTAAGCTCTCTACGCTGAAGACCTCTGAAAACATCAGCCTTTCCGGAGCGTCTGGCTCCTACCAGCTGCACGTAGCTAGAGCCTCTGTCCGTCATTACAAAAGGAAACAAACATTCAGGAGTCATTTCCAAAGCATTTTGATGGCTCCAGAGCATTCAGCTGAAGTCCAGGTATTGTGGTGCGCGGCGGGTCTCCAGGACATCGGCCAGGCCGAGCTGCACCGCCCAGGCACTCTGGGGACAAGCCTGTGACACCACCTCAGGCCTCCTCTTCCCCGGACACAGCCAGCCAGGCCGCAGGGCGCCAGTCAAGGAACGCTGCCCCTCAGGGCGCTCTCGGCAGGTGGGAACAGACGGGGGCAGTGGGAGAGCTCTGGACGGGCGTCAGCTGGTTCTTCTGTTCTGCGGGCTGTGTGCGCACACGCGCTCACTCGGGACCCCCTGCCCAGCGCAGCCCCCCGCCAGGCTGCTGCTCTGACCTGCTCCTGGCATCCTCCGATTTCCACAGAGATCACCGTGCACCGTAGCCCTGAATTTGAGCAAGGTTTTTAGTTACCTGTGGACATTCACTTTTGAAGGGTTGGTTTATGCCGTTCTGGGCTCTTTTTAAAAAAAAAAAAAAAAAAAAATTCAAGGAAGAAAGACGCTGACATCTGGCCTCAAAACACTTCCAGCAGCTAGCCCAACTGACGTGCGCTCCTTGCCAGCAGAGAATGAAAGAAGGGACCGCGGAGCATTTGTAAGCAGGGGCGCCGTCGGGGAGGAGACCAGCCCCACGGGGCCGGGGCCCCAGATCAGCGAGCGCAGCCCCAGAGACCCGCTGCCTGTGTTGTTACCGAGGCCCTCGTGGGGTCCCGGGGACTCTGGGCTGTGACGTGGGGTCCGATGGGGCCCGCAGCCTCTCCCCGTGAGGACTCGCGCTTGGCCGGTGCCCGCGCTCAAGCCCTCTGTCCTCTCTCCCCCAGCTTCCTCTCCCCACGTGTCAGTTGGCAGAGAGCCTGAGCGAGAGTTCACGCAGCAGCTTCCTCTGCAGTAACGGATGGTGGAGGAGGGCGAGGAACCGCAGCCCACCCCGCCCACGCCGGGGACTGGCCAGGCGCACCCGCCGACCGCACGCGCTCCACCCTCCCGACGGCCTCCTGACCCAGGGACCAAAGCCAGGCAGCTGTGAGCAGGGTGCCCAGGGAGCCCGGTCCTCAACCACGTGGAGTCCTGGTCTCGGCCCCTCGGCCCAGTTCACAGGCCACTGCTTGGTTCCCTCCGCAGCCCTCGGGCAGGCGCTCTCAGCGGGCAGCGTGGGTCCCTCCCGAGGGGAGGACTGAGTCAGGCCAGGGGGCGCGTCCGAGCTGCTTCCTCAAAGTATAAAAGCAGGGCCCTTGGTGCGGCAGGGCTTGGACATGCGCCCTGTGGCCCTGGGGTCCCCAGCTGGGCACCGCTTCACACCTGGCCCCGGCTGTTCCGCTCCATGGACCAGGCCTGTGGCCAGTCCCCCGCCAGGGCCCCCCAGTCACCGGTCATCGGCGGGGGGGGGGGAGCTGCTGCCTCACTGCGCTGCCCCCGCGGCCCCTCCTGGGCTTCAGGGCTTCCTGGGCCGCTGAGCAGAGGCGTGGCCTGTCAGCTCACCTTTCCTGAGGCCCAGCCACGCCCACCTAGAGCGGGCCTCCACACTAAGCCCGTGTCCCGCAAGACCCTCTCTGCCCACATGTGACTCCAGTCAGCACGGCCCGGCACCCACCCAGGCCACAGGGCCATCCGCCAGGGCCTCCTGGGTGCCAGAGAGAGCAGGCAGACATCCTGGAAGTGCCTGCTCGGGGCCCAGAGCAGAGCGGGGCGTCTTCTCCGGAATTCAAGGCGGCAGGAGAGCTGCCCTGGGGCGCTCGGGCCAGCGCCGCACGCTCTGCACTCACGTCAGCGTCCACCTTGGAGCCAGGCGGCCATCGGTTTTCCTCTCGCGGTGTCTCCGCTCCTCCCCGCCGGAGCCTGGAGCACACAGCTCTTCAATGCCATGCGGCGAGCCGACGACCCCTCCCAAGAGCCTCCCACCCAGCACAGCCGGGGGAGCTCCTACCCGAGGGGCACACAGCGTGACCACGGGGTGGCTGAGCCTTCCCAGGGCTGGAAGTTGGCGAGTCTGGGAGAACGTCTTCTTGAGAGATAATTATTGGAACCCAGAGAGGGTCTTGGAAGAAAACTATCAGTTCTTCTATGCACAGGAACATCTGTGATGAGTGACAGTCACTCCAGTTGAGGATCAAGGAAGAGAGGGGGCTCTAGAGACAGCTGAGCCCTCAGAAACGGGTGCGAGTGGGACAGAACCGCAAAACGGCTCCGTGCCCTGGGCCTCCCCTGGAGACAAAACCGCTACTTCCACGTCCAGCAGCCCCGAGCAGGGCTCGCCCCGCCTGCCCCGTTGGAGGTGGCCGCCCTATCACCATGCCCTTCTGATGGGCCAGCTTGAGGTCAGTGGCAGTGCCGCTGCCCAGGTACCACAGGGGGACGCCAGCTTGTCTGACCATGAACCTCTGGCCTTGGGGCCTTAGCCTGGTTCCCTCCAGAGGGCAAGGCCACTGGGGTCCGAGAAGGGACCCTCTGTGCTGCAGAAGTGGTGACCTCGGCTTTGCTCCCTTAAAGGCTCCCCTCAGCCCCGGTGCCCCACGTGCGGCGGGTGGGCAGGGAGGCCTGAGAGCTTCCCCATCACACAAAGCAGCAGCCCCGGCAGGCCTCGCGCAGGCCAGCTCGTTCATCGGGCCCAACTGCCCGACTTCCTGGTCCTCTCACGTTCTCTGAAAGAAGCATGATTTTTGAGCTCCAGCCTCTCCCAAGGCTACCCTCCTGTGCCGTGCACGCAGCCAAACCTGCAGAGAAAGACCCTGAGCAGGTGCTTCAGTGTCAGGGGCAACGTTCTGAGCCAGCTGAGCCCCCCGCCCCGGCCCACGGAGATGACCTCCACCCTGGAGTCTCAGGCCGGCGGTGCCCTCCCGTGGGTGAGGTACCCTCCGCTCTGCCAGGCTGGCCGCCCTCCTCTCTCCTCTCCGCTGCTGGCCCCAAGCCTGGAACCACCCTGGCCCGAAGCTAAAGACCTCTCCATCCCCTCGAACAAGACTGGCCAGATGCCTGCTGCATAGCATCCACGCCGGGACCAGGCAGGGGAGCGGACGCTGTGAGGCCGCCGTGCTTGCAGGGCCAAGGCTGCTGCTTCAGGAGCATAATCAGAAACAAGACAGACAAAACCCTCAGACGGCGGGGATGCAAATCACCTTTAGATCAGTAATTCACCCCCTTACAGGAGGAACAGGATAAAGCTGTAACTGGACCACCGTGGACAGCCCGAGGCACGCGCCAGCGCCGGCCTGCGGAGCTGCTTCCCGCTTCTCTGCCGGGCCGGGACACTGGTGCCGACCAGCCCGCTCCCCTGGCCCGGGGCGACACACCGGCCGAGCAGGTGATCAGGGCTCGGCGGTCCTGCCGCTGGCATGGCTGTGATCCCCGAGGCAACACGCCTGCACGCGTCAGGCGCGCCCCAGCTCCGTGGACCGAGGCTGGTTGCAGCCCTGGCTTGGCACGCCTGCCGCATTAGAGAGGCAAGCGCAGGCCGGGATCCGAGAGCAACTGGGTTGTCTCTGGGTGGATGTGCACACACCTGTACGTTCCCTGGGCCCAGCGGAGGGAGGTCAGGCAGGGCCCCTGGGAGGAGGCCAGGACCCCGACCAGGCAGAAGAGAGAGGTTTGGGCACAGAACCGGGACCCAGCCCGGCTGGTGGGAGTGGGAGTCCACGGAGGGCCCCTGGGTGCAGTCCCGTGGGAGGACAGGAGGTCGGGGCCGCTCCTGGTGTCTCGTCTGATGAAGGGGCCGTGGACGAGACCTGGTGCGGGTGCTGCAACTGGGTGCTGGTGCCAGAGGAGGCGTGGGGGAAGTTTGGAGAGCGGAGACGCAGCAAAAGCATGAGAGGAAGGCGGCCACCCCGGCCAGCGAGTCTGGAGGCGGGCCTGGAGGAGGCGAGGTGGGAGGGCAGCCAGACAGGGCAGAGCCGGGGAGGACAGGGCAGAGCCGGGTGGAGCAGCAGCAGGGGAGCCGGCAGGGTGGGAGGGGAGGG
Organism: Physeter macrocephalus; assembly: GCF_002837175.3. Taxonomy (NCBI): domain Eukaryota; kingdom Metazoa; phylum Chordata; class Mammalia; order Artiodactyla; family Physeteridae; genus Physeter; species Physeter macrocephalus. The sequence goes on from NC_041227.1 coordinate 80,978,973, forward strand.
GGAGAGGAGGGGGGGAGGGGGAGAGGAGGGGGGGAGGGGGAGAGGAGGGGGGAGGGGGGGGAGGGGGAGGGCGCAGAAGAGGGCAGGCCCGGGAGCCTCGAGGGGCCCGGCAGGCAGCAGCGTGGGCAGCTCTGACCAGGAGGTGTCAGGTCGGCCCCAAGGACAGGGCGACAGGACCAGCCTGTTCCTAAGGCCAGCCTGTCCTTGCTCGTCCTGACCCCTGGGGCTGAGAGGGCTGCAGCAGGTGACGGGCCATCAGAAGTTGGATTATTAATCCTGCCACTTGGGGAGGATGTGGCAGCTTTCAGAATGAAAACCCCCAAACGCTCCACATTCGGCGCCACCAAGGACGGGCCTCCCGAGGCACCGGAGAGAAGGAGCCCAGCTGCTCAGGGCCTACCTGGCCTCTTCTCTCCTGCGTCTGGGAGGGACAGGACCGCAGAGAGGGCCCTTCCTGGAAACCTGGTCTCTGCGCTGGCAGCCGTTCCAGTTCCTCTTTCTCGGGAAGGAAGTGAACCGAGCTGGTAACTGGAAAGACAGCCCAGCCCAGCCCAGCCCAGCCCAAGCCTGTGTGGAGGGTGGGAGCCAAGCCATTGTTCTCAGGCCCCCTCCTCACATGGCCTGGGGGGGCGGAGGAGAGTCCCGTTCCCGGATTCCTGCACTTGCAAAACCAGAGCACAAAGGGAAGTTGGGGGACCGCGGGGGGGGGGGGGGGCGGCGGGGGGAGCAGCGCTTGTTCTCAGGCCCCCTCCTCACATGGCCTGGGGGGGCGGAGGAGAGTCCCGTTCCCGGATTCCTGCACTTGCAAAACCAGAGCACAAAGGGAAGTTGGGGGACCGCGGGGGGGGGGGGGGGGGGGCGGGGGGAGCAGCGCGGTGGGGTGGGGAGAGGCAGGGCCAGTCTGGGCCAGGAGGGCAGGGCATCCTTCACGAGCAGCACCGGGACGTGTGCAGGGCAGGATGGCCGCCCCCACCAACGTCCTCGGGGTACCCGGCTGGGCTTCGAGCGGGTCTGACCGGCTGCCCTGCCGCCAGGGCGGGCAGTCACTTCCCGACACGACCGCTGCCCTCCTGCCAGACTCACTGCCACTCGGCAGGTCTGGGGGTGTCACAGTGCCACCTGCCGAGCGTCCCCAAATGAGATCCCCCAGGTCCCCTGCAAGCCCACAGGCGCCGCCCGCGCAGTCTTGAGCCAGGTGGCCCCCCACCCCCGGCCTGCAAGTGTCCCGGGGACACGTCCCCTCGGTGCCAGCGGTGTCACCCGTCTGCTTCCTTCCCTTCTTCTCACCCTGCGTGCCCACGCAGGTGAGGATGGGCCTCCGCACTTCAGAAAACGCCAGGCACCTTCCTCTGTGCGTGAGGCGGCCTCCCCAACAGGTGTCCCTGCCCTGGGCCCTCTGAATGACGCCTGGAGACGAGGGGCCTCCAGGAGGAACGAAGGGACAAAAAGCAAAGATGGACTGAAATCAAGTGAAAACTGGTACTTTTAGCTCGTGATCTGCATCTGAAATCAGAAGTGTCTTCACGGTTGATAACCAAGAGGACGCCCACAGAGCTGCTTGTAGCTCATGGGGCAGAGCTTCTAAGTTCTGTGTTTATGAGCTGCCGGAACACAAACTCGGGCAGGTTCTTAATCTAAAACCTGGCACTGACTCTTGAGACACTCACAGCGCCTCTCGGGCCGGGCTGAGTGAGCTGGCCGTGCGAGCACGTGAGTCTGTGAAGGAAATTCTCAGTAGGTTTACTCCATGTGACCACCTCCCAAGAATTGAGCCATTCTTCAGCCAGGGCAGGGCCCCTGGCAGCAGCCCTGCTCCTCCGCGACAGTGCTCCCCCCTGCCCTGCTTGGCCGCGGCCCACGAGCCCGCAGGGCCTCCCTTCTGTCCTCGGTTTCCAAGAACCTCTGCTCAGTTGACTTCCCCTGGCTGAGCCCGCCCTCCTCGTGGATGGGGACCCCCAGGAGGGGCGGGGGCACCCATCCCACGCGCCGGTCCTTCCAGACACAACCCTCGTGCCTCAAACTGGCTGTAAACAGAGAGGGAAGAGCCGCTAACCCTGCCCTGGGAGGAGGGGCGTCGCGAGAACCCGCAGATGGACGCCCACAGTGCGGAGGTGCAGCCCAGGCACCAGGAGACTTGGGGCCTGGAGTGAGGCAGGGCAGGCGTGGCGGGAGAGTGAGAGTGCGTGGACGGCAGGAGGGTAGGGACTGAGGCCCGGGGGGCCGCTGGACGCCCTGCGAGCCGCGTGAGGCCGGAGTGGAGGGGGACCAGGCCGCAGGCTGGTCACAGCACGCACAGGCCACTCTGGTGGACCGGCTCCCCAGCCCCCAGCCACTTTCCAGGCCGTGGCTCAGCAGGCAGGAGCCTGCAGTTATTTGGGACGGAGATGGGAGAGAGGAAGCCAGCACTGAATCGGCAAGAAGAGGATGTAGAGGGCTCCGGGGACCCCACGAGGGCGTGTCAGCTGCCTGGAGCTCCCGCCGGCTCGCCTGACCCCAGGGCTCTGGAGGGAGGACCCGTGTCCCTGCAGCGGCCGTGCCCCTCCCCGAGGTGACGGAGCCGGCAGGCGGGCAGCAGCTCGGGACGTGCGTCGCCCCAACCGGGCACGCCTCGGCCCAGACGCAGGATGGAGGGGAGGGCGGAGCAGGGGCACCGCAGGATCCGCGACTGACGCGGGAAACCAGGGATGCGCCGGCAGGGCCGCGGCGCCCACTGAGGGGGCTGACGCGGCCGCGGGAGGCCAGGCCTCGGGTCCACCCCCTCCTCTACAGGCTTTTGTCACCATGGGCCACCCAGTCACCACCCATCACCAAAATGTGACAGCAAGCACGTTATGGCTCCGAGAGCTGTATGTTTCCCTGGCAAACAGGGCCAGGGAGGCTCCCGTGGCCGGTAGGGTCCGCACAGCTTCCAGCCATGCCACCTCGGGGTCAGAGAAAACACGCATGCAGCACAGTTTCCGGCCGTCCCAGCTGGTTCAGGGGTCAGGGAGGGGCCCAGGTCTGGTCGGGGGAAGGACTCACGCGCTGCTCTCCCCACAGCCCGCCATGTGGAGCTGCCCACTCAACGGCACGGGCGGCGAGGACCAGCTCCCCTGCCAGCACGTCCAGCGGGCCCTGTCCGCCCTCTCGCTGCTCTACCTGCTTGTCGGCGTCCCCCTCGGCCTCGGCTACAACGCCCTGCTGCTGCTGGCCAACCTGCACGACCCGGGCGGCATGACCATGCCCGACGTCTACTTCGCCAACATGGCCGCGGCCGGCCTGGTCCTCAGCGCCCTGGCGCCTGCGCACCTGCTGGGCCCTGGCGCTGCCGGCTGGGCCGCGTGGGACGTGGGCAGCGAGGTCCACGTCACGCTGCTGGTGCTGTTCAACGTGGCGGCGCTGGTGAGCCTGTACTCCGCGGCGCTGCTGGCCCTCGACTGCTACATCGAGCGGGCGCTGCCGCGCACCTACATGTCGAGCGTCTACAACACCAGGCACGTGTGCGGCTTCGTGTGGGGCGGGGCCCTGCTCACCGGCTTCTCCTCCCTGCTCTTCTACGTGTGCAGCCGCGTGGCCGCCAGGCTGGCCGAGTGCTCCCAGGTGCGGGACACGGAGGCGGCCGACGCCATCATGCTGCTCAGCGGGTACCTGGTGCCCGGCCTGGCCGCGCTGTACGCGCTCGCGCTCCTCACGCGGATCCGGAAGGAGGACACGCCGCTCGAGCGGGACGCGGGCCAGCCGGACCCCTCGGCGCACAGGCTGCTGGTGGCCACCGTGTGTGCGCAGTTCGGGCTCTGGACGCCCCACTACCTGACGCTCCTGGGGCGCACGCTCCTGGCTGCGCGGGGGAGGCTAGTGGACGGGCACCACCTGGGGACGCTGCTGCTCGCCAAGGACCTGTCCAGGTTCCTGGCCTTCGCCAGCAGCGCTGTGGTGCCGCTTCTTTACCGCCACATCGACAGAAACTTCCCCGGCAAACTCCGGCGGCTGATGAAGAAGCTGCAACGTGGGCACCAGAGCTGCTCCTTGGACGAAGCGGGGGCACAGCCGGCGATGGCGTAGACGCTGCTCCACGGGCCTCGGCCCGCCGAGGGGCAGACAGCGCGTGGCAGAGGCACAGCCCGCAGTGACCGGGTCCCGTGCCCGCTGCTCCCTCCCTCCCGGGTCTGGCGTCCAGGAGACTTGCTGGCCCTGCATCACCCGCTCCCTCCCTCCCTCTCCCCAGGAGACCAGGCAGAACCAGGCGAGTCCTCCCATGAGAAGCCACCCTCAGGCCAAGGCCATGATGTCCGAGCAGCAGGTGCCAGGTGTGAGGATGAGCTGTGCCATCGGGGCACCTGGCCGCCGGCGGGGTGCGTGCCTGTCTCCTACGGGCACCTTTCAGGTCCACGCCTGCAGCAGCCTGCTTCCCTCAGCCTCATGTCTGGCTTTCAAATGAGTGATGAAAATCTATCGCCACTATTTATACTTTGTATTGTTAAAATACTCCATCCCCGCACCCTCTTGTTTTGTTGTTTATGAAGAGACGTTTGGTAGGAAAGTCAGAAGGTATTAAAATGAAGGACACACGGAAGCGCGCTCGGAGGGTGGGTGGGTGGTGGGCTCGCGGGGCCGGGGCTGCTGGCGACTTGCGTCCACGTGGACGTGGTGGGAGGAGAGTGAGACGGGGCCTCTCCTGCCCCCAGGTGTGCCCCCGGGTCACGTCCACTGTCGCCGGGCCAGTGTGGGTCTGTCCTAAACAAGGCCCCAGAGTGTGCACGAGAGTAAATAAACCGCAGGGAGAAAAGTGCTGTTAGGATTTCTAACCTAACCCGAAAGCCGATGGGACTGCCCACGGGAAAGGGATTGGGACGGGCGGGCGTCACCAGGGCCACAAGGGTGCTGCCTGCTCCCGGGACAGACAGACGGACGGTGCAGACCAGACGACCTGACCAGACGGGGCGGGGCGCAGAGGAGCCTCCCTTCCCCCACGCCAAGTCTTCACGAAGAAATTACCGCCCCACAACCCTCTGACCCTCAGTTCTGAAACCCCCAAACTCCCTAGAAACAAAGATTCGTTTTTCAAGTTCGCAGCAAAGGTACGAGGGTACCTTTCTGAGGAAAGATGAATGTGACGGTGGGCGCTGCCCCATCCCCTGCGCTTCTGCCACATAAATACACGTATGTTCACTTCTGACCGCCCAGCTGCCCCGAAGAGGAGTCTGGCTCTTTTTTGTGGCATCTACCGGGGAAATCGCCCCATTTGGTCCCAGTCTCTTGGGAAATTGAGCCCTGAGTGAGTTGCATTGCTTTTCTACGTGCAGACTGTTTCCCCTCCAGGCTGAAGAGCCTGTGCAGAATCACAGACACACACTGGACGCCGGGGATGGTCCCTGCCCCGCCCGATGTGGCCCTGGGGACGGCTCTGGGGATGGGGCGGGAGGGACTGAAGAGGTGTCTGGGCGGCTCCGGTCGGTGACAAGAGCACAGCCGGTCGGTGACAAGAGCACAGCCGCCTCCAGGGCCCCAGGCTGCCCCACGGATCGAGGACAGACGAGGATCCATCGCAGTGGGCTGTGCTGAGGGCGCCCCGCAGGGTCCCGGCAGGTAGGCAGCCCCGAGGGAGCTGAGAATAAAAGCCCCTCCCCCCGCTTCCCTTTCCGCTCTTTGCTCCCAGGGCTCCTGGGAAAAGGTAAACCCCCAGCGCCCAGATCTCTGCCTGCAGTCCTGCACCGCTCAGCCCAGCTGGTCTTCCCCAAACAGCACCGGGGGGCCTGAAATCACTTTATTTCTTATCAATTTCTCAGTGGCTTTGGTTGCAAGCTGCCTAGTCTCTGGGGGCCTCCTGGGTGGGGAGGTGTCAGACAGCGGCAGCCCGGCGTTTCTGTCCCTCCCCCATCCCGGCGTCCGCCTCTGCCGGTGTCAGGGCCCCGAGACGTGGCAGGGGACATACTGGGGTCTCGGCTGCAGGCCCCTCTGCTGCATCTTGGACCCCCCCGGGCCCCCGCACCTCGAGGAACAAGCCCGCCTTCGCCTCGGTCGCTGGTGCCACACCACACAACCCACTTTCTGTGGACGTTTGCTTGGCGAGCTCATGCTGAATTCACCTCGGTCACCTCCTGCTGTCCCAGTGCGTTTGGTTTGATTCCCAGCACTCCTGCCACGTTGCCAAAAAATGCAGTGAATTTTTGAGCCGTTTTGATTTTGGGGTTCGGGGTGGTATGGCCATAGACTCGAGCCATTTAGAAGAGGAGGAGGAACTACTTGGAAAAAGCCAAGGTGAATGGTACTCAATCCTTTTTTTTTTTTAATCTCTCTGTGTGTTTTAATTAATTTATTTATTTTGGCCGCACGGCACGTGGGATCTTAGTGCCCTGACCAGGGCTCGAACCCGTGCCCCCTGCGGTGGAAGCAGAATCCTAACCACTGGACCGCCAGGGAAGCCCCCTCAATCCTGTTTCCTTAACTGACCAGTCCTATATTCTTCAAATGCATTTGCAAGATACCAGAAGTTTTCCAGTTCATGTTCTTAAGGTCATTAATTCTGCTACTGACACTTCTTGACTATGATTTTAAAGTTAACGATCTTATTTTTGTCAGCAGACAAAAGCTCACCTACCTTGCCATGCTTCATTATTTAAGATCCCAAAACGTGAGTTTAACCTTGAATTTATTTCATGAAGGTTATAAAATTTATTGTAGGAAACTGGGTCTTTTGCTAATTGTGGCAGATATATCAACATATCAAACATTTGTTCCTTTATAAAAAGCACTTGAGGGCTTCCCTGGTGGCGCAGTGGTTGAGAGTCTGCCTGCCAATGCAGGGGACACGGGTTCAAGCCCCGGTCTGGGAAGGTCCCACATGCCGCGGAGCAACTAGGCCCGTGAGCCACAACTACCGAGCCTGCGCGTCTGGAGTTTGTGCTCCGCAACAAGAGAGGCCGCGACAGTGAGAGGCCCGTGCACCGCGATGAAGAGTGGCCCCTGCTCGCCGCAACTAGAGAAAGCCCTCGCACAGAAACGAAGACCCAACACAGCCAAAATAAATAAATAAATAGGTAACTAAATAATTTTTTTTTTTTTTTTTTTTAAAAAGCACTTGAGGGGCTATCCTGGTGGCGCAGTAGTTAAGAATCCGCCTGCCAATGCAGGGGACACGGGTTTGAGCCCTGGTCCGGGAAGATCCCACATGCCGTGGAGCAACTAAGCCCATGCGCCACAGCTACTGAGCACAACTACTGAGCCCACGTGCCACAACTACTGAGCCCACGTGCCTCAACTACTGAACCCACGTGCCTCAACTACTGAAGCCCAAGCGCCTAGAGCCCGTGCTCCACAACCAGAGAAGCCGCTGCAATGAGAAGCCCGCGCACCGCAACGAAGAGCAGCCCCCAGCTAGCCGCAACTAGAGAAAGCCCACGCGCAGCAACAAAGACCCAATGCAGCCAAATATAAATAAATAAATAAATAATAAAAAAAAGGTACATGACAAAGGATAAACCAGGAATAAGTCATTAAGAAGTTAAACTACACATCAAGTTCTTGAATTTAAAATCAAGTTGGGAAATTTGGGGGCTTTCTCATTTCTAACCTGTTACCTCCACCCAGATGGCCTGAATTGCTGCATACGTGTGTCGGAGAAAGAGGAAACTGCTGAAGAAGACCCACAGGTTTGAAGATTAAATTATTTGATCGTTATTAGCCAATTTCTGAACTCTTACGCGTGTATTTCCAGGGGGGTGTGACATGTCGGCAAACAGCAGGAAGTATCACAGAAACAGGTTTTTCCTGTCATGACTTAAACCCCAGCCTCTTCAGTTACTCCGTGGCTCCTCTGTCCTCTTCACAGCTGACCCTGCACCACGTGGGTCTGGACACCCGCGGCCGCGGCCCCATGGTGCGTCCACGGGGCCAACGGCGGTCGGGTCCCACATGCCTGCGTCACTGCGGGGCCAGAGCCGCGGCATAGACGGTGACAGAGCATCTCACTCCCGCTCTGCACGTCACGCACACAACCCTCCCAAGGGGACAGCCACCCACTGGCCTCGCTCAGGGCTCCCGCGAGGCCAGGGCTCCTCGGAGGCCTGCTTACACGGCTGTGCCACCTGTCAACTCTCCTCGCCCTGGACACTGAGAGCCCAGCACTTCCTTCGCGCCTGGGGGTTTCTCAGCTGTTCCACGGGGCGAGGGGCAGGGCCACTGCAAAACCGCCCGCCCTCACCACCACGTGAGCCCACGAGGCAGGACGCCGATGGACTGCGCTTTTAGGTTCTAAGCAGGATAACAGGCGGCTGGGTGACCGACGGCCAGCCTCCAAGCAGGCGTGTTCGCGGGGCGCCCTCCAGTGGCCGCCGCAGCCCTTCACTCTCCGCGCAGGCGGGCCTGCGGGACTGGCCCCGGGCAGCTCCCAACAGCGTGAAGCGCTGACCCCCGACGAGGAGGCCCCATCCCGCGTCCCGCCCCGGAGTTTCCTTCAGAAGCCGGGCTGTGCAGATGCTCTGGCCCTGGAGCCTCGGGGCTCTCAGAACTCACAGCAAATCCTGCTTTTACAAGACACGCCCTCACAGCAGAGGAGGTGAGCTCAGCCCAAGGGGTGCCGCTCCGCACGCGCACGCACGTGCGTGCGCACGCACGTGCGTGCACACGCGCACACACAGCCCCTGGCGGCACCGAGCCCGTGGGGCCCGGCTCTCGCGGGGGCAGCTCAAGACTGGACTTCACGCCGAATCTCTGACCTCCGGCAGTCGGGTCACTAACGCAGAGCACTGCACGCAGGGGCCGAGCCACGGCAGGAAGATAAAAGCGAAAGCAAAGCAGTCAGATAACGTGGACTTGTAAAAAACGCTGGCGTTTTTTTAGAAAAACTCTTTATCAAGAAAGAGGCAACAGCGAGTGGTGGAACGGGAAGGGGCCTGCTCACGACGGCCAGCTGCAAGACCCGCGGGGACTGCCCGTCACCTGCGCACACAGGAAGTTTCCAGATCTACAGAGGGTCACTCGAAGGGTCAGGGTTCCTTAGAGACGTGGCCTCGGGCATCTCTCGTCACCAGAAAGCAAGAAAGAGCCAGAAGCTGAATGGGTCGTGTCAACAGGACCGGGAGCTCTCCCCTCAGCCTCGCTTGGGACTATCTGCGCGTAAAAAAGACAGTGAGCGTGGAATTAAAAGTCTATGCAGACACTCAGCGGGAAGGAGGGAGGAGGGAGAAGCAGCAGGAAGTCGCCACCTGTGACCCAGGGCCACCAGCCCAGGCAGGACCCGTGAGAGGCCGGGGGTCCGCGTGCGTGGCGTCAACCACGCTGCCGCACCCGGCCCCTCGGCCCCCGGTCTGCGTAGCACAGGGGGCTGGAGCGGACACGGACGCAGCCAGGAAGGCCCTAAAAGGCCGAGTCCTGCCGGTGGGCACGAGGCAGCGAGCGACTGGCCAAGTGGAAAGGGCTAGAGGGCCACGCGCCCCGCCCGCCCCCTCCCACCAGCAGGCTGACACGAAGGGTGTGGGGGTGGTCACCACGTCTCGTGTAGCTTCAGGGTTACAAGTCAGCGTGCTGAAGCCCTTCGGAAGAGGCAGCCCAAGACGACAGTTCCCAAGAGGTCAGCATCCGCGTCAGACGGGACCACAGGGCAGCGTGGTGACAAGTGCTCGCAGGAGAGCTTGGCAGAGGCCGTGCCCCGTCCCGGCAAGCCGAGGACGCACAGGACCCCCGGGGCGACCCTGACTGCACAGGTTCACACTCAGGACCCAAAAGCACCCATGACGGCAAGGATTCAGAAGCAAGCGTCCACGGAGGGGCTGGTTAGTAAATGACGGTCACCGCGCTACCGTAGCTACGTACCCGCTGAGATGTCTGCAAAACTGTGTAGGAGCACACAAAGCACCGAGGGGCTCGGCAGCTCTCCCGCCGGACGTGGAGCCTACTCCGTGCGGACACAGGACCACCCAAACCCCACACGGACCCCCACCACTGGGACGGGCTCATCTCCCCACCCTCTGACCCAGGCAGTCCTGGTGAGCGAGGCCCGCTTCGTAGACCCTCTCAGGACTGTGCCGGGAGCGGCGGCCAAGAGCTGCCACGGAGGGCACAGCATCCTCCGGGCTCGGGCCGCGGGCGCTCCCGGGGAACCCGGGGCTGGACCTTGGTGACCCTTCTGCAAGGCTGAGGGAAGGGCCCCAGAAGCCCTGGCCCTTGGTCTGAAATTGGCACCAGAACAAGCCGGGGGTCCGTCTTCCCGGGAAATTCCAAGCCTCACGTAAGCGCCTCCGAGGGAGGCTGACGGCAGGAGGGCGGGTGGCCGGCCACATGGGAGAATGCTGGCGGCTTCACGTGCCTCAAACGCTTCCCCTGGGAACCCACGCGCCCACCCTCCGGCGCTCACCGGGGAAAGGAAACTTACGCTCAGGTGAAAAGCCGCCCACAAATGCTGATGGCAGCTCTGCTCGTAGAGCCCCAAATCGGAAACGACCCAACGTCACGGTGAATCCTGCTCGGGCCGCATCGCGGGGCTGCCGAGAACCGGCCCCACCTGGCCAGGCCAGACGCCGAGCGCCGAGGACCGGCACCAGGATGCCAGGCGCCCGGCATGGGTTGCGCTCACAGGCCGACGCCCCCCCCCGACGACAGACCTCACGTGGGCACATGCTGACACACCCTCCGGCTCCCGGGTCCGGCAGTCCAGGCGCAGGGCTGGACGCCACCAGCGACCCCCGCGTCGTCGCTCTGACTCACAGCTCCGCCGTAAGGTGGGATCACGCCTGCACCGCCTCGTGCGGACCACCGTCAGCTCGGGGCAAATCCGTGCAGAAAGTGCTACCACCATGTCTGCCCGTGGTGGGCGCCCCGACTCCTGGGAGCTCATCCACCCCTCTCTGTGCCCTGTCCCCCCCTTCTCGTTGGGGGTGAAGGGGAGGGGAGACCCTCAAGGCTACAGTGGATCCCAGGCTACAAGGGGGTGGGAATGGGGGTTGGGACGGAACCGTGGACAGTTTCCGGAGAAAACGTCTCCAGCATTTCATGTTATCTTCCCAAATACACCCAGAAATGGAGCTGAGGACAGCTGGTCAGCCCGGCTGGTGAGGAGGCTGTCGCTGGGTCAGGTGTGTGTGCCGGGGCCCCGCCGGGAGGAGGGCTCGGAGCCCCCAGGCCCACCATGCTGCGCCAGGCGGGCCCCCCAAGACCAGGGAGTCAGGGAGCCAGGTCCCAGGTCCCACCCGCCAGGACACCTGGCCCCCGGGCTGGCTTCTGAAAGCAAAGGAAGGTGTGGGCATCCATCTGGGTCTGCAAGGTATTTGAAGCCACGACCTCTGCCCTCTGCCCTCTGCTCACGTGCCTGGGGAGGAGAGGGAACGGAGCGCTGCCCTGTGGGCTGGCCGGATGGGGAAGCCAGCACCCCCAGCGCCCACCCCTGGCAAAGGGCTCTGCGTGGTCTTCCTGTCCGCGAAGCTTACCAAGCCTAGGAAGAGGCTGTTCTGGTGTCCGCCGTGCGGGTGGGGAGGCCAGGACCCGAGAGTTCAGGCGGCCCAGGCTCAACAAGCTGCGGCCACGCCAGGACACCAACTCCCGTCTGTGGACCCCACGTCCGCGGCCCCCCGCCGGAAAGCCCACGGCGTGGGGGAAGACAGACAATGCCGTGAAGCTGGGGTTCGCTCTTCTTAAGTCAGTGGTGGAGCGTGGAAGAGCTGCACCCTTCGAAGCGGTAAACCAGCACCTCTGTCTGTCTGTTTGCTTTGCCTAAGCTCCACCACTCCAAACCCACCCAGCAGGACCCTGAACCCGTCCACCCCGGGCCAAGCGAGACCTTCCGGCTGGGTCCCCCGGATTTGGGCCGACTTTGCCCCTCCAAACAACCTTAGCACGATGTCTTATCTTAAGCAACCGCCTTACGCAGTCAGTGGGCCGAGTCTGACCACTTCGGGCATGGACTCGCCGCACCCCTCGGTGGGCTACCCGGCCACCCCTCGGAAACAGCGGCGGGAGAGGACGACGTTCACCCGGGCGCAGCTGGATGTGCTGAAGGCGTTATTTGCTAAGACCCGACACGCATATGTCTTCGTGTGGGAGGAGGTGGCGCTGCAAATCAACTTGCCCGAGTCCAGGCTACAGGTGTGGTTTTTAAGCATCGAAGAGCTAAGTGCCGCCAACAGCAGCAACAGCAGAATGGAGGTCAAAAGGAAGTGAGACCCGCCAAAAAGAGGACGTCTCCTGCTCGGGAAGTGAGTTCAGAGGGGAACAAGCGGCCAGTTCACTCCCCCTCGAGCACCTCAGGCCCAGCCACTTCCAGCAGCAGTGCTCCTGTGTCTGTCTGGAGCCCAGCTTCCACCTCCCCACCGTCAGATCCCTTGTCCACCTCCTCCTCCTGCATGCAGAGGTCCTACCCCATGACCTATATACTCAGGCTTCAGGTTATAGTCAAGGATATGCTGGCTCAACTTCCTACTTTGGGGGCGTGGGCTGCGGATCTTATTTGACCCCTCTGCATCACCAGCTTCCTGGAGCAGGGGCCACACTCAGTCCCATGGGTACCAATGCAGTCACCAGCCATCTCAGTCAGTCCCCAGCTTCTCTCTCCACCCAGAGATACGGAGCTTCAAGCTTGGGGTTTTTTTGGTTTGTTTGTTTTTTTGTGGTATGCGGGCATCCCTCTGTTGCGGCCTCTCCCGTTGCGGTGCACAGGCTCCGGACGCGCAGGCTCAGCGGCCACGGCTCACGGGCCCAGCCGCTCCGCGGCACGTGGGATCCTCCCGGACCGGGGCGCGAACCCGGTTCCCCTGCATCGGCAGGCGGACGCGCAACCGCTGCGCCACCAGGGAAGCCCCAAGCTTGGGTTTTAACTCAACCACTGATTGCTTGGATTATAAGGCCCAAACTGCCTCCTGCTGGAAGCTTAACTTCAATGCTGACTGCTTGGATTATAAAGATCAGACATCTTCGTGGACATTCCAGGGTGGTGAGGACCCGCAGAACCTCTTTTTGTGGGTGAATTTTAAATACACTGAGCTGGACATTCCAGTTTTAACCATTGGTTAAAAGAGTTAGCTGGTGTGAAGCTCAGACTCATCTTCTGAGCGATGTCCCGGGAGGCACAGAAGGAGACGTGAAAGGCCTTAGAGGGGCCTGCCAACCAGCTACCTGAAATGGACAAACCATTTGATACTTAAGATCCTATCACAGTTTTAGATCGTTGGTTTTACTGATTCGCAAAGTGATCGAAAGCATCCTAGTCACGTGCAACCAAATACCACCAAAAATAAACAACACTAAATTGTGAGAGGAAGGAGGGAAGGACATAGCCTTCTTAAGCAGAGGTGTTCCAATGTCTCAGCCAATCCTTGGTTGAATCTTAGGAATGGACAGTGTCTCAAGCTCACTCAGCATTTCATGACCAGCTGGTAGCTGGCACTGAAAAACTTTTCAGGGCTGTGTGAACTTTGCGACTGATTGTCCTAGATGCACTACTTTATTTGAAAAATAATGTTCATAAGGAGTCAATCAATATGTAGTTTAAGGGACAGTCAGTGTGTGTCTTATATAAATGTTACATCTGTGGTTTTTAATCTGTGCTAGCCTTCAAAACGGTGATCTCTTGTTATCGTATGCAAACTTGAACTCCACCTCTGCAGGGGTTCTTCTGTGATTAAATGGGTTCTAATTATAAGCAAATTCAGAGCAACTGGGTACTTATCTAAAAAGATGACCTTTGGCTGGAGGGGAGCTGCACTGAAACGTCACAACAAAATGTCTCTGGACAAGGACAGTGAGAGAAGGGAAACAAAAGGACACTAACTCGTCTGTAATTTGCTGTTGGTAAGCCTAGCAGTAAGGAGACGTTGGTCAATTGCTCTGACCCTGATGAATTTATAAACTGAGATCATCGTTGTTTATGCTTGCAGATGTTAATTGGAAAAGTTACATATGCATCAACCTTTCCTTCCCCTCACCCGAGGAAGGCCCCGGCCTTGGAGGGAAGCCCGGGAGGCACTCTGGGGCCAGGTTCGGACACACACCCTCCCCCTGCCCGGCCACCAGGCCAGGTGACAGCTGACAGCCACAGCTGCGTGGCCCTGACCCCACACCACCAGCAGGGACCAAGGCGCACGCCCGAAGGGGCCTGAAACGCCGGTCGCCGTGGAGATCGGACACCAGGACAGCCTGATGCCGTCTTCCGACCTGGGGTCGATGTTCACGAGATCTTTTTTTCTATTTGCCTTGATTAAAGACACAGGCCAACTCATTTCCTCTCAGTCTGGCCACACAATCTTAATTTTGACGTCACCCAGCATCCTGGCAATCGCTCACGGCCTTAAGCACTGGCACGTGGAAAACATCACTATTCACCGTGTCTCTCGGACGGAGAAAGCCAGACACATGCCTGGGAACGAGCGGCTGCAGGGTCCAGACCCCCTGCCCGCGCGTGGGCTGGAGAGCAGGGTGAGGACGTGGGCAGTGCTCTCTGCGGGTCCAGACCCCCTGCCCGCGCGTGGGCTGGAGAGCAGGGTGAGGACGTGGGCAGTGCTCTCTGCGGGTCAAAATAAAGCCAGCACACCAAGCAGCATCCAGGCAGGGCATCAGCGTTGCACACACGTGTACAGGCATGCGTGTACAAGCACACGCGGGTGCTAGAGACAGCAAGGAGGAGGGCCACAGCAAACCCATGGATGCAGAGACTGCCGTCAGGCAGCCAGTGTGCCTGAGAACGCCGTTCCAAATGCAGGGCCTGTGCCGAGTCACGCAGCACCTGCGGCCTGGCCGCGGCCCTTCCCGTGGGTGGAGCCGGCCCACCTTCAGCATTCTGTGGAAATGGCTTCCAGCTTATTGCCTTCAGTTTCCTCTGAACGACAGCAGCGCTCTCTCGCTGCCTCATCAATTTCGTTGAAGTTTGCGGAGGGGGGACATTTACGTGGAAACAAAATGATTTCCAAACCGGGAAGGCTGAGCCCACGGGCACTGTTATTTCAAGCCCTCCCTCCAGGACTCAGGCCTGAGCGGAGTCCCCATCCCCAGGGAGAGGCCAGAACTGGTCAGAACTTCTCTGGGTCCAAAGGCGGCGACACCCTGCCTTCAAGCAACGTGGACTCTGGCTGTTCGTCCCCTCCATGAGGGCAGAGGCCCCGATGAGACCCGCAGGATGCACCGACGGGCTGGAGATGGAGATCCTCGAACCCCATCCTGGAAACCTTGCACTGAACCCTTCTGCGGCGCACACGCTATAGTGCTTCTCAGAATGCGCTCCATCAGCACCGAGAGAGGTGGAGGGGGGTCCTGGGGGGTCCTCGTATCCCACCGGGCTCCAGTGGGACCCAGCTCGAACCTGCCCAGGATCCACCACTTCCCATGGCCGCCCACCCTCCTCGGGAATCGGGGTGGGACCCAGAAAACTTTTCAGTGAGGTCACAGGGCGTCCCTAACTTAGGGCAGCCCAGGTCCCCCTGCTGAGAGCTGGTTCCCATGACGCGTGTCCACAGCCAGCGAGGACGTCGTAGCCGCACAAGGTGTCACGCTGGCTCCGCGGCTCTGTCGCGTCGGCTACGTGGCTCTGTCCCCATGGGCTCTTTACCTGACCACCTTCTTCCGGGGCCTCGCCAGGCTGGGGGTCCCAGAAGCCCGCCTGCTGGACCTCGCAGCCCCGGCCTGCTGGCGACGATGCTGTCACTCGCGGCCGTCGGCCGGCCAGACTTGCTGGCCACGGCCGACCTGGGCTGTGCCGTCCTCTCCTTTCTGTCCAACATCTGCTACTTCAACGCGCAGGACGTGCAGCTGGCGATGCCATTCGCATTCCTGCCGTGGCGCCCTCTGTCCTGTCCGCAGGGGCTGGCCTGGCGGCCGTCGGGGGCAGCAGCCCTGCTGGGCACATCTGGGGAGCTTTGTGAAACCACGCTGTGTCAGGCAGACCTGCTGACAGCCTGGCCTTCGTCCTGCAGCCGGCGTTCCTCGTTCTGCTTGACGTACAGCGGGCCAGGCGGGCAGCTCCTACCCAGAGAGACGCGGCCTCCGCTCAGCTGGCGGTTCCTGGTCGCCCTGACCACCATCGCCCTCCACCTCCCCTGGCCAGCAGGCCAGGCTCGGGCTGCAGAGGGAACCTCGCGGAGCTGGCCCTGCCTGGGGGGCTGTGCAGGCTCCCGCCACCCTCCTCCCCCAAGCCGTGCGGCTCGGCCCTGCTGAGTGTCGGAGCATCTCTGGCAGAGGTGCAGGCCGGGGAGGCCAGCAACAGCTTCCCCCTGAAGGGGCTCCAGTCGGAGCCCCTGCCCGTGGACATAAGCCACACAGGCCAGCAGGGGACTCTCCCGGCCCTGCAGAAACCCAGAGCGGCGTGCTGAGAGCCAACAGGGATGCCGGGCTGTCCGGAAGGTGCTTACTGAAAACGAGCTTTCTGGCTTTCAACTCAGTTTATGCAAAAGCATGACACCTTAGCCCAAACCAATACTCACACCTGAAGGCTGGTGTGGGGAGTGAGTGTGTGCTGACACCTGACCAGGTGGAAGGTTCTAGCCTGTCTGCTGGCCGGCATCTCTCCCCTACGCCAACCAAAGGGCAAGGAAGGAATCTTGAAGATAAAAACATTACTCAAATAACTTTATGGGCTTGTCATACCCTGGCCCTAAACGGCCGTGGCTGGTTGACCTCTAGCTCTGCCAGGAAGCGGGGGCTGCACAGATCTCAGCAAGGACAAACGTTGGTTTTGTCTTTTTAATGCATCATCACTGGGGGTCTGAGGCCATCACCCACAGGCACAGGTGTCCAGCACTAAGACGACGGGTGTGAGCCCGTGGTGACCGCTGCACACCTGTCACGCTGTCCGTGACCCGGCGGACAGCGGGGGCCCGTCGCCAGGAGCTCTGGATAGACCGGCAAAACGCTGTTTCAAAAGCCTCATCTGTTCTATTCGCCAGTATGTGCAGAAAGGCTAGTAACACAGGAAACATAAAAATCCAAGGGAGGGTAATTAGTCTTATTCCAAAGCTTACATCCGTCAGTCTTACTGCATTTACATCACGGTTTTCTTGGTTGAGCAGAGAACAGGGACATGCAAAGGAAAGGCATCTTTCTGGCTTTATGAAACCTCTACCTTTCACAGCTTCGGTTTTTTTTTTTTTTTTTTTTATTATTAAGACTTCGCTGTTTTAGTTTTTAGGTTCACAACAAAAATACGAAGAATTTTAAAATTTTGCATTTATCTCCTGCCCCCAAACAGGCACAGCCGTCCCTCTCCGGGTGTCACGACTGATGAACCTGCACTGACGACACACCTCCACAGCCCCGGTACAGCCCCTGCACTGGGTGGTTCCCGCCGCCCAGCTGAGACAGGTGTATAATGACATCTACTACTTCTGTCACATACATATTCATGAAACCTCTACCATGGACCCCATGCAGCACGCCCACAAGGGTCAGAGCCGGGGGTCAGGCGTGAGCCGCCCCCGACCCAGACCATCAGTAGGACACGCTGCGTCGGGGCCAACGTGGAAAGGCTGCTTCTCCGTGTGACACGTTTACCACCAGATGCTGGCCGTGAAATTTTCCTTGTTGAGTGTTTCAGTATCACCGTCGTCCTTTCAGAGTACTGACTCTGCTTACCCGGGCGGGCAGGCTGTGACCTGAGGACGGGCAGGCTTCTCTGGAGAGCTGTGCTCAGGCTCTGTCAGTCGGGGTCCAGAGCAGCCTCAATACGCGGGTCCAACCTAGGGTCTCCGCGCGCTGTCACGACTGCTCACAGACGGTGCGGGGCCAGAACAGGCCGCCTCTGGGGCTGGGTTCAGCCCGTGGCTCCAAGGATGCTCGTGCCCGCAGGCAGATTCAGCCGGAGTCCAGGGGCTGCTACCCAGACCCGGGCCCTCCCCTCCAGGGCCGTGCTCAGCCTCCCAGAAGCCCAGCCCTTGTGCCCCCAGCGCCCAGGGAACGGCCCCTCCTGGCCCAGGGGCTGGCACACAGACTCCCCAGCCCACCTCCCTTCAGGCTGCTCAGCCTGTGGTGCCAACATCTGAGCAGAGCCCTTTCCTAGAGTCCATCCAGTTTTCTATGGTTTGTGGCAGGAGTGCAGGCCAGAAGGGAAAGGACCTCAATCAATCAATTCACAGTAACAGACGCCAACGGCTTGCCAATCTTAGAACCAGACGAGGCGACAGCAAGTCCACAAGCGCACAGGGCTCCCTGAAGAAACGGCGGCCAAGCCTGGAGGACTTGCTCACACTGCGTTTCTAAGTATGTTGGCTAAAGGAACCATCTTAGGAACCGCCACAAGAACGTAAGCTGGTGGCTCTCAAACTTTCTTTTTAGCAGCAGGAGCCTTTCTTTAAACAAAGCCTGAGAAGGTCAAAGGGCTGCTCTGGCTGGAGGGGGGGCAGGGCCGATCCCTGGAAGGTCGAGCCCCCCCCAGCCCCCGTCCCATCCCCCTCCCCGCGGCTCTGGTCCACTCAGCCCGCCTCCTGCACCCCGTCAGGACACACAGAGCCGGAGAAAGAGCTCCAGAGCCAACCAAGAGCTAAGCAAACACACAGGCTGTCTGGCGGCGGCGGGGGTGGGGAGGCACCTGACTCCAGGAGAGGGTGTGTGGGATAAAGTGGGACTGACGGGGTGGGAAGCCACCTCCCGGGGCTCCCCGCCCCTCCCAGGACACTGCTGGGGCCACTAACGTGGGGCTGGGACAAGGACCTGGGCCTGCAGCCTGGCCTTCTAGAGCATTCCACCCAGGGCCCCCAGGGATGGGACAGCACCTCCCAGGGCAGACCCCTGTTCCTGCCGCCGGCAGGTCCTTCTCAAAGGCCAAAAGGAAACGTCCAGGAGGCTCCTGGCAACGGCCCAGAGGAGCCAGCTGCCTGAGAGTCAACACCGGCCGAGCCCTGGGCCGCTGCCTCGAGTCGTAAATACCGTAAATACCGCGGGGCCGAGCGTGCAACGGGCGCCGGCGCTGGCGCTGGGGAGCAGCAAAGCCCTCCCACGACGGGGCTGCCCTCCGGGAACTGGCCGGGCCACAGATACGCCGGCAGCTGTCGGGCACGCGCACTTGCGCACGCGCAGGACCGGGACTCGCGACACCAGCAGGGAGGGGCACGACGGCTGTGTCGAGACGCGAGGAGGCCAGCAGCGGGGGAGCGGCAGACGCGGCTCCGGCCCGGCCCGCCCCGCCCCCCCCCCCACGGAGCAGAGCTGCGTGAGGCGGGCTGGGGGCGGCGGGGGGCGCCACCCAGCTGCCGGCCGGATCAGGCTCCCTCCACTGACCCAGTTCGGGGACGGGCAGACAGATCCCAAGAACTGCAGCTCGGCACCGAGACAGCACGCTCCGGGCCGACGGTCACCGTGGGAAGCTCCCGGCGAGGAGAGGCGACCTCGGGCTCGGAGGCCCTCAGACGGGCCGAGCCCCAGCTCCGAGGCCCCGGTGACATTCCTCCTGAGCTCGCTTCTCCCATCGGTACCCGGGGCTACCGCCTCACCGGACGCGGAGCTCACGGAGGGTTCCGAGACGGTGGGCGCAACGCTGCCCAGTGCGGAGTCAGCGCTCTTCCAAGGCTGAATGTTAAGTGTACAGACAGGCTTCACGCCTCACGAAAACGTCTGCGAGGCCTCTCGGGCCCTGCCCGTGCGAACATCAACCGGGGTTCAGTGGCCTGACGCCCCCCAACACCGTGGCCTGGCCCTCACGCTGACCAGCTGCAGGAGGGCTGACAATTACTTACCTACCCGGGGCCGTGAGAAAAGGGGGCCCGCGGCCTAGCAGCCCCAACTTGGCCCGGGACCATCGGCCCCAGGTGAGCTCGGGGACACACGGACGAGAGGCGCGGCTGCGGGCCGTGGTTCCCGCCAGGAGGGAGCGGCTGTGCTTCAGTGATGTGCCTCGGCTATTTCAGGGCCTGAAGTTGTGTTTTAGCCGTTTATTTAACTCGAGGGGAGACTGTACTTTCTCATGACTCATTGCTCTCGAAATGGCGTCTCCAGCATCTCTAGTGCTTCAGAAGCCATCCTGCGTGTGCAGCTGGCCAGAAACTGGTCTAAAATCAAAGCAGCCCCATTTATGTGATCGCGCCATTCTTTAAAAAGCGAACCTATTAGAAGCACAGCTGGAAAGAACCCTGAACATTAGTATTTTTCCATAAAAAATTCAACACTGTCTTCTGTGGAAACGTTGTACGTTTCCCAAAGCACGCGTCTGAAAGGACGTTAAGTCAGCGTCGCTCAAAAAACCCCTTCCAGCTCACGTGCGCTCAGCTGGGACAGAGCAGACGGCCGGCCGCACGCTGGTCGTGGGGCTCAGGGACCCCGCCCTCGCCCCACACTCCCGTCCCACCAGGCGGGGGCTCACACTGCAGCCGTGCGCTTTCGTTCATCCACTCGGAGTTCAGTCTCACAGCTTCAAACACCAAAGAGGTGAAAAAAGGGACACCCAAGAGGAAGGTAGGAGATGGATTAAAGTGCAGTGCTGATGAAAACCACACAACTCTCGCCGGCGGCCAGGGCACGGAGGGCCTGCAGAGCTCTCAGCCCCGAGCTGAGCGTGTCCGGAGACACTTGGGGCGGCTTTGCCAGCCTCTCCAGGCCGATGGTGACATCCGTCCGCCGGCGGGTGGGGCGCACGGTCAGTCGGCACTGGAAGTCGGGTCGGGCTGGTCCCGCCGGCACCAGGGCAGGCACACAGCGGGAGGGCGGGGGCCGTGGCGGGAAGAGGGGCCTTAGGCAACACCTGCAGGACAGGCACCTCCAGGGGCTTCGGAGCAAAGGGAGGGGGAGCGGAGGCTACGCGTCTACCTGACTCTGAGCTCACCTGCCGAAAGTACCTGCTACTTGTTGGGTTTACATTTCTTTCTACAGGAGTCTTGGGAAACTCCTAGGTGAAATTCTCTATGTATAATTCACATGCTCCCTTCCAAACTTAGGAAATCTAGTTTTCGTTTCAAAGGCAGTCCATTGCTAAAACAAGCAAGAATATGTAAGCTTCAACAAAGGATGACAGATTTTTATCTAAAAGATAAGACCCATTTACAATCCCTTCAAACTTAAAAAGAGGTTTGTTTGTATCGGTGGGTGAAAAAAAGCTGTTCAACTGGAAACTTCCCTGAAGACGCTTTGGTGGGACTAGCTCAGTGCCAGAGGGGGAGAAAAAGGCCCAGCAAAAAAGGGGTTACATCCGGACCTGTGGGAGGTGCCCGCCCCGCCAGCCACCGGCCTATAAAGCCTGCCTGCGGCCGCCAGGGGCTGCCCACCGAGGACGAGGACAACAGGCTGGGCTGGGCTCCGGGGCCTCCACGCTCCTCTCCAGCGTCCCGCGAAGGTCCCGATTCCACCCCCAAGTCCAGGATCGCTGCCGCCCCCCAGCCGTGAGTGCATCCCGGAGGCTGGCTGAGCTGCCCTCCCAGGGACGGGGGACGGGTCTGCTCAGAGGACACACGCGGGTGGCCAGCGGCGGCCGCGCAGGTAAGCGTGACCCAGGCTCTGGGTCTGTGTTCGGGTCGGCACCGGGACGGAGACGGGCCGGGCAGACGGGGCTGGAAGTCCCAGCTGGGTGCAGCACAAGACGGCGCACAGCCAGAGCAGATGTGCACAGACCGGGCACCTTCAGTGAGGGCGGCTCAGCAGGAAGGGTCTTTCACGACGCTGGCTGAAAACAACGCTAGCTGCTTTCCGTCCTGTTTTGTTCAAACATGCATCTTTCTCACTCCAAGAAGATGGCCAGGGCTCTGACGGCGGCGCTTCACTTACTCCCTCGATGAGGACGCCTGCCAACCCGAGATTAATTTAATATATAAAAGACACTCACCTCGTAGATCTGACAAAAACGTGGTTCATTTTTCTAGATCTGGACAAGCAGTGGCAATCTGAAACAAAACGATACCTGACTGTTTTATAGTCCCCTTTCTATTTGTAAATTCGTGGCCAGCTTTCATGAGGAAAGTGTCTCAGCAGTATGATTCATGCTTGTCTTTTCATCAAACCACCATGAAAACAGCAGCACTGGTCAAGGATCAAAGACCCATTTACCTGGGAAAGAAGTGACGGCCAATGCCTCACGAGCACAGGGGAGGGCAGGTGTGTCTCAAGGGCTCTGCTCGCCTTGGAGTTTCCTGAGAATCAGTCCAGAATTTTCCAAAATTCCCACGTTTAAAGAGCAAAACAAATAGTCCAAGTGGTTTTTACAGAGAAACGTAAAAACAGAGGCTTTATGCATTACAGATGGAATCTGAGAACAACGGCATTTATGTGGTTCAAATTGGGATTACCTACCAAAGATGAATAAAGAACACAACAAAACTAGTAAAATCCAGTTTATCCACCCCAGTGAAGCAGAGGTTATTGAACCCTTTTAAAACAACCGACACCAAGGTCCCGACTCATCTCTTTCCTCCTTTTTTTTTTTAGCAACTCTATTTTCAAGCAATAGGTCAGCGAGCACCTGCTGCTCCGGCAACTTTGAAAACGACCCCTGGCCCCCTCCCAGGAGAGGCAGAAACTCTCCAAGGTGGTCACGAAGGCTCCTCCGCCCCGGTCCTGCCGACGGGGCTGCCCCACAAAGCTGGGGCCACCTTGCCCCTCCCCAGCCGTGATGCCCGAGACCGCAGACCCTGCCCAGGGTGCCCCGGTCAACGCCGCAGAGCCTCTGGGGAGCGCGCCGAGCAGAGCCTGTGTCAGGCCGAGCGCGTGAGCGGCCACCAGGGCGAGGCAGTCAGAAGCAGAGGTCTGGGGGAGTTGCTCTCCCCAGCCTCCAAGTCACAGCGTTTCTAGGTTGCCAACAGCAGTAGAGAAATACATTTGGTTTTACAATAATTTGTCACAACAGTGAACGAAATTCAAATCTTATCTCCTAAGACAATGACCACCTCTACTTCTCACGTTCTCTCATTCCATGCTCTGAAAACAGTTCTGTGTCCGGCACCCAAGCTTGGGGCTACAGCCAAAAATGCTAGACTTCTTTGATCTGTGTTATTGCGAGAAGAAGGCTCCGCTCCACGTCTCACCAAGCGTGCTGGGCCCGCTCCCCTCCAGAAAAGGCCGCTTTTCCCCTTCCCGTCTCACTTCTCTTTCAGCAGCTGCCGAAATAAAACGATTTCGTCTCCTGACCACAACCCTCCCAAGGCTTCCACGCCCGAGGAGGCTGAACATCCAGCCGTGCCCCCTCCTAAGCTGCGTCCGGCGGGCCTGAGCACGCGGCACCGTCAGCTCCGCTCAGACCCAGTGGCCCCGGGGCGCCCTCGCGAGAGGACGCGGGGCATGTTCCGCGGTCGACTCTCCTGCTCCAGCACGGGGCCGGCCGGCCCTCCAAGCGGAGGGGACACGTCCAGGCCTGCCCCGCGCGCTCGTGTGCTGCCCCCGTCCCGCATCATCAGCAAGCCCCGGAGCCGCTGAGCTTGACTCCTATGCTCTTGCTTCCCCAGGTGCCCGGGAGCGAGGGGCTCAGGCGTGGCGTGGACACGGCCGCAGACCCAGAGGCCAGGCAGAAGCACAGGCCAGAGCGCAGGCGCCGACCTCCACCTCCGGTTGCACAGGCGCCCCGGGACCTGCTCCGCTTTTACAGATGCCTGGCTCACTTCCAAGAGCATCACCTTTCCTTCTCAAGATGCATTTCCTGTTAAAAAACGGTCTCTGGGAGCCTTGCGGCAAATCCTGAGAGCCCGGCCGTCCCTCCGGGCGCCCGGCCCCAGCATGGAGACGCGGCCGGGCGCCTACAACGGCTCCCCCACCGGCCTCGGCCTGCCCGGCCCGCTGGCC
Organism: Physeter macrocephalus; assembly: GCF_002837175.3. Lineage (NCBI taxonomy): Eukaryota > Metazoa > Chordata > Mammalia > Artiodactyla > Physeteridae > Physeter > Physeter macrocephalus. The sequence continues at coordinate 81,002,613 of NC_041227.1, forward strand.
AACAGCTCGGCCGCGCTCTCGGAGCAGCAGCAGTACGCCATCGGGCTCTTCCTGTCCTGCCTCTACACCGTCTTCCTCTTCCCCATCGGCTTCGTGGGCAACCTCCTGATCCTGGTGGTGAACATCCGCTTCCGGGAGAGGATGACCATCCCCGACCTGTACTTCATCAACCTGGCGGCCGCGGACCTCGTCCTGGTGGCGGACTCGCTGATCGAGGTGTTCAACCTGGACAAGCAGTACTACGACATCACCGCGCTCTGCACCTTCATGTCGCTCTTCCTGCAGGTCAACATGTACAGCAGCGTCTTCTTCCTCACCTGGATGAGCTTCGACCGCTACCTGGCCCTGGCCAAGGCCGTGCGCTGCGGCCCGTTCCGCACCAAGCCCCGCGCGCGGCTGAGCTGCGGCCTCATCTGGATGGCCTCCGTGTCCGCCACGCTGGTGCCCTTCACCGCCGTGCACCTGCAGCACAGCGAGGACGTCTGCTTCTGCTTCGCGGACGTCAGGGAGGTGCAGTGGCTGGAGGTCACGCTGGGCTTCGTGGTCCCCTTCGCCACCATCGGCCTCTGCTACTCGCTCATCGCCAGGGTCCTGGTGACGGCGCACCGGCCCCGTGGCCTCCGCCCGCGGCGGCAGAAGGCGCTGCGCATGATCCTGGCCGTGGTCCTGGTCTTCTTCGTGTGCTGGCTGCCCGAGAACGTCTTCATCAGCGTGCACCTGCTGCAGCGGGCGCCGCCCGGGGCCGGGCCCTGCCAGCGGTCCCCCCGCCACGCGCACCCGCTGGCCGGCCACGTGGTCAACCTGGCCGCCTTCTCCAACAGCTGCCTCAACCCCCTGGTCTACAGCTTCCTCGGGGAGACCTTCCGAGACAAGCTGCGGCTCTACCTGGAGCAGAAGACCGGCCTGTCTGCCCTGAACCGCTTCTGCCACGCGGCCCTGAAGGCGGTGGTCCCGGACAGCAGCGAGCAGGCCGAGGTGAAGTTCAGCAGTGCCGTGTAGTGGGGGCGGGAAGGGCCGGACACTGTGCCCCGCGCAGCCCTAAGGCACCCTCCCGCCGGCCACTCACACGCAGAGCTGTCCATCCATCTGGGTCAGGAGCGCCGGGCGCGGACCCCCGCACACGCCGGATCCCGCGGCAGAACACCCACCAACGAGAGCGAAAAGGAGGAGGACACTGGGGTGAAGTACCCTCGTTCAAAGCAGACGCGCCACAGAACTCACGCAGCTGGCGTGAACTGGAGGTGGCGGAACGCTTTCCGCGCCTGCGTGCGTGCGTGCGTGCGTGCGTGTGCACCAGGCGCCACGGCTAAGCAGGAGGACGCCGGGCGCCCTGCACCTCCCGGTGCACCTCCTGAAGGGTGGGGTGAATGCAGCGGTAACAACACGATGACAACGCAGACCCCTCTCGTCAAAACGTAAAAAAGAAAACCTAATGAGTCTGGGAATGTCCAGTCTTTGTCAATAAAGCACAGCCATGCCGATTCCTCCGAGTCCTCCGCCTGAGCAGTGCCCTAAGGGGCCGGGGGGGGGGCACTCAGACCCTCAGCAGCAGGACCACCCCTTCCTGCTCCCCAGCGTCTGGAGGCGCCCTCACTGCCCGGAGGACTCCGGGGACTCCGGCCCAAGCCCCGGACGCTCCTGGCACCTGCACGGGTGCCACCTGCCTGACACGGGTGCCACACGCTCTCTGGGCGCCAGGATAATCTCTACTGCAGACGCGCCACACAGCCTCGCTCTTCTAGGGGCTCTGCAGGGCTGGGCCCACCCGCCCTGCCCAGGGCCCCCTCCTCCCCAGAAGCACAACCAAGACGGGACGCGGCTGGCCTCGCCGGGAGGACGGTGAACAATGTTTAAGTGACAGGAAGTGAGCCGTTTTTAGTTTTAACGTTTCTCGATGAGTGCAAACCCCCGACAGAGAGTATCTGTCCCGAGGAAATATCTGCGCTCAACAAGCGTCGTCTCCAGTGGCTCAAGCCCCACCGGAGCCTCGCTTTGCACACAGACTCGCATCTTACAAGGTGAGCGGTGTTATGAAGTTCCCTGACCCCTGCAGGTTCCCATCGCAGGAGCCCCGGCACTGAGGGCTCCATCAAGTGCACGCTTGCTCTGGTCCCTGCTGGGGGGGGCGGGACGGGGCGTGATGGCCGGGACAGGGACAGACAGCGTGTGAGCGAACGGGGCCTGTCCCTGACCCTCCAGCAAACCCAGGAGGTGCACGCGCGGCCCCAGGAGTCTGACTTGACCGCTGGAAGCCTTAAGCAGTAACGACACAGCCGGGAACCCGGCCCCCTCCCTGTGTGCTCGGCTTCCCCTGGTCTCCCGCAGGTAGGAGCAAACCACGTGGAAGCCATGCAAAGCCACCCGAGGCCACAGTCCCCGTCCTTCCCCAGAGGTGCCTGACATCAGGACTGTCTGGGTGGGAACTGCGTCCGACCGAGGCCCCAGAGTGTTGATCAGGGACCGGGCAGCCCTCACTCCATGGGCTGGCTGGGTGTTCACAGAACCCCCCCACCCCCCACCCCCCACCCCCACCCCCCGCTGGCGAATCAGAGGCAGCTTCCATCCTGCGGTCCCTGGTTTCATCTGAGATCACAGAGCAAACCTGTCCTCCTCACACCTGACACACACACCAGCAAGCACCAAGGCCTCGAGACCTCTGTGGGCAGAGACACAAGTCAAACAGGCCCCCGCACAGCACCTGCCGCTCAGCTCTGGAAGCCCATTTCCTGATCTGCAAAACCAGCGGCACAACGGCACCGAGGGCCCGTTGGGGGGAAGACAGGCTGCAGGATCGATGGAAGGCAGGTACGAGGCAGAGGCCCCGACTTAACCAAAAGGGGTTCCTGCTGAACCAGAGGCTGGACCAGGTGTTCCCGGAGTCCCTTCTCACCCGAGACCCTAGAGCCCTGGCTCCGGGGGCAGAGCCACAGTCAGCGCCCCCAGCGGGCTCCGAGCACGCACAGCCGCCCGCCGGCACACACACGTCCTTCTCGGAGCGTTGATCTGAGAGCGGAGGCTGGTTTCATGATTTTCGCTGGGGCAGCACAAGATAAAGTCAAGGCGTCCGATGGCTTTGCTGTTCCCTGGTAACCCCGCTCTCCTGGGCAGTAACACTCTCCGAGCCCCGCCAAGAGCACCGAAGTGGACAGCAGCCAGCGTGGAAGGCACGGTGTTCAGCACCGAACGCGACCTCCTAACGTCCTCTGTGCTTAATACCTCACTCCCCCGAGCCTGGGAGGGCCCTGGCGGGAGGGCTGTGCACCCACCCCGTCGGAGGGAAGGCTGGGCCCTAACCTCCCTCTTGGCCGGGGGGTGGGGGCACCTCTGAGACGACCCTAAACCACCATGGCCGAGCACATTAGCGAGGGCGCTGCCCTGACGGACGCGGAGACGGGAGGGGCAGGGCGGGCGGCGAGCCCGTGGGAGCGGGCGGGAACTGGAGTTCGGGCTCCAGCCCCAGCGTCTGTGGCAGGAACGTGCACGGGGGCGTGTGGTGTGCGTGTGCCTGCTGGGCGAGAGCACCTCGGACGCGGATGGGGTGTGTGTGGACACGCCGCCACGGGCGCCCGTACCTTCCCCAGCCCTCCGTGCCCGGGCCTGGGCCTCCAGGCGCCTCGGGGTCCTGGACGGGGTGTGCCGCCAGGAGGCGGGAAGCGTCGGGACAATGACGGGGTCACATCACCAGGACACAGGGGCCCAGCTCAAGGGCTCCCACCGGACGACCTGGGCAGTTTGAGCATCGAGATCATTAGACGGATAAGTAACCATCAACTAATGAAAAATGAGAATCCACGAGTCCGTCCGATAACAAACATACAAATGTCACCTAAATAAACTGAGCGAGGGGGTAAATACAAGAACCCACAGGAAGGAAGGAAGGACTGAAGGGAGGAGTGAGTGACTAGACGGAAGGACCTGCTCAGAGCAGAGGCCGGCTGACTGGTCCGGCGGAGGGTCCTGGAGGGCTCGTCACCCACGACCGTCGCGCAGCCTGGGACAGGCGAGACCCCTGACGTGGCTAAAGCAGGGGCACTCGCTGGACCAGGAGCAGGACGCCCGACCGCTTCACCGCGGGGAACGGTGACCAACAGCACAGAGACGGGACGGCCCTCAACTCGGGGCTTCCAAGGAGCCCACCCGACGGGAGTCCAGACGCGGACCCCAGGGCAGGCGGTGCATCCCCACGTCCGAATCCGGGATCGCAGCCAGAATCTAGTGGGGGTGGAGCACCACCAGGTCCAAAACAGGGACAGGGGGCAGCCTCCACCCACAACACCACGTCACGAGAGACAAAGGAGGCGGAGGGCTGCTCCAAATTAAGGGACTGTCAGGAGACGAGCAGCTAAACCAGAATGTGCTCCTGGGGAGGACGGTCCCAGGAAGAAAAAATGCTACAAGCGGGGGGTCAGCTGGTGGAAGCGGACCCCCCAGTAGCCTGAAGTATCACATGGACGCTCGCCTCCCCGAGACCGAGGGCCGCGCCGCCACTGCGGGGACGTGAGGCGATGCCCTCACGCTAAGCGTGTGCGGCGTCAATCCCACGCTGGGGCGCGCACTCCAAGGGCTCGGAACAGGTGCTCCAACCAGTACTTGTGCACGAGTGTCCACGGCAGCTCCCGCCACAGCAGCTGGCGGTGGAAACAACCCAGGTGTTCATCGACAGGTGGATACAACTTGGTCCGTCCACACGGCTCCTTGGCCCCGGGAGGGCGTGAAGCGCTGACACCGGCTGCAACACGGGGGAGCCCTGGACACACAGTGCTCCGTGAGAACCAGTCAGGAAAGGGCCGCACTGGGTGAGTCCGCTCACGTGAAACGCCAGAGCTGGCAAATCCACAGACAGGAAGCAGGAAGTGGGTGCCCGGCGCTGGGGGACGGGTGGGGAGGGGCTGCCAGCGGGGACAGGGTGAAGCAAGCATCTCTTGTTAGCGACCCACGACGGCCATACCGCTCTGTGAGCCCCTGAGAATCCCTGTCGCACACAAGTGAAAAGGGTGCAGGGACAGTGGGTAAGCTGCATCTCAGTGAAGCTGCTCCTGGAAAGAACCGGGTGCAGCACTGGGTCCTCTCCCACAGCTGCCTGCCTTGCTGGACGTCCAGCCCCGCAACACGACTCGATGCCACCGTCCGTTGCTGCCCACAAAGGGGAGACAGCCTGCACTGCCTGAGTATGTTAAGGGTTAAGCCGTGTGGAGTCCAAGAAGCTTCCGCTAACGTGTACTGCAAGTGTCTTCAATAAAGTTCTCTCTGCTGCCTTACTGCCTAGGAATTCACATTTTCTTTTCTTTTCCACAGTGGGAATCTAATCATCTGGGGCGTCTTTTGATTGTTTTTAAATCAAAAATAAAGAGAAAAAGACTTCAGTAAAAACTATAGCTGAATTTACTAGGTCATGCTCCGGCGCTTCATAAAGCCACGAAGGCCGGTTTTGTCCCTGTGACGAGTCTCTATGGGGCGCCCAGGGACCTGTGGGGCGGGCAGGGGGGCATCCCTCACCCACCGCCTCCCCAGGCACCCCCCAGCTCTCTGCAGCACGGAGGAAGGTGCGAGGGCAGAGGGGCGCGGACCGACCGCCGTCTCACCAGGGCGCTGGCACCGGACAGCCTGCTCAGAGCCCCGGGAAACAGGCATGTCCAGCGACTCCTGTGCCACTTCCTCCCCAGCGACTTCCTATCTGTGACAGAGCGCCTCCTGAGCCGGGGCACGGCAGCCGCACAGAAGTGCCTCCTCTCCGGCCAGGTGAGGCGTCTGTCTGAACATCTCCTGCGTCAATGGTTATCACGGAGACCTGCCTGCCCAGCACCCTTCTGGGCCGTCACCGAGGCCTGTCTGAAGATGATGCTGGCACTTAGCCTCGCAGCTGGGGGGACTCCAGGGACAGTGGAAGCGGGGAGGAGGAGGGCAGAGTCACCTGCGCCAACCCCGCTCCCCACTGAGTGCCCACCAGCCTCCTGGTCAAAGGGGTCTGAGCCTCTGAGCCCACCTTGCCCGCTGGCACATCCTGCAGGCCCCAGAAGGCCCGATGCAGCCTGCATCAACCAGCAGGCCCTCAGGGAATGGCTGTGGGTCCGCAAGACAGGCATCCCGAGGAAGCGGGGGCGCCGGCCATCAGAGCAGGACCCGCCCAGGCTCCTCAAAACCAGGCGCTGAGGCCGACACAGCACCACGAGGCCTGGAGAGCCCAGAAAAGGCTCTCCCGTCCCAGGACGATCCACGCGCCCCACGGGCACCTGCTGGAGCCTTTGCCTTCAACGCCCAGTTCAGTGTCGTCAGAAAAGGTCAGCTGCTCTGAGTTCATCTGATTTTTGCCATTGTCCAGTGGGTGGGGATCTCATCCGGAACAAGGGTTTTAAAGGCCAAAGGAACAGAGAACAAAAGTGGACGAAAACCTGACTGTAATTCTAAGCCTTTATAAGTGGGTGGAATCGATCTAAAACTTATCACAAGAAATCAGCCGTAGGGAGTCCTGGAGAGTCCAGTTATTAGAAAGGGCGCCGTCCCCGTCTGTCCAGGGGGCTGGTCCCGAGGACGGTGGGCATGGGACACGAGGTCTCTGAAGAGGGAACAGACCCTTCACGCAGAGCCCGTTCCCCCACTCCTCCGTCTGCCTGGACCCCACTACTGCACTCATCCACCTCCTGCCGCCCGAGCTCCAGGAGAGGGTGGGCCATACCCCGGTCTGGACAGGGCTCTGCACGACTCAGGCCCCCTGCACGGGCTGGGCCTCTACATGGAGCGAGCCTCGGTCCCATGCTGGGCCGCCCCCCTGGACACATGTGGGTCCCCCGCCCCCAGGAGACTCGGGCTCTTCCAGGGAGGTCACAACAAACTCCCAGAGCCAACCAGACAGGAGGTGGGCCCCACCCCCTGCTCAGAACATTCAGTCTTCAGCAGACGGGACGGTTTTCTTTGCCGACTCAACAATGTAAACCGCCCAGAAATGAAGAAAATCACAGCAGCCACGGTTTCAGGTCGCTAGTTTCACCCTTCGCAGAGTCAACAGCAGCGGTTCTTGTCCCTGAGGCCACAGTGCAGAACTCTCCCCAGGGCGGCTGCCGTACCTTCCCTGGGCGTGAAGAGTGGCTTGCAGGGCACGTCCCGCTGAGAAAATCCAGTGAGGTCCCCCAGAAGTCCCGTCACCCCGCCCTGACAACAGTGGTAACCTCTGCACTGGGCAACATGTGTAAAAGTCAGCCCCTTAAAGACATGGAAAATCGGAAAGGCCGGGGTCTCCCAGACCAATTTCCGGAAGAAAGCTTTAAATAGGGGACACGAGTGATGGAGTGTGAAGCCACCACAGGCCTAGCTGAGAAACGCCCATTAACAGTTTTTCGAAAGCAGTGGCTGTGGGTGGGGGTGAGGGAGGGGGAATTGGATGAATGCGTCCAACGCGTCCAAGTCCAAGGAGGGGACGCAGAGAGCAGGGAGAGGCCGCTGCGGCGAGTGGGGCGGAGGGCTTGGACCAGGAGGGGAGCACTTGGCGTGGTGAGAGCGGTTGGACCCTGGGTACATTCTGAAGTCAACAGGACTCAACAAGACTCGCGCATGGAAGAGAAGTGGGACATGAGAGACAGAAGGACAGACTCTGTGTGGTTCTACCCGCAAGGTTCTGGGGGAGTCAAGGTCACAGAGACAGAAAGTAGAGGGTGGGGGCCAGGGCTGGGGGAGGGGAGGGGGCGTCTGTGTTTCATGGGGGCAGAGTCTCAGTTCGGGAAGATGAGAAAGTTCCGGAGACGGACAGTGGTGATGGCTGCACAACAGTGAGAGTGTACTTAATGCCCCTGAACTGGACACTGAAAAATGGCTAAAGTGGTTGATTTTATTACGTTATGCATATTCTACCAGAATAAAATTATAAGGAATAAAGAGAAGGATTTTTGCCTGAGCAATGATGTTGCCGTTATTTCTCTGGGGAAGGTGGTGGATGGAACGCTCGGGGAGATGGAGACCTGGATTGCAGGCAGCTAAGTCTGAGGTCATGGTTAGGCACCCGGGCGGCTGCCGAGGGGCGAGGCTACAGGTGTGGCACACGCCGAAAGTCTGCGTGTGGCAGCGGCACCGAGAGCCAAGATGCCAAGGCGAGCGCGGGGCAGCGTGGGGAGAGAAGAAGGCTCCTCATGTGGACGGAGCAGGTGCCAAGGAGCGCGAGAGGGCAGCCTGTGGCTGACAGGGGGCGAGGCCCTCGGTCCACGGCCGGCAAGGAGCTGATGGGGAGTGAGGGTGGGGTGTGGAAGCAGATGGTCCCTGCCGAGCCCTCAGGTGAGGCTGCAGCCCAAGGGCTGAACCAGACGGTGCAGAGAGGCCCCACCCAGACCCCCACGCCCGGCTCTTTGAAGCCCCAGAATTTTGCAGTAATTTGTTACACAGCAAGAGGTGACTAACATATGGGGCTTGACAGCAGAAACGAAGACCTGCAAATCCCAAGACCTTGCAATCCCACCCCAGGCCTACACCCCAGAGAAGCTATGTCCATGGACGAGGGCGTCACCCATAACTGCCAACGACTCAGAGGACCTAATGGATGACCTATGTTCCTGCGCCAATAAAAAGTAACAATCTAGAGCTCTAACAACAGCATGGAGAACGCTTACAATAAACGTTAGTCAGAAAAGCAAAACACAGGGGCTTCCCTGGGGGCGCGGTGGTTAAGAATCCGCCTGCCAACGCAGGGGACACGGGTTTGATCCCTGGTCCGGGAAGATCCCACATGCCGTGGAGCAACTAAGCCAGCGCGCCACAACTACTGAGCCTGCGAGCCACAACTACTGAGCCAGTGCGCCACAACTACTGAGCCTGCGTGCCACAACTACTGAGCCCGCGCGCCTAGAGCCCATGCTCCACAACAAGAGAAGCCACCGCAATGAGAAGCCTGCGGACTTCAACGAAGACCCAACGCGGCCTAAATAAATGAATAAATTTATCTTTTTTTTAAAAAAGCAAAATACAGGAAAGCGGGGATGGGGGAGGTGGCGGGGCGACTGGGAGGTTGGGAGTGACACGTAGACACTGATGTGTATCAAACAGACAACTAATAAGAACCTGCGGTATAAAAAAATAATGATAAAATAAAATTTTTTTAAAAAGCAGCAAAATACAAAAGTAGAATGCAATTCCAACCATGTAAAGTTCAACTACAAGCAAAACCAAACTATCATTTAGGGATGCATCACAGGAAATATTGACACAAGTCTAAGAAAAGCAGGGGGATGAAAGAGGCGCTGAGTTTTGTTTCTCGACCCAGCTGTGGTTTCCTTTAAGTTGCATGTACCTCCTGTTTGCTTACTTTACAATAAAAAAGGAAGGAAAGAAATCCACCATACAAAGTATGCCTGTCTGCGGCCATAAATGAAATTCTTCCACTTAAATCACAGCTGCTCAGTTTAAAACTCCAGGCTCAGATCAGAATTTAATACCGAAAGTCACTACCATTTCCCAGGTAAAGCGGTCACCTTCACTAACCCACACCCCCTGCACCTGTTTCTGAAAGTCAGGTCAAGTAAAGGCTAGAAATTAGATACAACGCTGGTAACACCAGACCCAGAATTAGAAACTTCAATGAGAAAAGGACAGCGATTCTTTTTTGCCTCAAAATACAGTCTGAAGGAAATAATTTCCCCTAGACGGGTAAGCTTGAAAGGAGAATAGAGGAGAGACAGGGCAGGAAGATGGACTGGGGTGCAGGGGAGCAGCCCACCACACTGACTTAACCCAAGTCCCCGGGGCGCCCCCAGGGCTCCAGCCAGGGGAGAACGCGGGGCAGCAAGACACACAGAAAATGGCACGTGGATGAGTGTCTTTCTTACAAACTACAGGGAAACGCGGTTTACATGCGCGGGAATCTTGGAACCTCCCCGCCAGTTACAAATTCCCACTCCCTCTTCAGACACACGGGGCACCTGGGCGACCGGAGAGCAGAGGACGAGCGTGCCAGCAGCCCGGCTGCTCAGAAAACCCGCCTCCACCCCGGGGACCCCGATGGTTGGCGGGGCCCTGGCACCGGCTACACAGCCCAGGCTCCAGGGCCGGGAGCCCTGCTCGGCCAGATGGGGCGGAACACGCGCCCGTGCCCGGGGAACACATACTCTGCCAGGGCCGGAGCCCAGCCCACACTCGCCAGTGTGCCTGCACACGCGTGCACACAGACACAGCCACACGCACGTGACCTCATGACAAAGACCCGCAAGCACACGCTCATGCAGACGTGCACACACGCACACACTCCCCGTGCGCTGTCCACACCTTGGCTGACGGGGTCCCTGAGCCTGCCCTGGGGGACCCTCCGTGCCATCAGGAGGCACGTTTCGAAACCCCCCTTGGTCCCCCAGGCGTGGTGCTGCATTAACCTCTCCCGAACGGAGCCCATTGCGGAGGGCCCCATGCTGACCGCACAGCAGACATTCAGGGCGAGGCCAGCGGCCGGCCTGGCTGGAGGGCTCGGGGTGCAGCTTTCTTTCAGGTGAAAGAAGAGCAAGAGAAGCTCGTGCGGAAAAGCACCGTCTGCCCCCCACGGACCGACAGAGCTCACTGCGCTCACCTAAGCAGGAGACCCCGGCTTCCAGGGTCGTCAGCAGTCACCAGGGTGACACGGCAGCAGACGAGATGTGGTCACCTGGAGGCTCCGTGCCCCAAAGGTCATTGTCACACAAGGCACCCTTCGCGTGTCCGTTGGTTTCGAGCATTCAGCTGGATCGTCAGGCATTTACTGATGAGACTCTTGACCAAGCCTGACTTCCTGGTATGAAGTCCAGGACGCACACCTTCGTTCATTACTTACGTTAAAAAACAAACTGCCCTCCCCTGCCCTCCCTCGCGGGAACTCCTGGCACGGACACAGGCTGTGACTCCTCTGCAGCACAGAGCCGGGGAGGGGCCAGGGGCTCCTGGGGGGTCTGACCCTGCAGCCAGAACTCAGTTCAAACAGAGGACTAATTCATAAAACTGCTAAATCCCAGCAAATGTAGAAATTTGCTCAAATCAGTTTCTATGCCCCCTACACAAACATTAATTCCACCCTCCAGAAAGGATATACGTTAACACATATGCCTCCCGTTCTCATCACCACAGAACACACACAGCTGCCGCATACAAGCGTGTCCTCGAGGCACCGTGTCAGCTATTTAGCACGTTACCTCGCGGCAGCCTAGGCGACCCCGTGTGATCAGGCCGTACTGTCTCCACTTGACGGTGTCAGAGAGAAGCGTGGTGCCCAAGGTCACGACCGGCTGGCGCCCTGCGTAAGCCTCTGTCCACCTGAGCCAAGCGGTACCAAGTCCTACCCCACAGCCCTGCTCTGAACTTGGAAGCGGGGCGGCGAGCCCTGGCTGGAGACAAAGGCGGGCACTTTCCCCGGAGCCCCCATCTTTCCAGTAACGGGTGCCTGTTCTGACTGGGCTCCTGGCTGCCCAGCTGGAGGTCACAGGCCCAGGCTGCCCGCAGCTTCCTGGTCGGCTCCTGAAGAAGAGGCCACTGACCCTCACTGTCTGCCCCCGCCCGGCGCTAACCGCACACGTGGGGTGGGCTCTCACCGACCGTACACCGGGGCAGCAGCCCAGGGGCGGCAGGACGGCGAGGCCGGAGGAGCCGGGTCCCTGGACGACCCCAGGGGTCAGCCGCCCCAGCCCGGGCCGCTTGCCTCCGCACTGTGACATTTCCATCCTACGTAAGGCACTGGATTTTGGGGTCTCCGCGTCACGGCAGTTGGCCTGTGCCCTGACACGTGTCTGTCCGTAAGCCTCCACCTGTGTCCAGTTTTTGGCCCTTCCTGCATGCTGAGCCCTGTGCCGGCACCCGCCCCGTTCCTGGTCCTGGTACCACTACACACACCCCAGACCCAGGTCCCTCAGCCACACTCTTCAGCCCCCGCCCCATGCCAGGGGGGGCCTGGTTCCAGCCGTCCCGCACCTCCAGGCCAGGCAGGCTGCTGCGTGGAGGCGCCCGGCTTTGGTGGCCACCGTGCTAAGCCCTCAAGAACGGGCGGGGCTCTGTCAGGCCAGCAGAGGCTCAGGACGCAAAGACAGCGTCGTCGGGCCAAACCTGGCGTCGGTGGTGAGCAAGGACCTCAACCGCCACTCTCCTTTGCCTTTTAAGACATCACCTCTGAGCACACACTCAGAGCTGATCCATACCTAGAGGCCAGGGCCTCCGGTACACGCAGGTGTGTCCTGACATCCACACCTCCACAGCCGCGCTCAGGTGTGCCTCTGGGCAAACGTCCATCAGCGTATGTTCCCGGGGTCGGCCCAGCTCAGACCAGCCAGCCTCACCAGCAGAAGCCCCCCAGGGGCCGCCGTTTACACCAGATGCCACTTCTGCCCTCACAGCGGGAGACACGAGCGCTGTGCCTGGGAAAACCATCTTCAAAGCAGCAACTGTTTTCCCAGCTGTGAACACTCCATCCTGGGAAAGCTTTTCATTCCATTGCAAAAATACTTTTGAAAAGACTGAACAAATATTCGGCTTCATCTGTCCATTCTGGTATTTTAGAACCAAAACTGGAGAACTTTCTCGAGTACGTGGTCTGATGAACCAGTGACTAACATTCCTTATAATCATGAGTGAACCTTCTAACGAAATAAGCTTCCTGAACTAAATGTGGTGTCAACTCACTTAACCGAGAACGATAAACCAAGTGGCTTCCTGTGAACGGCGGGAAGTGGAGGTGATCTCAGCAGAGACGGGACCCCAGGCCAGGGGGTCACAGTGACGCGTAAGTTCAGGGAGTGACTGCGGCCCCCTCCCAACACCAGGACACAGCAGACCCCCCAGCAGACCCCCCGGGAGACCAGGCTCCGGGCAGCCCTGCCATCGCCGCGCAAGGGCCCTCCTCTCACAGAAGGGGGTGGTCCCGGCGCCGGCTTCCCGCGGGGACAAGACGGGGCAACCCTGGGCTTCAAGGGACACGGCAGGAGGATGGGGCTGCCTGACCCCAGGTCAGGGTGTGGTTCCGACCCCAAAATGGCCAAAGGACTACAAACCAGTGAGAGTTTAATCGTTACTCACGTCACAGACCGTCTGGGCTAAAGAGAGGTGGGGAGACCTGAAAGCCAGGCAGGGAGGAAGGCCCAGGCTCAGTCAACGTGCCGACACCGCTCTGTGCTCCTCCACGGTCTCTGTGTTTTCCACAGTGGGTGTGTTCTGCTCGTATAAGGTGGGGGACTTTGTTTTTTAAAAATAAATTAAGGATGATGTTGGAAATGACACTATAAACTGAGCCTGCACAAAGAGGTCCTGTGCCAGACACGCCTTCACAGAGGGACCAGAGAGGGAAAGAGTGGGGCTTTCAGGGCGGGACTGGGGGGCAGGAGCGGGGAGCTTCCCTTTTTCAACTTTCCTTTACGATTTCGACGCTCTTTATTCAGGAAGCACGTACAGCGGCGCAGGGCACGCAGCACGAAGTCCTCACTGGGACGAGGGGCTTTCATTCCCATGATCTTAGACGCCGGGGTAAGTGGCCCGCGGGGACGTTACAGGACCTCCGGGACTCCAGGGCGCGTGTGGGCACCGGCGGGAGACCTGGCCCAGCCAGAACGAGGACCTGCCTCCTCGTCCCAGGTCTGCGCTGGGGGAGGGGACAGCAGAGGCCATCTGTTCCGGCCGCCCACGGCCGGAGGGGAAGGCAGGCGGGCCGGCGGAGGCTGGGGGCCCCCACGCAGGCTCTCTGGGCTCTGCTCGCGGCGGAGGGGGCACGGGCCAGGGCGCGAGGAGGGAGGAGCGCCAGGAGGGGCGCGGTCCCAGGGGAAGGGCCTGGGGGGGGGGGGGGTCAGATCCAGGACGCCCTTTACCGTAGAGAAGACAGTGCAAAAGCGGCCAGAGGAGATGCCACCCAGGGGACGGGGGCCCCGAGACCTAGCTGCTCGCTCAGACGCGCGCCCCGTGAGCACCTCCAGGCAGCCCCCCACGCTGCTCTTTGGGCAGCTGGCCCAAGCGAGAGACCGGTGGAGAGGAGTCAGGCCACAGTGCACCCCGGCAGCAGAGAGAGGTCGCTAGCGGGGACGAACAGGCCACGTTCTGATGGGGGGCGGGGCGGGGGGGGTCTTCCAGGTCTTACAGAAAACGGAGCAGCTGGCCCTCCTGGGAGCCCCCCACCTTCCTACACTGACCAGGGAACCAAAGGGCCGGCACAGGCACCAACCTGGCGGCCGGCAGCGGGGCCCTGCAGCCTGGGAGTGGCCAAGGGGCTGTCTGTCTAGGGCAAAAGCCATAAAAATAACTTGGCTGGAAAAATATCTGAACCGTTAGGACAGAGCTCTCTCAGCACAGGGTTTTCTCAAACCTATACAGAAAAGGTGAACTTTGTAACAGAACTGGCAAAAACACACAGGCAGCTCACAAGAGAAAAACAAGTGACGGTTCACGGTCGCAATGAAAGCAACTGAAATTACAACAACCATGAGGGACCCTTTTCTCTCTGTCACGCTAGGAAACGTGAAAGACGTTACGACACCCAGATCTGGTGTGGGCACCGTCCCACACGGAAAAGACACTGTATCCACTGTAGGACACTGAGGACACACCCCAAAGTATAAACCACAGAGTTCTCTCGCGGGGGCAGGATTCAGCTATCTGGTTTCTTCTGTATGTTTCTATTTCTTTTTTTTTTTTTTTCCCCATTTGGCCACGTATATATAACTCAGGAAAAATAATAAACATTCCTTTTTTAAAAGTACGTTTTGCGGAGCTATTTTCTGCTGACCACGAGGAAGCAAAGCTCACAAACATGGCCCTGGCTGACGAAGAGGCAATTAAAGCATTAGAAACCGACGTGTGGACAGCTGGGCCTGGGGGCGGGGAGGGGACAGGGGCCACGGGTCTCCAGGGCAGCAGGACGCTGAGCAGTTTCCAACTCTCCTCTGACGGTCCAGAGTCAACAAATGAGCCGCGAAAACCCATTGTAGAGACAGAGGTACACAAGCCCACGGCCAGCCTACCAACGGAACACGGGCCCTGGGGCCGCAGCCCCGAGGAGCTCCTGGAAAAGGGGACAAGGACGTCACACGGCAGGGCTGACAAGGGCCACATCGAACACGGATGCAGCAGCACGGCGCCGCCAGCAGGCTGGGAAGGCTCTCCCGTACAGCCCACCCAGCAGCATCCAGAACTGATATGGCCGACAGCACACATATCACTAAACTCCAGAGAAACGAGAGTTTAATTCTGCCCCCGCCAGTTCCCAGGACAACTCCAGCCGTCCTCGTCAACGTGAGTGCCGCACTCAGCAAGACTGAAATATTAAAGCAGCGAGACGCCGAACACTAGTGGAGATGCAGAGAAGCCGGATCCCTCGCACGACGGGGGCATGTACAGGGGCGACCGCCCCGAAGGCGGGTAGCTGCCGGGCAGTGACACGAGCACGGACCACACGACCAGCCGTCATGCTCCCGGGCGATTTCCCCGGAGAGAGGAACACGCGTTCATGGACGTTCACGGCACTTTGGTGGTAAAGCCAAGACTGGAAAACACCCGAGTGTCCTTCACTTAGTGAAGGGCTGCAGAGCAGTGGCCCAGGAGCCAGTGGTGACAGCAGCTCTGTGTCAGGACACCTGCGGTAAAACTGCGCAGAAACGCACGCGCGCCGGCACAACTAATGGCATGTGAGCGAGCTCGGTGAGCGGTATCGACGTCCCTCCTGGCTGCAACACCACAGTCCGTTACCAGTGGGGCAAACCGGGCACAGGGCACATGGGCCTCCCTATAGTTTCTGCAACTTCCTACCTAACCTACAGTTATTTCAAAAATAAATTCTCTTTAACAAAAGCGAGAGCCCCAGGACTTCGACACGAACGCTGAGCCCCTCGGCCACCCATCCAGGACCCTCCAGGCAGGCCTGGGGCTCAGCCTGGCGTTCGGAACGCGGCTCCTGTCACAGCGAGAAGAGTCCGCACCAACATCGCCCGACGCCGCGATGGAGCGCCACGCTCCAGGGCACGCGCGGTGCGGTAAGATCTGGAAGGACCGCAGCAGCCCCCTGCCCACCGGGCGGTCTCACCTGAGTGCTCCCGGAGGCCGCGGTCCTCCTGTCATCAGCCCTGTGTGGGGCGGGGCCCGCGGCAACCTTCAAACGGCAGCCAAGAGCCCAGAGGCCCCCGACCTTCCCGGGGAGGCGGCAGGTCGGTGAGGCCACGGGCCCAGGGAAGGGCTTCCTGCCGTCGGAGACCAGGAGAGCCCGGACTGATCCGGGAGGGCCCCTGGAGCCACCTCGTGCCTCCCGACCGGCTGCAAGGCCCCAGCCCCCAGCGACGCCTTCTGGCCAAGGGACCGGGGCTCCTGTGTCGTCCCTGCGTCACTGTGCGCACGTGTAAGACGTGTGTCTCACTGGGCTGCGGTCAACGTTTCAGAGTGAATGATCTGGCGGAATCACGCTGAAGTCTCTGGTTTCTTGAGAAATGCTCACCTTTTGAGATAAAAAAGATTCAAAAAGATGTGTCTGAGATTATAAGCCGTAACCGGTTCTTTGGGGAGAGGGTTTTATTGAGGGGAGGGGTTGGGTGTTCTCCATCGCGTTTGTAGTTTGACTCTCACCCCATGCTCTCCAGGCATGTGTGGGGACGGAAAAGCCTGCCACCACCTCGCGGACACGTCCGACCTCGTGGACACGTCCGACCTAAGCGCTACCGGTGGCCAGGCTCAGCTTCCCAAAGCCACCCACACACTGTCTGCTACTTAGTGCAAATCAGAGGAAATTGGTGAAAAACAGCAACTACTTCCAAGGTCAGAAGCCACTCACCATCACATTTTCTATGTTGCATGAGATTTTTCCACCCAAACAGGAACCAATGTGCTTGTAAACCCAACATTAAGCGATGTGGTAAGTTAACCACAGCTCCATCTATAAACGAGTATAAGTTGACATACCTGCTATTTTTTGGCTACAAGTATAGGCTGAAAAAGCCATTGCAAATTACTAAAACTAGGAGGACACCTTGAAGCTCCCTAACCTCTACCCCACTCCCCACCTCGCCTCATTCACCTGCTTTAGAAAACTCTCAGCAGGTTATCAGAATTCGTTGAAAAAAAGATGTAATAATTAACACTCCCATAACCTATTACATGTTAAAACATATAAATTAATGCAACATTAAATAAAATCTGTTTTTAGCAGCACAAAATCCCAATTTTTAACATGTATTTGCTGAACACGCGTCCCAGTTTGATCTCAGGGAGCTGCTGCTAAGTTTTATCAGTTATAGAAAAGTTAGGTTAAGGGTCAACATGGAGAATGTGTGAAAACAGGGAGAAGAAAAATCAGAAGGTTGGCCAGGCCAAGAAGATCAATTTCAGAAAGGAACTGGGGCAGAGAGAACGTGCCCGGAAGGCGGAGGAGCACAGCCCGTGGCTGAGTCAGGACGGATGGGAAGAAGGGGGGGGTGGTACCGAGAACCCCAGGACATCTTCCACCCTGGATCACAACAGGCCTGCGGGCCTGCACAGACCCGCCTTCACCACAATGGTGCATTTTAATGGTATGTTACACAGAAAACAGACAAACGAAGTCTACACCAGGTGTGCTATAGGGACACTGTCCAGGTCACGTACTCACTGAGAAACAAGTTAGATATCTCCGGAGAAAACCATAAAACTTTCCTGAATGACATAAAAAACAACCTCAATAAAGCATGAAAGATTTCTCAGGAAATCTGAAAGTGGACTGCAAAATTCAAACCAAAAAGAAAATATGACAAAGGCCCAGAACCCTGTCCCAAAAAACAATAAGTACTTAGTGTACTAGATATTAAAACGTATTTTTAAGAACTAAAGTATCAGGCTTCCCTGGTGGCGCAGTGGTTGAGAGTCCGCCTGCCAATGCAGGGGACACGGGTTCAAGCCCTGGTCTGGGAAGATCCCACATGCCGCGGAGCAACTAAGCCCATGTGCCACAACTACTGAGCCTGCGAGCCACAACTACTGAAGCCCACGCGCCTAGAGCCCATGCTCTGCAACAAGAGAAGCCACTGCGCCGCAACGAAGAGTAGCCCCCACTCGCCACAACTAGAAAAGCATGTGCGCAGCATCGACGACCCAATACAGCCAAAAATAAACAAATAAAATAAATTTACAAAAAAAAAAAAACCACGAGACACCACTTCACACCCAGCAGGATGGTGAGAATCAGACAGAGAACAGTGCTGGTGAGGACGTGGAGAAAGTGGAATTCTTACACGAGGCTGGTAGTGGAACGAGATGTAAAACAGGGCAGATGCTGCAGAAAAGTCTGGTGGTTAGGAGTTAAGTACAGAACTACCATATGGTCCAGCAATTTCACTGCTGGGTCTACAGCCCAGGAACTGAAAACAGGTGTTTAAACAACAATGGGCACACGAATGTTCCCAGAAGCACTGTTCACAGCAGCCGCAGGTGGACACAGCCTGGCCAGTAACTAAACAGAGTGCAGCGTATTCACATAAAGGAATGTTATCCAGCCATGAAAATTCAGGAGTGAAGCACTGACACACACGACCACATGGATGAACCTCGAAAACCTGACGCTAAGTGAGGGAACTCAGACACGATGTGTGACACAGGTCCCATACTGTATGCTCCCTGTACAGGGAATACCCAGAAGAGGTAACCCAGGGAGACAGAACGTGGGGGAACCGGGCCTGGGCGCAGGGTCGGGAGGGAGCGCCCCGCCAGTTCTGGGTCTCCCTCCAGGTGGGTATGATGCCGTGCGGCTAGACAGAGAGGGACGGTCACACAACATGTTCATGTACTGAAGTGTTGCTGTAAAGTGGCTAGTTTGATATCGGGCCCGTCAGCTCCCATCACAATCCTGGATGTTTAATTCCGTCACCAGACCCTCCTGAGCTCCGCCTGTGTTAGTGTCGCTGTGTCCGTCTCTGGGTACCAGCAACCCCCATTTCAATTCTTAAATATATGAACTGAGTATCCTGGCAACCAGCACTTTAAAAAACAGAACTACCCTGAAAAGGACACGTGACTGTCTGCTTTAGAAAAAGCCTCCACACGATCAGTCTGGATAAATAGACGGACGAGATTCACAAGAAACTAAGACACTTCTGATCTTACAAATCAGCAATTAAAAGACAAAGGACCCAGTTCAAAAATGGACAACGGGCCTGAACATACGTTTCTCCAAAGAGAGACGACGGCCAATGAGCAGCTTACAAGATGCCCAACATCAGTCACAAGGGAAACGCCAATCAAAGCCCAGGGACACCGCCCCACGCCCATCAGAGGGGCCATAACCAGAATCAACCATGGACAGCAGGGCTTGGCAGAGAGGCGGGCAAAATACGACACAACAATTCTACTCCTAGAAATATAAAAATGAAAATACATGTCTCACGTAGAGAACAGACAGGAGGACACAGGGTGGAAAGGGGAAGCTGGGACGAAGTGAGAGAGTCAGAGAGAGCGCTGACATATATACAACACCAAACGTAAAATAGACAGCTAATGGGAAGCAGCCGCATAGCACAGGGAGATCAGCTCGGTGCTCTGTGACCACCTAGAGGGGTGGGAGGGAGACGCAAGAGGGAGGGGATACATGTATACATAGGGCTGATTCACTTTGTCATACAGCAGAAACTAACACAACATTGTAAAGCAATTATACTCCAATAAAGATGTTAGAAAAAAAGAAAGAAAGAAAAAAAATACACGTCTCACAAAAACATGTGTTCATAGCAGCATCACCCATAACATATAAAGGGAGAAAGAGGACGGGACAGACGACGTGCTACCACTTGTGTACACACACGCAACAGACGTGGCTATGCACAAAAAAATGTCTGGAAAGAGACTAACACCCATAAAAGTGCGAGGAAACAGAAGAAACATAAAAGTCTGGCCTAGTGGGAGAATGTTTTTTTTGTTTGTTTTTTTTTGGGGGGAGAATGTTTTGAATTTTGTATCATGTCCTGCATCACCTAATAAAAACATAAATATTGTTTTAAAGCACTATAGAAAAGAAAAAGAGAAGAAAAACAGATAAGTAGAACACAATGTAGACCCTAGAAAATTTGGAGAATAGAACATGTTCTATCAAAAGGACAGAATATTCAGTAAGTGATATGGGACAACTGAATCTTTCTTTAAGAAAAAAAATGTCAGATCCCTGCCTCACATAACACAAATTTCAATTCACTGAAAAAACTACAAAAAGTGGAGAAAAATATAATAAAATGTTTGCAACTGTGGAAGAGAGGACTTTTTAAGGGAACAAAAAAGAACAAAAACAGACACCACAAAGCAAAACGGACAGACACTCGCCTGCACACTACTGAAAGCCCCATGGAAACATCAAATTCAGGAGACAAAAGACACATGGGGAGAAAGCCCATGTATTAGACACACAAAAAGTCCTTTTTTACAAAAGGCGATCAGTTCAACAGAAAAATAGGCGAAAGATGTGATGAGGAAATTCATAGAAGACAAATGCTTAATAACTAATCGAAAAATGTCCATCTCACTAGGGATCAGGAAAATATAAATTAAAAACAGATTCTACTCTTCACCCACCAGATTGGTAGGAATAAAAGATGGATGGTACCCAGTGCACGCTATAATGCCAGGACATGAATTCTGGGGCCCTGAGGCATCATGTATCAGATTTCAAATGCTGCGTCTCCAAGAGAAGCATCACACAGGCAAACAGACCTAAATGGGCCTCTCTCCAAGAAGACACACAGAAGGCTGACAGGCACATGAAAAGATGTTCAACACCACTATTATTAGAGAAACGCAAATCAAAACCACAACGAGGTACCACCTCATACCGGTCAGAATGCCCATCATTAAAAAGCCCGCAAACAATAAATGCTGGAGCAGGTGTGGAGAACAGGGAACCCTCCTACACTGTTGATGGGAATGTAAATTGGTACAGCCACTATGGAAAACAGTATGGAGGTTCCTCAAAAAACTAAAAATAGAGTTGCCCTATGATCCAGCAATCCCAGTCCTGGGCATATATCTGGAAAAATACTAATTCAAAAAGATACACGCACCCCTATGTTCACAGCAGCACCATTCACAATAGCCAAGACACGGAAACAACCTAAATATGCATCGACAGATGAGTGGATAAAGATGTAGTGCATATATACAGTGGAATGCTACTCAGCCATAAAAAAGAATGAAATAATGCCACTTGCAGCAACATGAAGACCTAGAGATGATCATACTAAGCAAAGTAAGTCAGACAGAGAAGGACAAATACCATATGATAACACCTTATATATGGAATCTGAAATATGACACAAATGTACTTATCTACAAAACAGAAACAGACTCACAGACACAGAGAACAGACTTGTAGTTGCCAAGGGGGAGGGGAGGTGGGGGAGGGATGGATTGGGAGTTTGGGATTAGCAGATGCAAACTAGTATATACAGAATGGATAAACAACAAGGTCCTACTGTAGAGCACAGGGAACTATATTCAATATCCTGGGATAAACCAGCATGGAAAAGCATATGAAAAAGAATGTATATGTATAACTGAATCACTTTGCTATACAGCAGAAATTAATACAACATCGCAAATCAACTATACCTCAATAAAACTGAAAAATAAATAAATATGTACAGCCTCCTCTCTGTCAATTATACCTCAATAAAGCTGTTTTGAAAAACCACACACACAGTAAGACACAACGACACCCCCAAGAGAGGCTGACAACACCAAGTGGGGGCAAACACGCGGAGCACGGAGGACCCTCCACGCGGCTGGCGGGGCGCACAGTGGCGCAGCCTCCTTAGAGGACAGCTTAGCAGTTTTGTAAGGTAAACACACACTTCCATACGATCCTTTCCAGTCCTAGGAATCTACCCAAGAAAAATGAAAACAGAGGCCCTTGTACACAGCACACTCAAAACAGCCCCCAACTGGCGACAACCCAAATGTCTAGACCCAGGTGATGGAGAGTGTGATGAGTCCAAAGGACAGGGGGACACGGGGAGCGGGGAGGGGGTAGCAGGCTGGCTCCCCCAGGCAGCGACGGGGCCGCGCGGCATCCCAGAGCCTCTCTGGTCTCAGGGTCCCAGTCTCAGAGTCCCTCTTAGGCCCGCAAGCCCACAGTTTACAGCTCCCAGGGGCCGACCACCGAGTACTCAGTGCTCACAAAGTAGGAAACAAGAACTGTGGAACAAGGGAATTTCTGCTAAGCAAAACAAGTCGGGCTCCCAGGGAGCCGTCTGTAAAGATCAGCGACCCCTCACCCCAGCTAGTTTAACGACCAGGAGTCCGCTGCCAGATCAGAAACACTGCTTGAGGCAAAATACCATTGGTATGAAGTCATTTTGCTGAGCAAATTCTCAAGGCCATGAAGTTCACAACCTCGTCTGATGGTTTTGAAGCACTTGTGGGCTTAATGCCCATGTAATTCCTCTGATTTTTCCAGGTTGAAAAAGAAGGAGAAAAGATGCCCCATGTTGAGCTTTGCCTCCTTTCCACACGAAGGACACGGCATGGCCTCCTACAGCCCAGCTGCCCCCGTCATGTGTCAGCAGGGCCCACGAGGACACGACAGACGCACATGGCTGCGCTGGGCCCTCGGGAGCCCGGGGCTTGGGGGTGGCGCACACCGTGTTCCGAAGGCACAAAGTGGCGCCCATCCCTCCAAAAGTACGCATCACTCCCCACTCCAGATGGTCACTCCAACCAACGGAGGGCCATCTGGTCAACGTGTGCGAGCTCTTCCTCCCTGGACGTCAGCGTTTACAGCCAAGGGCGAGTCGGACGCACTCCCCAAACGGTCTGGGCCAGGCGGCAGGGGAGGGCGGTGACATCTCAGCCTGTGTCCTTGTACGACCAGAGTCAGGAAACCCAAGCAAGGGCCTCTCCTCCCCACCAGCTGCCCAGGGACCATGCCCATGACCTGGCCTCTCCGGCCAACTCCCCTGTGAAGCGGCAGCGCACCCACACCTCCGCCCCTGGCATCTCAGGGCTGCCAGAACCCAAGGTCAAAGTGCTTCTGTGAACGGAAACGTGTTTTGCAGACATAAGAGGTTCTACTTAGCGAGACCCAGAGCCAAGAGCTGAGCTAACCAGCCCCTGGCTCCCCCCACATGCCCCCGGCTCCCCCACTACCTCCTGGCTCCCCTCACACACCCCCCGGCTCCCCCCACACACTCCCAGCTCCCCCCACACACCCCCCGGCTCCCCACACACACACCCAGCTCCCCACACACACCCAGCTCCCCACACACACCCAGCTCCCCACA
>NC_041227.1:81027520-81037939 GCF_002837175.3 Physeter macrocephalus
ACCCCCAGCTCCCCCTACTCCGCCCCCCCACCCCCATCTGCAGACAGCCTGAGTGTATTTACAGCAGCAGGAGGCAGCCAGCGCAGCCTAGGTGCCCGTCCAAGGCGGCAGTCACTGGCTCCAAGGGTGACAGCTGCTCTGGTGTGTCTCCCCACCTCCCAGGTCCGGCTCAGCATCTGGGGTGGTACCTCCCCAGGGAGGGCGGGGTGGGGGGCTGAGGCCTGAAGACCCCTCATCACCACACAGCTGTGCTCGCTAGACCAGTCCGCCCGACCCTGTCAAGCCGGAGCCTCCTCTGGAAGGGGTCCAGGGACATGAAGACAGAACCGGAGCCCATCTGCCCCGCCCTAAGCCCAGCTCACGAGGAGGGTTAAGAAGCTACCAGACGGGCAGACATGGGCCAACTCCGAGACCCCTGTGCTCAAGCACTGCCTCGGAAGAGGGAAAACCCTCGAACCCCCCGCCTCGCGAGCCCCTCTAGCAGGACAGGGCAGAGGACAGGCGCGGGGCAGGGCCTCCCGGGAGCGGCAGCCGGCACCACAGGCAGCCGGCACCACAGAGCCAGCCAGCGCCGGGAGGGCTCGTCCCCCCCGCCTCGGGGGCACCGCAGGCCACCCCCTCCTCCACTATCCCAGCCCACGCGCCCCTCGGGTCAACGGCAGGAGCAAGAAGTGGACGGGGGCTCAGCCGCAGATGTCACACGCTGTGGACAAGAGCACCAGGGCAGCGGGACGGGACGGGACAGGAGAGGGATGGGCCCCCAGCCGAGCGCCCCCCCCCACCACCGTGGGGCTCCCAGCGCGTGAAGCATCCCCCCTCGGGGATCCTTCAGCCCTCCTGGCGCGGGCTCAGGGCCTGGGCTGTGGGAAGTGACTGCACAGGGACCCGAGGGTCCCTGGACGGGCATTTCCGGGAGGACAGCACCATGGCCAAAGAGGGGGCAGAGGCTCCTTGGGGCTCCTTGCGGGGGTTGGCGCAGGAGCTGGGGCGGGGGCAGTGCAGTACTTTTCCACGGGCTCCCAGCGACGGGAACGCTCTCTCCAGGCCCTGGCCAACCACCCTCTGCAGACGGAAGAGTCCCTCCTTTTAAAAGGCCTAACACAGCAGCTCCCCAGCTTCCCACGAGAACCGGAGGGCGAGCGGGTGAAGAGTATTTTGACGAGCAGAGACCAGGATGTGGTCTCGAGGAAGCACAATCTCCACTTCCTCGGGACACCAGCCCCAAGCCCAGCACTGACCGCGCAGGGACCCACCCGAGACCCCCCAGCGCCCCTGGGGACCAAGGCGAAGCTGCAGAGCACAGACCCCATGGGGACCATGTGCACAAGTTACTAACCAACCAACCAAAAACCGAGGCAGCAAGAGAGACTGGAAGGAAACATACCCAAATTCTTCTTCCTACTTTTGTTTTCCAAATTTCTTTTTTTCTTTTTTTTTTTTTTTTTTTGCAGTACGCGGGCCTCTCACTTTTGTGGCCTCTCCCGTTGTGGAGCACAGGCTCCGGACGCGCAGGCTCAGCGGCCGTGGCTCACAGGCCCAGCCGCTCCGCGGCATGTGGGATCTTCCCGGACCGGGGCACGAACCCGTGTCCCCTGCATCGGCAGGCGGACCCTCAACCACCGCGCCACTGGGGAAGCCCCAAATTTCTTTTAATCAACATGTACTTAAATAACAAACAACAACAACAAAAATCACTTTTAAAACAATTGCCTGAATTTAAGAATCATTACCCATCTCAGGCAGAACCTTTAAGCTGTGCCAATATTTATCATAAACCCACACAGTGTTGGGGGTCCTGCCAGTGACCAGCAGCCAGCAAGCAGAGACTACTCAGAAAGCTAGCGATTTGTAACAAAATTACAAGTCACCAGGACTTGTCACTTGGAGTCCCTTTTAAAGAAACTGGAGGAGTCTAGAAAAAGTAGGAAACTGTCCAGGAAAGGCCCAAGAAATTCACATGTACTGGAGGTTCTGCAGGGATTGGGGGCCAGACCACCGAATGAGAACTGCAATAGCTCTAAAAAACCAGTTTCCCTCTAGGGTCTAGAAACCAAAAAGGCCTGACAAAACTGGGGCTCCAGTGGCAGAGAAGGTGAGAACGACGAGAAGGGGCCCAGGGGACACGAGACTGGCTACGTGCCCGGATGAGAGCAGGATGTGGGGGCCAGCGATGCGGCCCGGCTGGCTGACCTGGGTCCTGTAAGCACGGGCCTTCTGTACAGGGAGAGGCGCCCGGGCTCGGGTAGCGCCAGACCTGCGGTTCTCGGCCGGAGAGAAGGCAGAGAAAGGGGCACCCAGGACAGGTACGGGCCTGAGTGCCGGCCTGGCTTCCTCCCTGACACCCAGAGGTGGCAGCTGGGAGACGACCCCGGACCCAGTGGAAACGCTCTCTCGGCACAGGCCCTGCACCTGCCCACCCACCACGGAGGAAAAGTGCCGTCACGCGTGCACCTGGCACAGAACTGCCCAGCCAGCCGGTGTCCTCAGGGTCGGACCAGCAGTCCTGTACGGAGCCAGCAGCACGGTGGCCTGGGATTCACCCCAGGGCCTGGCTGGGCCTGCAGTCAAGGAGGCGCTGGCCGACGGGCAGCCCCTTCTGCCCCAGCCCCTCCGCTATATGAAGGGGGTACATGTGCCCCGGGTCTCAGCAGCGTGCACGGCCCAGGCTTGAAACAAAGGCAGAGCTGGAAACACTGGGGCCTAAGAGTGACCAAACCGGGACTTCCCTGATGGCGCAGTGGTTAAGAATCCGCCTGCCAGTGCAGGGGACACAGGTTCGAGCCCTGGTCCGGGAAGATCCCACGTGCCGCGGAGCAACTAAGCCCGTGCGCCACAGCTACTGAGCCTGCGCTCTAGAGCCTGCGAGCCACAACTACTGAAGCCCGCGCGCCTAGAGCCCGTGCTCCACAGCAAGAGAAGCCACAACAACGAGAAGCCCACGCACCGCAACAGAGAAGCCCCCACTCGCTGCAACTAGAGAAAGCCCGCGTGCAGCAATGAAGACCCGATGCAGTCAAAAAAAAAAAGAGTGATGAAACCCACCAGCCACACACCACCCATCCTGTCGGGGGATTTCCATCACTTCCTTTCAGAAAGACCCGAACGAGGACCTGATCTAGTCGCCGGTTAATGGTAGATACTCACAGGCAAGTCTGACAACGGCCCCAAGTCACTCGACACGCTATGCGGGGCGGCTCCGACGACACTTCCCTCCCCGTGGACCAAGGATGAGCGCAGGGTCCCCGGGCGCTCACGTGGGACACGGGCTCGAGGCCGCACCAGGCCCGCCTCACGCACGGTCGGCACCTTCGCCCACCGCTCAGGGCCCAGAAAAGCCGCCCCTCGTGACATGAGTCGCCCATCAACTTTCACTTCATGTTGGACAACTTGTCAAGATCTGTAACCTCTTACGCTCTTCTGATCAACTACACGCTAGGAATCGCAGAGTCAGCTCAATGTGGAAGAAAAACATTAACACTCAGAACCTGAGTGGTAACAGCAAACAAACGTAAACGTAGACACGCTTCTGCGGCGGATCTTGAACACTTTTAGATGTGACCTCGTAAGCACAGACCCCAGGCCACGGCCCACGCGGTGCCATGTGAAGGCCCGGCCCTCCCTTGTATGACGGGCTCAGAGGCCCGGCTGCGGCCAGGCCAGCTGAGGCCTCCACCGGGCCACCATGCCATCGAAACCCTGTCACACCGGGGACCCCAACGGCAACCTGAGGTCTGGTGGCTGAAGAACGGCAGTTGTGCGGTTCCAACCTACAGTTTACTGCAAGTCTCATTTGCCCTACAACTGCCTCTAAAAGGCACTAAGCATGTCCATGGGGGCCTGTCCACCCCGACGCCTGCCATGTGACCACCGAGTCCCCCTCCAGGTCCGGAAACAAGGCGAGGCCAGCGCGCCCGCGTCACCTACCTCGGCTGGGGCCCCCTCAGTGCCCGGCGGGGCCGCAGGTGCCAGAGGCGTCTCTCTTGCTGCCGCCTTCTTCAGTTTTTTGTTCTTTTTCTCTGTCACTTGGCTCTCTTTTCTCTTCTGTTTTGCCATCCTGCAACAGAGAAAGAAAACTATAAAGACACAGGAAATAAAAATTCTCCATTAACAGAGAGGGGAGGGCATTATAAAAGATACAAAGCTATTTCA
The DNA here is from genome assembly GCF_002837175.3 of Physeter macrocephalus. NCBI lineage: Eukaryota > Metazoa > Chordata > Mammalia > Artiodactyla > Physeteridae > Physeter > Physeter macrocephalus. The sequence continues at coordinate 81,031,670 of NC_041227.1, forward strand.
GAAAGTGTGGGAAACATACAGTCACTGTTACAAATTCAAACGCCCTCGTTTCATCACCTGTGGACAACTTACCATTGTGGTGGATTTCCTGTCTTCTTTCTGAGTGTTTTATTTAACATAGCTGCCATCACACACGGATATACTCTGTTTCTAACTCAACATGAACATAAGCTTTTAAGAATAAAAGAAGGGACTTCCCTGGCGGTCCAGTGTTTGGGACTCCACACTTCCACCGCAGGCGGGATGGGTTTGATCCCTGGTCAGGGAACTAAGATCCCGCACGCCATGCAGTGCGGGCCCCCTCACCAAAAAAAAGAGGAAAAGAAATAGCATTTTTAGTGACAGTATCCAAATTTTCCAAAAGTGAAAACTGTGAGCATTTGTCTATTCCCTAATTAATGACTATCTGGGATTATTTTCATTTTCTACTATTACGGAGTAACTCATACTTCCCCATCAACTAGGGATGCTGCAGCCCTATACGGGCTGGCAGTGACCACCATGCGGTCACTAGGCCCTCGGTCACCTGTGGCTGGAGGTGGCCATGATGAGTCCGGGGTGGCCTCCTTGGACCATGGAAGCAGCCCCAACCGGGGCCACATTGAAGGAGCCACACAGGTTCAAGAAGCTCTGATTACATCTCCCTCCTCAAGCACAGCAGTATCTAGAACTCCACGTACAAGGACAGAAGAACACCCGTGAACATGAACTGCAAACCCAGCTTCCCCTGTGGGACTGGATGATGGGAGCCAAGGGAAATGGTCACGGCACCAGAAACTAGGCAGGGGTCGGGGGAGAGGCCTCCACCTGAGGGGCACTGGCTGCGGGGACCTCCGAGGGGCGTTCTGTGGGCTGGGGATGGGGGGAGGCAGTCCGCAGGGCCCCAGGCCCACCCCGAGGGAGACACGGGAACTGACCGGCTCCTCCCCACCCGCACCCCCTTTGGATGGAGCCCAAAAGGAGCTGAAAACACAGGCAAGTTTCGGAGTCCCAGCAGCTACAGCGTGAGCACCCCGAGGTGCAGGGTAGAAGGCACTTTGGCACAGAGGCGCTGGGCAGCTCGTACAAGCCACACACACACACGCGTGCGCGCACGTGTGTGCTTCTCGTCACACGTCAATCGAGCAGGGGTGAGTAAGTCAGCATAAACCGGGGAAAGGAACTCCACTCAATAACTGAAATCAATGAGGTAGCGTTACACATACAGGATTGAACAGAACACTACGAGCAGCAGTACCCTTTTGTATTTGTTTAAGAAAATAACAACAGAGAACGCTATGCACGTACTTATAGGCAAATGTCTGAAGGACATGAACCAAAGCTTTCCCTTTCTCTCTAGGGATGGGATTGCAAGGGACTCTCCCACACCCACAGCTCAGTTTCATTCTGTTTTTATCAAGGTTTTATACTTGAAGAACTTCATTTTTTTAATATTAGTCCTTTAAAATTCTATCTACAAGGCCTGCTAGTATCAGCTTTTATTCTAACAAATTACATGAATGTATTTTGTTTTATTTATCCTAAAGTCACTCCACTGGCTTCATTTACGTGTATGTGTATTGTATGTATTACATAGACACAAGCATGTAACATCTATATTACATACACCCACAATATTCACGCTCATGTCTCTATAATACAGGTATTTTCATTTCGGACATGCTGTCCCAGGCTGTCTGCATGGGAAGGGACACACAAACCCAATGCCTTCTTCCTCTGACACCAGAATTCATTTTGGACTCCATCCACAAATGCTCAAAACTGCAACTCGTTCATTCCACAAGTGTTTATCGAGAGCCAGTTCTGTGCCAGGCACTGCTGCACGCTGAACCCAGAGCAAACAGCAAGGGAAGTAAGAGCCTTGATCTCGAGAAGCCTCCTTCTGGGGTGAAATCCAGACCTATTTAAGTGAACGAGCCAGTGCTTTCACACAGAGATAACCGCTGCCTAGAAAGTAGAACCGGGTTGAGTGAGCAGGTGCCCCAGAGGCTGGCAGTCGCGGGGCGGGGCGGGGCGGCGTCAGGGGCCTCTGAGGGGCCAGAGGCAGACAGAGGAGGCAGCGTGTGAAGAGCTGGAGGAGGCCCGGGCCGGGTAGCGTCCAGAGGAGCAAGGTGCGCAGGTGGAGGGGAGGAGGGGCATCCGGGGCAGAGCTGCCTGCCCTCAGGTCCTCTCACCCAGGCATCAGTCTCACTGAACCACTTACTGAGACCTTCACTTCCCCCAAAGTAAAACTTTCCACAGGGACAGACAGACAAATGACATCAATGTGTGTGTGTGGGGGGGGGGGGAGCGCGCTCAAGTCACCAGCAGCCCCACCCCAGACAGGCCCCTTCACTTCGTCACTTGTCGGTCACCGTCTCCGCCGCAGAGTGCCGACCACGTGCAGGAGCGGCTCCGGGCTGGACCGCCCCGTCCAGAGTGCCCACCCACACGCAGCTCGCATTCTGATGGGGGAGGCAAACATGTCAGAAAATGAGGATGATGCTAGGCAAGAAAAAAAAGGAATGAAGGAAAGGGCTATGGGAAACGGTGATTATGAAAAGGGTGATCATAACGGAAAGGGCCCAGAACCCAGCTTTGAGTTCTAAACACCATTCTCTATAAAAAAGAGCCAGACCGCCTTAAGATTCCCCGTCTGGAGCAAGGAACGTGTAAGGTGAACCAGAGTATCAAGCTGCACCACGAACCAAGCCAGACAATCACAGGGCCAGGGCAGAAAGGAAACGGAGCCAGGGTGAAGGGCCCCTCTGCCCCCTTTGGGGCCGTGACTGATTACAGCACACTGAAGGAATATCACTACTGTGCAATCAGAAAACTGCCAGGTGCCAGGTCTTTAATTAAGCCTTATCTTAAGAAAGTATCCCAAGCCAGAGGCTGCAAGCTTCAATTAGCAGTGTAATAAGAAATCTTGAAAGAATTAGACTGTTGACACAGGGTTTTGAAAAGACAAAGGGCTCTGCCAGCCAATTACCTTGCTGGAGAAATAAGAAAAGTTCAGCAAATATTTACACACCGGTTACCATAAAAGTTAAATCTACATTCATTCTGAAAGTTATCATTAAGTTTAATCAGGGGGCTTCCCTGGTGGCGCAGTGGTTGAGAATCCGCCCGCCAATGCAGGGGACATGGGTTCGGGCCCTGGTCTGGGAAGGTCCCACATGCCGTGGAGCAACTAAGCCCGTGCACCACAACTACTGAGCCTGCGCTCTAGAACCATGAGCCACAACTACCGAGCCCGCACTCTAGAGCCCGCGAGCCACAACTACTGAAGCCTGTGTGCCACAACTACTGAAGCCTGTGCGCCTAGAGCCCGTGCTCCGCAACAAGAGAAGCCACCGCAGTGAGAAGCCCGTGCACTGCAACAAAGGGTAGCCCCCGGTCGCTGCAACTAGAGAAAGTCCGCACACAGCAACGAAGACCCAACGCAGCCAAAAATAAATAAATAAATAAAGTTTAATCACTAAGTCTATTTGCTAAAAAGGGGGGAGAGGCTTTTCCATGTTATAAAAAGCTTTCTTTTTTAGTCCCAAGAGACGGTGATTCATACCTTTGAGACAAGGAGTGTCTGTTGTAGGAAAGACGTTTCCTTACATTTACGGTCAGCGGGTCTTCAACAAGGGGGCCACAACAATTCAGTAGGGAAGAACAGTCTTTTTAACAGGTGGTGCTGGGACAACTGGATATCCACATGCAGAAGAATGAAATTGGACCCCCTACCTCACACTATATAGAAGGATTATTCAAAATGTAGCAAAAACCTAAATATAGACCTAAAGCTATAAAACTCTTAGAAAACATAGGAGTAAATCTTTATGACCTTGGATTAGGCAACAGTTTCTTCATTACGACACCAAAAACATAAGGAGAAGAAAAAAGATAAATTGGATTTATGAAAATTAAAAATTTTGTGCTATAAATGAGGCCAGCAAGAAAGTAAAAAGACAACAAACAGGACTGGAGAAAATGTTTGCAAGTCATATCTGACAAGAGACTTGTATCTAGAATGTATGAGGAACTCATAACTCAACAAAAAAGGCCAACAACTCACTTTAAAAATGGACAGGGACTTCCCTGGTGGTCCTGTGGTAAAGAATCTGCCTTACAATGCAGGGGACGTGGGTTCAAGCCCTGGTCAGGGAACTAAGATCCCACATGCTGCGGGGCAACTAAGCCCACGCACCACAACTACTGAGCTCCCGTGCCCCAACTAGAGAGCCTGTGTGCCGCAAAGTACAGAGCCCACGCGCTCTGGAACCCGCATGCCACAGCTACAGAGCCCACGTGCCCTAGAGCCTGCGCGCCACAAGTAGAGGGAGAAAACCCGCATGCCACAACTAGAGAGAAGCCCGAGCACCGCAATGAAGAGCCCACACGCTGCAACAAAAGATCCCACATGCCTCAACGAAGATCCCATGTGCCGTGACTAAAGACCCGACACAGCCAAAAATAAATAAATAAAAATAAACAAATCTTTAAAAATAAATTAAAAATTTTTAAAAAAATGGACAAAGGACTTGAACAGACAATTCCCCAAAGAAGAGATACAAATGGCCAGGAAGCCATGAAGGAGCTCAACATTGGTCCTCATTAGGGAAACGCAAGTCAAATGACACACTTCACACACGTGAAGATGGTTAAAATCAGAGAGATAATAGGAAATGTTGGTGAAAACGTGGAGAAATTGGAGCACTCATCACTGCTGGTGGGACAGAATATGGTGCAGCCACTTTGTAGAACAGTCTGGCAGTTCCTCAAAAAGTCAAACAGTTGGGACTTCCCGGGTGGCGCGGTGGATAACATTCCACGCTCCCAATGCAGGGGGCCCCGGTTCAATCCCTGGTCAGAGACCTAGATCCCACGTGCATGACGCAACTAAGAATTTGCATGCCACAACTAAGGAGCCCACCTGCCACAACTAAGACCCGGCACAACCAAATAAATAAATAAATATTTTTTTTAAAAAAGAAGTCAAGGGGCTTCCCTGGTGGCGCAGTGGTTGAGAATCCGCCTGCCGATGCAGCGGACACGGGTTCGTGCCCCGGTCCGGGAAGATCCCACATGCCGCGGAGCGGCTGGGCCCGTGAGCCATGGCCGCTGAGCCTGCGCGTCCGGAGCCTGTGCTCCGCAACGGGAGAGGCCACAACAGTGAGAGGCCTGCGTACCGAAGAAAAAAAAAAAAACAAAAAAACTAAAAAACAAAATAAAAAAGAAGTCAAACAGTTATGTGACGCAGTACTACCTATAGATGTACATAATCAGTGAAATGAACAGACCCACATAAACTCTGAACTTGGTTGTTCCCAGCCGTGTAAGTCATAATATCCATAAGGGGGAAACAACCTAAATGTCTACCAACTGATGAACAACTGAATTCTATCCACACAACAAGTTATTCAGCCAAAAAGGAAGCAAGCACCGACGCCTACTACAACATGGACGAACCGGGAAAACACACGAAGAGAGAGAAGCCAGTCACAAAATATTACAGACCGTATAATTCCATTTATATGAAATGTTCAGAATAAGCAAATTACAGAGGCAGCAGCAGATCAGTGTCTGCTTGGGGCTGGGCAAGAGGAGGAGTGGAAGTGACTGGTTGGCACCAGGTTTCTTCTGGGAAAAGAAACATGCTCTAAAATTAGGTTGTGGTAATGGTTGCAAACCCTGTGAATATACTTTAAAAAAAACCCTCTAATCCCAAATTATTTGCTGTAAATTAAAACACATCATGCCCCAGTACTGTTTGTAAAAATAAACAGGGAAAAATACGGTTTCCTACCACCACCATTTCAGCAAACGTACCTGTGCCGTCAAAGGTGTTCCTTGCGTCCCCCGGCCCGGCGGGACCTCCCCGCCCTCACTCTGTCCGCCGGCTGTCATGGGTGGCCTGGCGTTGCTGTGTCACAGCATCGAGACCCTTTATTGTGTTTTCTTTCCTTACAGGCCTTTCTGCAAAAATCCCAGTGACTCAGATTAATTTCTACGAGCAACACCAACTTAAGGTTTCCCTGTACTTGGTGGTCAGGACTCGGAGGGGCAGGAATAAAGCTAATCATCATCGCAACCATCACTAAAACTGGCCTTGATTGAGAGCTTCCCGTGGGCCAGGCCCTGTTCCAGGTGCTTTCCACGTGTTAACTCGTGTACTTCTTGTGACCAACGAGGCGGGCACACAGATGAGGACACTGAGGCACACCTCTCAGGGGAAATCAACAGATTGCACCTAAAACTGGCAAATCAAAAAAAGTCACCCAGTTTGCCTATTATTCA
>NC_041227.1:81038439-81071534 GCF_002837175.3 Physeter macrocephalus
GCAGGACAGGGAAGGACTGACTGTGCAGCCCAAGTCACCATAAGTTTGTTCAGTAACAGACAGGGGCCATCCCAGGCGTGTGTGACATAACTACGGTTGATGTCCTATAAAACAGTGAGAAAAAGACAAACCTCCAGTAGGTTGAGATATAGGGCTGGCCTTCGCCTGTCAGAGTGGCCCTGGAGAGTTGACCACTTGCAGTGTTGGGAGGAGCACTGTCAGGTTAGGGAGTCCCAGAACTGCCACCCAGCATTGCTTCCAGAAGGCTCTCGCTGTCATTCACTGTCGCTGAGCTCTTTGCAGTGGAAGAGCCGTGCGTAGCTCTTCTAACTACCAGTTGTAAGAAAATTCAGAGCACTCTGGGTTTGAAGCAATACATAAAACTGTGTGGTTCATGTTTTCTTTATTCTAAGAAGAAAGACCCTTTACACTAACATGCATAAAGTAAATTGGCTTTTGCTGAAACACTGAAACAAATCTCACTGTAAGAGGAAATGCAGCTTTTATTTAAAAGATCAGGAGCACATATCTTTGGGAGATGTAAGCGTGTGATAATGCATCTTCACGTAGAAGGAATTATTTTCCCTAAAACTCGGCTATTAGGTAAACAAACCTATCTAGCTTGCATCTTTTCCTGTTTCATTTCCAAAAAAAGGAAAGAAACATTGGATCTTGGCTAGAAACTGTCAGTACATAGTTGCTGCAGAAAATAACTAACTTCTGTTGAGTGTTTTCACCCTCGTGCCAGGAAGCGCTGAGCGGGTTAGGTGTGGTAACCGGTTGAATCCTGCAGCAACACTGAGAGTCAGGTGCCACATAGAGTGAGTAATGGTACCAAGGGTTCTTACAGCTGAGTAAGAACCCTGCAGGTCTGGCTGCCTCACACCGCTTCACAATGAAGGCCATTTTTTTTTTTTTTTTGAAAATAATAGTTCCTGAGTTAATTGTTTAAATTATAAGACCAAAACCTACTCTTTTTTTTTAACTTTTTATTTTATATTGGAGTATAGTTGATTAACAGTGTTGTGTTAGTTTCAGGTGTACAGCAAAGTGATTCAGTTATTCATATGCATGTAACTATTCTTTTTCAAATTCTTTTCCCAGTTAGCAAAACCTACTCTTTTTAAAAAATGTTGAATAGTACCCGAGGGGGTAAGTGAAAAGTAGAAGTCCAATTCTCTGTAATTTTATCATTAAGCTTAGTGTAGTATTTTTCCTGAAGTTTTAAAAATATATTCAAGTATATATATAACATGTATAGCATTCTGTAAAGGTCTTTCAAACATTTTTAGGTTATAGTCATTTGTTTCTCATTTGCAGTTTTAAATAACGAGTTCATTTTTAAGGACTCTCAGTATAAATCATAGTTTTTCATAAACTAACAATGTTTTGCTTCCTTAAAATGAAAACAGGTATGTGAGGCTTATTCCTGTTTGTTACGTTGTGGAAGTAATTACACTGAACATGATATTTGGAAAACAATCATTTCTAACCCATTTTATGATTTTTTTAATCTGTAGGAAAAATAACTTAATTTTTTTAGTCTCTCCGTTATGCAGTTTTAACAGGATTAAGTCTGAGCAGAGTAATTATGTTAAGGTTTAGTACTCTGGGCTTCCCTGGTGGTCCAGTGGTTAAGACTCTGTGCTTCCACTGAAGGGAGCATGAGTTCAATCCCTGGCCAGGGAACTAAGATCCCGCATGCCACATAGCAAAGCCAAAAAAAAAAAAAAAAAAAAAAAAGATTTAGTATTGATATTAAATTTTAAAGGGCACCTCTGAATTTTAGTTTAAAAATTCTTCTCTACAAGGCATGTAACAGTGGAACACCTGATTGTGCAGGTGCGCATTGAAAACCAAGCCCTGGGTGATGAAGAGTTGGCGGGGGTGGAGCTGGACTGCGTTTGCAGGTGCAAGGCCCTGAGGGCCCCCCGTGGGCCTGTGCTGTCAGCTCAGGGCGCCCTCGGAGACGGCCCTGTGGCAGATGGCAGTGTCTGGAGCTGCGCCCAGAGTGGGGAGGAGGGTGCTGCCTGGAGCTGTCCCGTTGGACTGCTGTGCTTTCTGTGGATGGGTTGCAGTGCTGATGGTGGATTTGGACGGGGCTAACGAGGTTGGTCTGTGCAGGTTGCTCCTGAGGATTTCTGCCAGGGAAGCCGTGTTAGCCCGTGTCAGCCGGGCTCGCTTCTAGTCTCAGCCTACTTGGTCAGCGACCCCATCGGTTCATAGAAAGCTTGATTTGTAACATGCTTGTCTTTATAATTACAGTGCTTTCAGAGCAAATTCTGCTTGCCCTATACATAGTTTAATAAAAAATAATTACTAGGTGACGATACTTGTGGTTTATAATGATGAGAAGAAATCCTGCTCACCATTTTTAAAGTTTGTCTTTTTCTAGTTTTATTTTAGAACTGATAGCATTTCCTAAGAAAATATTTTGTGCTAGTTTATTTCAGGACCGTTAACAGTTTTATTTTCTTTCTTTGGTTTTGCCATTTGCTGCAAGCTCTGTTTTCAACCTTGTGTGACTTGTAATTTTTGATATTTTTCAGACATGTTTTCTAGATTAGTACAGATGTTCTAAATTGTAGAGATTCAAATTATATGTGGTGGTTGAACTAAAATCCATATTTGACCAAAGCATTCAAGAACAAAAATTGAGCTTTATATTTCATTTCTACCATATGATGCAAATGTTACATACAGTGTGTACTAGGCACGGTAAAGGGTATTAAAGGAGAAACCAAGTATAACTTATGAAGCATCCTAACTCAGATTTTAAAACCCTGCTAGGATCTTCATGTTTGTAAAGATACTTATTTAATTTCTTAGGTTTGAAACCAAAGTTTGCTCCCTAGACAGAGGACCTCTTCTTTTGGCTGTGCTTGCCGGCTTATGTGTGCTTAGCCACTAGTGAAAGCAAGATAGGAGGGAGACACCGGGGTGATTCATGACGATAGCGCTTCCTTTTCCACTGGAAGATGGCTCTCTGGGCCCACCATCTCCTGAGGTGAGCACTTTTCCCTCTTGGGACTGGCAGCTGCAAATCGAAAGCTGTTAAAGAGCTCTGTGTTCCGGGGACATGGGGAGGCTCCCCTGAGCGCCCTCTCCCTCCCCCCATGTTAATCCGCTGGGCCTGGAAAAGGGGGGGGGGTGCCTGGTGTGAGCCGCGGCTCCGACTCCGCTGTGCAGTCTCCCTCCCATGTCCGGGACGCTCGCGGGGCATGTGGCCTGTGAGACGGTCCTCCCAATCGTAACACTTTGGGGAGAAGGGAGTGGCCAGGAACAGTCTAGAGAAATGAGGACAGTGAAGCCTGCTGCACAGGGCACCTCTGTAAACAATCATGTTTACAGAATGTTGACTTTGTATTCATTCCAAGACTTTTTGATGCCGTTGAAAACGTTTTCAATCCATTTTTTCACTTGCTCTTTCAATACTGCTCAGATTATAAATGCAAATCAGATCTCCCTTGAGTCACAGGCTGAGGCCGCCTTTAGGCCATGCTGCAAGTAGGAAGGCTCTAATGTTACACGCGGGCTTGAAGTAGCAGTGATGTAAGGGGAGACTGGGAGCGGCACTGTGAACATGCCAAGCACTGTTAGCGGGAGAACTGGTATCACAGTTGCACTTTTGCTGCTAGGGGTCCTGATGAGCTGAGGGAGACCAGAGCTGGTGTTCTAGCCTGCCGGCCCCAGGAGCCATCTGAGCTGTCGCTGGACTTCGTCGTTTATTTAGGTTGGGCGTGAGTGAGTCTTCCATCTCAGGGATTGTCAACTCAGAAGGAAAAAAAAATCCTTTTTTAAAAAAAATTTAAAACAGGCTATATAAGTTTATTCCACAAACTAATTAAAGCTAACTTTTTGAGTGTTTGTCATGTGTCAGGCACTGCTTTACAGACATTATTTCATTTAATTCTCTTTTTTACTTTATTTTATTCTATAATTTTATCTAATCCTCACATTTTATGAAAGGAACTAAAGATTAATTTTAAAGTGTTCTGAATCCATATCATGATCTGTCCAGCGAGAAAGAATGAGGCAGCAGGGTTGATGGAGGACAAGCCGGGTATGGAAAGAAGCAGCAAAATACATTCTAATAAGATACATGATCACACTCTGTAATGCGGTCCACAGTAAACGCAGGAGAGAGCGCTGGTCATCACTCCCTAACTCATTACTGAGTCAAGCTTGGTGTGGCTTCTGCCGCTGCTTTTGGAGGGTCTGCTTGAAGAGGTGGTCGTCTGGGCTGTGGAGGAAGTACTGGCCAGAACAACATCTCCCTGGGCCGCGGGTCTGATTAAGCAGGGGCAGGATTCTGCGTATAGTTGTATAGTTTTATACGTACATGGGTTTCACTGGAGAACAGAACATAAAATTCACATGGTTACAGGAGCAAAATCAGAATGAGTAGGAACAAGTAAGGGCATCCAGTTGCATGCTCCCTTTCCTTCCACTGTCGTAGCCACTGAGCTCTGACTGTGACAGGCCACGGCCTCCCTGCCCTGTCTGCTGTCTGCCTTTCCTCCAGAGCCGCATGGCCTGCTCTTCCTAGAGTTGTGTGTGTCCACACTGGTGCTCTCTTGGTGGTGTTATCTTTGGGCATTTTATTACGTTTGAAGCTCCTCTCATAAAACATTTAGCCAAAAGTCTACCACTGTGCCTGCCACTCAGCTCGTGGCTCTGTGTTGTCACCCGCAGGACTTTTACGTGGTCACTCTGCTGTAATCCTATCTTGCTTGTGATAGGCTTGTGATGACCAGTAGCTGCATTTGGTTCTTTGATAGAATTTTATTTCAGAGACAAGAAATTAAATTTCTTTTAAAATTGTGGTATAAGGCCTACATTAAACCCAACTAGGGTGGTGTCGCACAGCTTTATCTGTCTCATTGATTGGAAGAACCAGGTTGAACAGTGTGGTCCACTGTGCCTCTGACAGCTTTTGAAAACACCGTTTGTTATGCATTAGAAATTCACCTCTCTTTTAGGTAGGTGAAAACCTGAGAACATATTGATGTAACTTTTAAAAGTAAAAAGGCTGTAATAGATAAACAACAGGGACCTTTGTATAGTACAGGGAACTATCAATATATTCAATATCTTGTAATAACCTATAATGGAAAAGAATGAAAAAGAGTATATATACGTGTATATATATGTTTGTACGTATGTATATATAACTGAATCACTTTGCCATACACCTGAAATCTTGTAAATCAACTATACTTCAATTTTAAAAAATTAGAAAGCATTAGGACTTCCCTCATGGTGCAGTGGTTAAGAATCCTCCTGCCAATGCAGGGGACACGGGTTTGAGCCCTGGTTTGGGAAGATCCCACATGCCGCAGAGCAACTAAGCCCGTGAGCCACAACTACTGAGCCCGCGTGTCACAGCTACTGAAGCCTGCATGCTAGAGCCCGTGCTTCTCAACAAGAGAAGCCGCCAAAATGAGAAGCATGCGCACTGCAACGAAGAGTAGCCATCACTTACCGCAACTAGAGAAAGGCCGTGCGCAGCAACAGAGACCAACGCAGCCAAAAATAAGTTAAAAAAAAAAAAGTATGAGGTAAGATGTCCAAAAAAAAGAAAGCATTAAAAAAATAAATTGCATGGGACTTCCCTGGTGGTACAGTGGTTAAGAATCTGCCTGCCAATGCAGGGGACACGGGTTCAAGCCCTGGTCCAGGAAGATCCCATGTGCCTCGGAGCAACTAAGCCCGTGCGCCACAACTGCTGAGCCTGCGCTCTAGAGCCCGCGAGCCACAACTACTGAGCCCGTGTGCCTAGAACCCGTGCTCCGCAACAAGAGAAGCTACCGCAGTGAGAAGCCCGTGCACTGCAACAAAGAGTAGCCCCCGCTCACCGCAACTAGAGAAAGCCTGCGCACGGCAAGGAAGACCCAACAGAGCCAATAAATACATACATACATACATGCAAATAAAATTAAAAGGCTGCTAGTTCTTGCATATGTCCTCCTCACCGGGCTCTAACTGCTCCTTCTGTGATGAGTCATGGGCTGGACCTCCTTGGATCCCTTCAGCGGCCTTTCCAGTAGCGCTGCTGCCACCCTGCTTCACAGACGGAGCTTCCTGTGTGCGAGGAGCTGGCCTCAGGGCAGTCAGTCAGCTCGTGGGCAGAGCTGGGATCAGAGCGCACATCAGCAGGAGTCCCAGTCCCTGTTCTTAGCTGGACGCTCTGGTGGCTCCATGTCGTAGTCATGATGTTTAATTTAAATGCTGCTTTCGGGCACCTGCCATTCACTTGTTTATAACACTGTCAACCAGTTTCTGTAAACCGGTCCAAATACTCAGTTCACTAAGGACATCTTGAATTCTTTTTTTTTAAATAAATTTGTTAGTTTGTTTGTTTATTTTTGGCTGCGTTGGGTCTTCATCGCTGTGCACGGGCTTCCTCTAGTTGCGGCGAGTGGGAGCTACTCTTTGTTGTGGTGCGCAGGCTTCTCATTGCGGTGGCTTCTCCTGTTGCGGAGCACAGGCTCTAGGTGCGTAGGCTTCAGTAGTTGTGGCTCGTGGGCTCTAGAGGGCAGGCTCAGTAGTTGTGGCGCGCGGGCTTAGTTGCTCCACGCCATGTGGGATCTTCCCGGCCCAGGGATCGAACCCGTGTCCCCTGCGTTGGCAGGCAGATTCTTAACCACTGCACCACCGGGGAAGCCCCCGTCTTGAATTCCTGAATATGAGTTGTAGAGAAGTTGGTAGAAATTATCAGCAGTTAGAACTGCTTTAACCTGGGGTTGGTATTGTGGGTGTAGTAAAACATGAAAGTGAAAGATCACTTTGGGAGTAAAGTTAGGAAGTAAAAATCAGTTATCTTCTCTAGAGGATGAGAGCAGTTATGGGGCATTAGTATTGTTATGGTTGCTTAGTAAGTCATTACTAACCACAGTGCAGTCAGAAGCCATTATTACACTGCTGCTGGGTGTGGCTCTGTTCTGTGGGGAGCTGGGAGGATGGCCTGAGCCATGAGGCTGCCCCTCCTGTGCTGTTCCTCAGTCTCTGTGCCCTTGAACCTGGGCTCCAGTGCTGGTGGAGGAGACAGAGGGGAGCTCGAGGCAAATGAACAGGTGCTGAACAAATACATGGACTCAGTACTCAAAGGTAAGTTTATTTGCAGCAAGAGGTTTACGTGTCTATTAATAGAATGAATTGTACCTGTTGAGTGTGTGTTCTACCTGGGCTGGCGGGCCAGGTCCCTGAGAGGAACTGAGCAATGTCGAAATTAGTAGGCACAGTAAAGTTCTTATATATAAACAATGTTCCTTATTTCTATGGGTGCTTAATTTTTAAAAGACTATTTGGACTGTTTAAAAGAATATGGAGTGAATTTAAGTATTTTTGGCTTAGTTTATAGAACTCAGTCATTTATACCTGAATATTTTTTGTCCAGCTTTATCTTCCTTGCTCTTTCAACAGCAGATGAGGATTGACATCACTCCTACGAGGCTGTGGGGTTTTGAAGTCTGTGTGTATTTTTAGCCAGAGGAGAGTTTGAGTCATTCCAAAGAAATCTAGATGACACCATGAAAAACAATATGCTCAAAACTTTTTAATTTAAAAGTAATCTGTGTTTTCCTTTGGGGAAAAATAAAAGTATTAACAGTACCTTAAGCTTATCTCTTATTCACCCTGCAGTTTTCTGATTCTGAGCTGCTTGTAAAAATTTTGCTGTCTAGGAAAGTATGGGAGTGCTTCTTGACCACGGAACAAGAATCAGTTCTGTTTTAATAACAATGAAAATGTATTCCAGAAGAATGAGAACATTTTGACACCTTCAGGAATTTAAAAGTACATTTTGGAAAGGATTCTGAGTTACTTTCTGTATTCTTTTCATCATTTTAAGTCAGTTGATCTAGGATTTCCCCTTGTTGCTTTTGTAGATTTATAATCTTAGGGAACTAAGTATGGCACTGTGTTCTGGACTTGCAACCATGAGAAAACTTGTCTCCTTTGCTTAAAAAAAAAAAAAAACCAGGGCTTCCCTGGTGGCACAGTGGTTGAGAATCCGCCTGCCGATGCAGGGGACGCGGGTTCGTGCCCTGGTCCGGGAAGATCCCACATGCCACGGAGCGGCTGGGCCCGTGAGCCGTGGCCGCTGAGCCTGCGACCAAACCAAACCAACCCTGCTTTACTGGCCTTGTTTAATCAAAGTGTTGATGGTGACTCTAGTCAGTCTGCATTGGGCCACCACAGACAGGGCTCCTCTTTGTGTTCCGGCCTTTAACAGCCTGCATTGCTTTTCCCGCCTTCTGCAGTATGCTTTGAGACCGTGAACATGGACTTTTCTCGGCTCCACATGTACACTCCTCCCCAGTGTGTGCCCGAGAACACTGGCTACACGTATGCACTCAGGTGAGCTGCTCACATGCATGTTGTGTTGTCTTGCCTGTGCTGTTCTTGAATGCTGTTGGGTTAATGGGGGCTTTATGGTACTGGCACCCAACTGCTCTGTGTTGAAAGTGAAAATATCTATGAACTTTATGTTGTGCTCTGGCTTTACAAAACTGCTAAACTGACATGGAAATTATGAGGCTGTTCTGCAAACCGAACGTTTCTGATGACTCAGTGACTAGTCATTGCAAATGAGTGACTGTTTTAGCTCCACCCAGGTGGCTGTGGTCTCGAGAACACATCTGTGTGGTTATGGTGGGGTGTTGTGATTTATATTAGTGGCTGAGTATTTTAAAATGAACAGAACTAACCTGGAAAGTGACTTGCCCTTGAGAGGAGCCATCGTAAATAGAATTGTGATGAAGCCCACGGTTTCGAGACCACAACTTCTGTCAAATGCACTAAGTTTTCTGTTTATATTTGTATTCTGATTTGATGCTGAACCTTGAAGTTTCGGTCTTAGAAGCTGTTGACTTGCTCTTTGCCTTTCTAGTTTACCAAGTATTGATAGAAAGGATGATTGAGACGAAACTTAAGTATTATAAAATTATGGGCTATTGCCAAAGGGAAAACATTCCTGGATTGGTGAAGATTTGATTGGCAGATAGAAAAACCTTTGCATCCTGGCAAGATGTTTAAAGCACACAAGGAAAATGCTAGTGTCAGTTTTATCAATGGCTTGTTTTCTAAAGGGTAAAAATGTAATTGAAACTTAAAGAAAATTGGAAGGTATTTTAAGAAAACTGCTTCTTAACAGCATTAGTCAAATCTCATATTTAATGATTGAGTTTTTAGTCACAATTTTAGATCATGTCACACTTTCTGTAGTAACACACTTTGTTTTTGTTAAAAGTCCTGTAGTATTTTAGAACAAAATGAGCGGGCCAGCTCAAGTAAAATTCCTCCTTATTCTGTATTGTGGAGCATAAAAAATAATAATTCCTGGTAATTTATTTTTAGCTTTTATAACCCATTTTATTTTGTTTTTATATTTATTTATTATAACCCATTTTAAATACGGTTTTTGAAAGTTGCCTATGTCTGGGTCTCTACAGAGAACCCAACCGTCGTCCAGTGAGGCGTGCGGATGGATCGGAAGTGGATGAGAACTGAAGTGGGAAAGGCAGGCGCACTGAGCTGTGCTGGGAGGTGGGCCTGTGTTTGTGGGCGGGAGGAGGGCATAGAAGGGTTTCAGCCAGGAGGGGTGGGTGGAACCAGGGTTATGCAGATATGGAGAGTGGGGCGGTGCTGTTCAGAGACTGGCAGGAGTTCAGGAGAGACTCCGTGGGGACCCAGACTGCGGCAGGGCTGGGCAGGGCGTGGGGAGGGAGGGGTTCGGGAGGGAACACTGAGGGCCTTGTGCTTGACTGGAGGAAGGGGATGAAGGAGGAGGCAAGGATGACAGTCACGGTTTGGCATGGGCACAGGAGGAGGACCCCCAGTTAGCGGGAGGGTGTGTGAGACTCAGGCTCCGGAGCCATGTGGGCGGCAGTTCTGGTCTGGCCATCAGCAGGTCATGATGGGAGCCCGAGGGTGCCCTGGGGGCCAAGGGCCCACACCGCAGCCCGGGGAGCAGAACCCTTGCCGAGGGTCCCAGCCACTTGACACCCAGTCTGGAGGGGGCACACCCAGCTGTGGACCGGCCTCAAGTGGCCGTGCTGAAGCCGGCTCTGTCCTTGCCTGCCCTTCCCTCTCCTGCCTGTGTGTCTCTACGTCCCCACCCTTCAGTGAAGCCTCTGTTTACCGTCCAGCTCCAGCGGAAACTCATGGTCCTTGGAGGCTGGGTTTCCCTGCAGCCTTTCCCCGCAGCCTTTGGCCACCTGGCCTGGCCCGAAATTGTCCTCCTCATATCCATATCCTTGTCCTTCCAGACCCTCCCCCTCCGCCTGCTAAACTCCCAACTCTGACCGTCTGTCTCATTACCACCTGGGTGGCCCCTGGCTGACCACTCCATGTCCAGCACTGCTGGCCTGCAGCCTCAGCACTTTCAGTAAACACGTAAAGGATCCTGCAACATCCTGGTCATGCCATTTCTTTAAGATGTTTTTCTATTATGGAAAATGCCAAACAGTGTGAAAGTTTGGAGAATAGTGATGATTAAGCCCCTTCGCCTCTCACTTAGTTTCATCAGTTACCAGTACTTGGTCTCCCCTCCCCAGTGGGTTGTTTTGAAGCAAATCTCTAAAAGATAACGATATTTTAAAAACAACTAGTCAGAATACCAGGTGTTGAGAACCCAAGGTAGAGGAGGGGAGAGGAGAGTCTGGGGCAGGTGACTGTCACACATGTTGCCAGGCAGTCGGGACCTGCTGGGCTGGGAGACAGGGAGGGCGTTGGCCTCACTGGTAGGAGTCCCTCCGGGGGCTTGCAGTGTCTGGAGCCGTACAGGGAGGGCAGTCGAGCTTATCCAGGTGAGAGTATTGCCAGACCCTGGGACAGAAGGCCAGCAGGGCAGGGGACACAGCTGGGGGCAGCTGTGACAACAGTCTGAGTTGGGGTCCCTGTGAGGCAGGAGAGCCGTTGTGGTGAAAGGTCATCAGTGATGGTTGGTGAGGTTTGCGGCTGGGACTTCAGAGGGGCGGTGTGGGGGTAGGTGCTCAGGGCAGTGCTCTGAACGGTAGGGCTCTGGACAGAGACTTAGAATGGTCACTGGGTGTGACCTGCTTTGCCCACATGCCTCTCCCAGTTACTGCTGCACCTTTGACGGTGTAGCCAAATTCAGCGCTGGTGGCGCGCTGCCCACTCCACGGCTCGTTGCTGCCTGGTGTCCATCCAGCTTTCAGCTGAGGTAGATTTTTTCCAGCCTTTTAATTAAAAGTGCATCTTGGGAATTCCCTGGCAGTCCGGTGGTAGGACTCAATCCCTGGTTGGGGAACTAAGATGCTGCAAGCCTCGTGGTGCAGCCAAAAACAAACAAACAAATAAATAAAAGTGCATCTAAATACCAGACATTTTAAAAAGAACAATGCATAATTGATGAGAGAACTAAACTAAAATCTTATACCCTTAAAGATTAGATCTATACTTTATATTTGGGGTCTTTGTCTATATTATCTTCTTTTATATCCTAGTTTGGTCACTGAATTCTCTCTAATCCTGGATTAGACACCTCAGTTTAAAATTTTGTGCCCCACCCCAGCTTTATAGAAAAATTGATAAAGGAGCTTCCCTGGTGGCGCAGTGGTTGAGAATCCGCCTGCCAACGCAGGGCACACGGGTTCAAGCCCTGGTCTGGGAAGATCCCACATGCCGCGGAGCAGCTAAGCCCGTGTGCCACAACTACTGAGCTTGCACTCTAGAGCCCGCGAGCCACAACTACTGAGCCTGCACTCTAGAGCCTGCGAGCCACAACTACTGAGCCCGTGTGCCACAACTACTGAAGCCCGCGTGCCTAGAGCTCGTGCTCCACAACAAGAGAAGCCAAACTGCAATGAGAAGCTCGCGTACCGCAACGAAGAGTAGCCCCCGCTCACCGCAGGTAGAGAAAGCCCGCGTGCAGCAACGAAGACCCAACGCAGCCAAAAATAAAATAAAAAAATTTATTTTAAAAATAAATAAATAACCTTTAACATGGCATGTGATGAGGTTGCGCTGCCTTGGGGTAGTGCTGGTGTCCTGTGTCTCCATCAGACATTCGAATCTTTCTGCTGGGCCCTGGGTGCATATGTCTGTAGGAACCTGTTACAGATGATGGTTGGGATCCCAGCCAAGGGCAGGAGAGCACAGGAGCTGGTGGAGCACGCACGGAGTCGTGGGGTGGGTGCCCAGCGCCTCAGGAAAGCCCCTCAGAGGCAGACAGGCGCTTGTCAACATTCAGGTCTGAACTCAGCACAGAACTGTTGGTCCCCGCCTCCTCCCTCCCTCCCTCCCTCCCTCTCCCTCCCCTGCTGTGAACACTGCTGCAGTTTCTGTTTAGCTGAGCACTGTCCAGCTCAAAGTGAAAGTACCCATGTTCCTACCTCCTTTCAGCTCCAGAGGTAACAATTGTTACCAGTTTGGAGGTGTTTTCTGTGCTCTTACACATCTGTGTTGGTAATATGTGCTTTTATTTATTATTGAATATTTAATTTATTTGTTTTTGGCATTGCTGCACAGCTTGCTGGATCTTAGTTCCCCGACCACGGGTTGAACCCTGTGCTTTTACGTTATATATATATTTTTAAAAACAAGAATAGGATGATAATAGAGTATTTCTTTTTTCATTTAACAGTATATCTTGTAGGTCTTTCCGTGACAGTATATATAGATCTTTTATGTTTTCTAACGGCCTCACGGCATTACATAAGGTACATGTATCCTAGTTTATTTCATCATCCCCTTATTAATGGACATTTCCCAGTCATTTGCTCTTTTCTTTTTTTTGGCCATGCTGCGTGGCTTGCGGGATCTCAGTTCCCCAACCAGGGATTGAACCTGGGGTCACGGCAGCGAAAGTACAGAATCCTAACCACTAGACCACTGGGAACTCCCTCATTTGCTCTTACAAACAGCCGCTATACTGGCTTCTTCCCATGGCCCTCTCTAATCAAAGTAACAGGTATTTGGAATACCCTTCTGCCGGCAGGGGCATTGTGTTAGAGGTCCTGTGTTGGAAAGCCAGAACCCTGTCCAGACTGGCAGCGTTGTTGTGTCCCCTGAGTTGCAGCCTCTGGGTCGTGTTTGGGTGGGAGACAGAGGTCCGGGTGCCGTCATCAGCTTCTTGCCTTCTGCACGTTTGCGTATTTGTCTAGGTTGCTCCTCGAGACACACACCTGGTCTGGGACCTGACAGAGGCCGGTGGACTTGAACTGCACTGTCCTCTCTTGATGTTCAAGTTCATAAATGGCCGTCCTCTAAACCCAGGACTTAGGTTAAGAGGAACATGGTGGAGGGGTACTGGTCCATTCTTACGTGGTAGATTCTGACTTGAAATAACAATTTTCTTGAACGAGAATTGTAATTATGTAAAATACTAAAAATAATCTTGGAAGAAAAGTAAGCATATTTTATACTAAAATTAGGTAGAGCTTATTAGCATCCTTGCTGCTCAGTGTGGGTTAGTGCAGCCTCTCTCTTGCCCCACTCTAGCCTCTCAAGTTGAGGAGGACCTTTTCCTGAAGTTATGTGTGACGCCTCAAATGGATATGACAACTTGAAGCAATTTATAATAACTTTCTGAGGGTTTGATTTAACAGTTTTTAGTGTCATATCTGTTAAGTTTATGATGAATTTGATTCTGCAAATATTTTTATAACATAAAATAAAACGCGGAAATGTTCTTAAGCCCTTTTACTTTACTCAGATACCCTGGTTACTGTGGATTTCCAGGCCCTTAGCCCAGTGGTCTGCTGTCCTGAGCTGGGGCTGTTCTCCCACTGCTTACTAGACGCGCCCCCAGCGCCTCCACCTCCTCCTGCGGATAAACTACTTGAGGGGTTTGGAGCCCCTTTCTCCGCCACAGCAGGGCCTGCCCAGGGCCTCCAGGGCGCAGGCCGTCCTCTAGCGCCCACACGCACGAAGGCCCTTTGGTTGAAGCCAGGCCCGAGGTTCTCTTGCAGCCCCACCTTCTGTGCCTTGGGCTGCAGTTCTTCTCTTGGCCTGCTTTGTTCCCTGTGGCAGCCGTGGCCTCTCCCTCCCTCTCTCACCTTCCTCCTTCCTGTCGGGTTGTGAGCTCACCTCCTGGAGGTGTGGAGTCCTCACTGTGTGGTGGCCCCTGCTGCTGGACTGTCTGTAGGATCCCCGCCCCCAAGGAGGCACAGAACAGGTTCTCAACTCACGTTTCTGGATTTGGAAAACTTGCTGACAGCACAGAAGGATCTGTGTTTTGGTTTAAGATAATTACGTGGAAGGGTAGTGGAGTGGCCTTTCTGTGTACTAGTTTGTCTCTGGGTTTCTGACGAATTAAATGCGAAGCGTGCTGGTGGCTCAGTCACTGGATTTTCCTTTTCTCCTTACGTTGATTCATTCAGTGACCTACTGGGATCTCAGATTAAATGTCACGTAGTGGTCACTGTCTCATTAACTGCTTTATCAGGCAGTGTCTACTAGTAAATAGTTATGATTTTCTAACAGTGTTGACCTCATTCCCTGTAGGTGGGGAGTCTCGTGAATTTCGCACGTCCTCACGCGCTTCCCAGGGCCGTGTGTAGCCTTGAGCACCAGGCAGCTGGGGGATTCATCTCACATGTGCTGTGATCAGAGCAAATGTAGGGGCGTCAGTTGTTGAGCACGTTGGGTGCCAGCTTGCTTTTGCTCTGTCGGAAAGGCTTAACATAGTGATGGCTGGTTTTTTTGTTTTTTAAAAAGCTATTTTATTTATTTTGGCTGTGCCGGGTCTTAGTTGTGGCATGCGGGATCTTTGTTGCAGTGTGCAGACTCTTAGTTGTGGCATGTGCTGTTTTTAAAAATTCACACTAGGTTGCACGTTCTGCTTGTTTGCTTTAAAAGTGGTGTGGTGAGGGCTTCCCTGGTGGCGCAGTGGTTGCGCGTCCGCCTGCCGATGCAGGGGAACCGGGTTCGCGCCCCGGTCTGGGAGGATCCCACGTGCCGCGGAGCGGCTGGGCCCGTGAGCCATGGCCGCTGGGCCTGCGCGTCCGGAGCCTGTGCTCCGCAATGGGAGAGGCCACAACAGTGAGAGGCCCACGTACCACAAAAAAAATAAAAATAAAAAAAAAAATAAAAGTGGTGTGGTGAGAGGTGTTGATTCATGACGGGTTTTTCTCCTTCTAGCTCGAGTTACTCTTCTGATGCTCTGGATTTCGAGACTGAGCACAAGTTAGGTCCTGTGTTTGATTCTCCAAGGATGTCCCGCCGCAGTTTGCGCCTGGTCACCACGGCCCATGCCGCTGAGGGTGGCCCCGCTGGGGACAGAGTGGCCAGGTGAGCAAAAACAGTTAAAACCAAACACATGAGGTTTCGGTCTGTAAAACTTCACTCTCTCGAATTTACGGGTGTGTGTACACACACAACTGCACACATGGTTGTAGCTTTACTGTGAATGAGGCTGAAGCCAGGGCTGGGGTGTGCGGGTTGTTTGGCGCTGGTGTAAAGAGGGCCGCGGACACCCCTCCCGTCCGGGGCAAGCGTTCCCAGCTCATCTGCGTAGCGGGCCCCACTAGCAGTTACGGGAGGAGCCCTGCCCATCATCATGTGGCCATGCAGGTGTCTGTATTGTTAGTGCTTTAAGTCTGTTTATAAAATCTGTGAAGTGACAGATAACACGCGTGAAGTTTAGGTGTTTACCTGTATTTATGATTGTCCTATTCACTTGATTTCTGAACTCACCACGTGCCCATCACTTATTTGTGCCCAAGAAGGAGCAAAAGTGTGCAGGATCTTTGTGCCATTTTGAGATAAAGAATAAAAGTAACAGCTTTCGGGCTTCCCTGGTGGCGCAGTGGTTGCGCGTCCGCCTGCCGATGCAGGGGAACCGGGTTCGCGTCCCGGTCTGGGAGGATCCCACGTGCCGCGGAGCGGCTGGGCCCGTGAGCCATGGCCGATGCGCTTGCGCGTCCGGAGCCTGTGCTCCGCGACGGGAGAGGCCGCAGCAGAGGGAGGCCCGCGTACCACAAAAAAAAAAAAAAAAAAAAAGTAACAGCTTTCATTTAACATCACTCACGTAAGAGTGACGAGTTTCCTGCCTGAGTGGTCCACTCTTGGGAGTGGGACGGTGGCTGTTGAGAGGTGACGGGACACTGGCCTGACAGCAAGGCTGGGCGCTGGTGTCTGTGGCGTCACCTCCCCATCTGTGGTTCACACTCACACACTGCACGCCCCGCAGCCACCTGGGGTTCATTTGCAGTGAGGTTCTTGGATATCCTGGTTTGGGGTGTTCATGCAGGTATTGCTCTGGGAACCACGGCTGAAACAGCCTCGTTCTCTGTCCCTGGGCGACGCTGGGACCAGGTTTCCTGGTGCATCTGCTCATGGGGGCCTTCCTGTCTCTGCTCCCGGCCTTTTGCTCACTTCTCGCTCCCTCAGTGGTGGGGGGGGGGGGTCTTCAGGGGCTTTGTCTCCATCCTTGTGGTAGATCCAGTACGGGAAGGATTTTGGTGACAGCCTCTCCTCACTGTACTTGATGCAGTTCCGCCTTTACTAGTGACTGAGAAACAGTGCGGAATGTGCCTGTGGATGCAGTTACTTGTTTTAAATGGTGGGGGGTGGGGGAGACACTAAATCTATAAATCATATAATTTCAAAATATAGGTCATTTTTATTCTTAGGTTATTTTGAGTTTGAACCACTTTTGGGTCATGAGGCCCCAGATAATCTGAGAACTACTTTGTGTGTACAATTTTAGGAGGAGTTCTTGAGCCCAGCTTAACAATTCCTTTTTTAGATTAACAGATGTCTCATTACAGCTGAAAGGGCATAAGAACACGTGGCCTTAACAGTAGTATATTCATTCTCAGGCAGAGATTTTGTGTTGGTAAAATGTAATCATTTGTATTTACTAGAAAAAGTCTGTAGACTTGTTCCTTTCTCCTTCCTTCTTAGACTAGCAAAACAGCGCAGCAGTGCACACAAGCCGGCATTTAGTATCAACCACACCTCGAGGAAGGTCCTGTCCTTGGCTGTCAGCCAGAGCGGCTCCAGTGCCATGCGGGCTGCGGCTTGTCTGCGGCCTCCTGTGCTGGACGAGTCTCTGATCCGCGAGCAGACTAAAGTGGACCACTTCTGGGGTGAGTCATCTCCAGTGACTTCTCTGGTTCTTCTGGGAAGAAGGGGCGTCATGGCCGGGTTGTCCCTTTTCCCCTTACTGGGGGGAAGGAGCCCCAGGAAGTTTGGAGGCCTTCCGCTGGACTGAGATCGGAAACGCAGGGAAACTGCTTCCAGCTGCTGGTTGTGTGTTGTGATGTGGAAGATGGAGTGGAGTGGTCAGGGCAGTCTGATTAACTCTTGTGTGTCTAAATGCATGACTTCTGTGGGATGTTTAAGCAAAGTCATTGGTAAACTCACCAGCATGATTTCAAGTTCCAGACAGCAATTTCTGTCTCATTGGAAAGCATCTAGTGTAGACGAATTGACACTAGGAAATGATGTGGCTTGTGACCTGGATTGACTAAGGCAGCAGCGTGACCCCAGTCCTCCCTGTGGAGGACTCGATGGCCACAGGGGCCATGGCTTCGAGGGGCCGCAAAGCTGCTTGTGTCCACTTGATGTTCCAGTTGGCCTTTCCGAGAAGATTCAAAGATTAGATTAGTTCCAGAAATCTTATGTTCTGATTTGGGAAGCCCTGGAGTTCGTATTCTGTTTTGCTCACTAGCGAAGTAGCTCCCGCACGGCAGAGGAGGCAAGTGTGCTGGTGCTGAGGTTCCTGCCTGTTCTTCTGTGCGCAGCATGGGTGTATGTGTGTGTAGACAGTGTGAGAGTGCCTGCAAACAGTGTGGGAAGGTATTTTCTCCAGAGATGCGCTTTCACCTGGAATTGAAAGCAAGCATCTGCATATACCTGGAGAAGTTTCTGTTAATTCTAGGCGTTGTAGGAAGTCGATCTTGACCAGTGCCATGATGCTGACTTATTAACCATTGTAAACTTTACTTTTGAATTTGTGTATTTTGTTCTGTTTTGATAATTTGAGCTTGACAGCAAAAATATGCGTGTGTTTTTTAGGTCTTGACGATGACGGAGAGCTTAAAGGTAATTTTGTCCTTTTCTTCCCCACATTTTTCAAGATGGAGGTTTTAGTTAGGTGTTTGCAGATTGTAATAAGTGGGTTCCATCTCCTTTTTGCAAACTTCAGGCGGGAATAAAGCTGCCCTTCAGGGAAACGGCGATGTGGCCGCGGGGGCCGTAGAAGCAGCGGGGAGCAACGGCTACACCTGCAGCGACTGCACCCTCCTTTCCGAGCGCAAAGGCGCGCTCACCGCGTACTCCACTGCCCGTGGCCTGGCCTCAAGGATTTACTCGAGGGATAGAAGTCAAAAACGTAAGTCTTGCTCTTTTAAAAGTTAGAAAAAGAGTTCGCGTCCAAATATTAGATACTTCCTTTTCTTTTCATCAACCTTGTCTTATAGGCCTCAGTGTCTGCACTGTTTCTACTGTAGACTCGAACTCAAAGTTATCCTTTAAAAGTTTAAGATATGCACCAAATATTCGCTTTGTTCCTCCTCTCTCAACTTACTTTTAATGTGGTTGGTCTTTTTGTACCTGGGAGTGTTTGGAATTCCATAAATTTGAACTTGGAGTAAGCAGGAGAAACCTCATCCTGAACTGGACCTGTGGGCTGTGCGGTCACCTGCAGACGCTCCTTCTTTTCCTGGGAGCGCAGACTCCAGGCGCCCGGGGAGTCAGGGTGGGAGGCAGTGATGCTCGAGGCAGAGGCATGTCTGCTCTGGTCTCGGTTGTGGGTGAGAGTCCATGACCGCAGGGACAGCTCACCGGGAGTGTGCGGGTTCTGGGGGGCACATGGCACACCAGCCTTGTTTGGGAGGGCGGCAGGCACGGTGGAAGGTCTCGCAGGGCAACCTTGGCCCCGCTGACCGGCTGAGGAGGCCCTGGGGACCCCAGTGCACCTGCTTGACCACAGAGGGCCCAGGCCTGGCCATGTTCCCGGCTCTGATCAACAGCTGGGCCAGACTGAGTCGGCCTTGCTGCTGGGCCCCTGGGGGGAGCACAGCTACAGAGGCCCTTCCGGGGGCCACCGTGTGACCAAAGTGCCCCTCCAGGCTCGGGGCTCCACGGCTGCTGTGATCACTGTTCGCCATAAGGGAACACATAGGGAGCCTGGGAGCCCTCGACATGAAACATGTGTCGCCTTGTTTCCAAGCCCTTGGTACCTCGTCTGTTTAATCTGAGCCCTGGACTGCTTGGCAGAGCCAGAGGACATGCTCGGGCAGGTGGACAGGGTCTGGACAGGACAGTGCAGGAGGGCAGGGCGCTGTCTGTCCACTCGCCCGTGTTCCTGGCTGTGCCCTGCGCACGAGCGTGCCCAGTGCATGCTTCTCAAATGATGATTTTGACATAATGAAGGATGGTACCTGGACTGACAGTTATTTCTATTTCGGCATCTCATCCTTCTGGCTGGACCTTCTGTTTTTGGTTGCTGTGGTGTTACCGACCTCCTTAGCGTTAATAGAGCAGTGTGGGAACACAGTGAGGGGAAGGGGGTGGCAGAATCAATATGAGGGTTTCCTCTGTAACAGTTTCTGGATCGTGTGGGTGCTATGGAGACCAGCATCGCTGAGCACTCACTTTGCTTCCGCACTCTGTACCCATGACCTCACTGACCCTCACAGCAGCCCCGCTGGATGGTTGTCACCCTCATTGTACAGACTGGTAAACTGAGGTTCAGACACTTGCTGGTAAGTGATGGAGCTGGGACCTGGCCCCAGGCATCTCGCCTGCAGGGCGCCCTCCCCGAGACGCTGTGTCCTCTGAGTGCTCTCCCAGGGCCGGGACTCCGCACCTGACCTGCCGTGTGTCGGGTTTTGAGGCTGCATTTTGAAGTGTGCCGTTGCTGAGTTGAGCATAACACCTTTCTCAGGGTGAAAGCATGTTCCACAAACGGTACCTGGTGGAGTCGTGCTCACAGGTCGCCGCCTGTCCGTGGCAGTGTTTGCTGCTCTCCCCCAGCTACATCTGCGTCACCAACAGTGCAGCCACTTGTTCTGACAGCGTGGAGGATGGTGGGCCTGAGCCCGGCTGTGCGGTTGCTGTGTCTTCAGAGGGAAGGTCAGCCGTGGTAGCTTTGGTGGCAGCTTCTGGAAACTCATCCCACTTCCTGCTTAAATCGGTCTTGAGTATTTTGGCGGAGTAAACAAGTTACCATGCTGTTATTTGCTTTGGGCTTCTATTCCTATCATGCCCCTTGCTCTTTTAGATTATAGCAGTGGTTTGTAGAGCCAATGCTAATTTATTACTTTTGAAAAAATTTGTTTCTAATTATTTGAGTAAAACATTTATCAAAGAACTTTTGAAAACCACAGAGGTGTGCAAGGAAGAAAAAATCACCCGTAACCTACACCCAGAGGCTTTTCACTCTTATTGCGTGGTTGAGGTCATACCGCATGAATTTGTTACATGAGCATATTTACTCAAAATATGGGTAACTCTTCACAGTCACAAGTTAACCCCCACCCCACATTTCCTTTCTTTTTGTTCTTTTTCTTATATTCTCATCATGAAATCTTTAAACCTTTAAATTTATCTATTTATTTAATAGATGAATTAAGTCTCCCCTTGACCCTCCCCAGTCCCTGTCTGGTTTCCCTTCTGGAGGGAGCTGCAGCTAATCTTGTGCATTGTGGGTTCTCCTGCCTTTTTAATGAGGTGAAAGTCATATAACATGAAATTAACCAAGTATTTTTTTTTTTTTTTTTTTTTTTTGGTATGCGGGCCTCCCTCTTTTGCGGCCTCTCCCGTTGCGGAGCACAGGCTCCGGACGCGCAGGCTCATTGGCCATGGCTCACGGGCCCAGCCGCTCCGCGGCACGTGGGATCCTCCCAGACCGGGGCGCGAACCCGGTTCCCCTGGCATGTGGGATCCTCCCAGACCGGGGCGCGAACCCGGTTCCCCTGCATCGGCAGGCGGACGCGCAACCACTGCGCCACCAGGGAAGCCCCTAACCAAGTATTTTAAAGTGTACGATCCACTGGTATTTCACAGTGTTGTGTAAGCACCACCTGAATTTTGCTTTCATGTTCCTGCAGAAACATGGAGTGTGTTTTTGTCTTTACGTCAAATACATGGTTTTGCAATTTTTTTCATTTTAAATGGTAATTGCGATGAACTTCATTCTTTTTGATGCCTGTCTAATATTGCATTTATGGTTGTATTGAAATTTGTTTAGTCAGTGTCTAGGTGGACATTCGGGCTTTCTTGTTTGTACACTTTTAAAAGCAGTGTTTTCTTTGGGTGTATTTGTGTATGTGCACAAATCTTCGGGGTAGGCAGGCCAGAAGTAGCATAGGTACATTAAACATCATTCATCCCGCCTGAGCCACGTAGTTTCTGATTCTGAAACCTTTTGAGGTTCAGCTTGAGTGCGTTGTTGACAAAACGTGATTTTCTGGGCCACATCAGAAAGGCTTTAAAAGCCTTCCATGTGTTTTCCCTGGGACATCAAACAGTGCTCACCAAAGCAAGGTGCTGATAGGACGTGTGCAGATGAACAGATTCAGGACTCCTGTGAGGCTTGGCATCTGTGTGAGAAACCTGTAGGGGCTGGAGACCCGGGAGACCCGGCTCTGCCAAAAGGCGCTCCTACGTGGGCCGGTGCGCCTCAGGCCTCCCTGGCCCCTGCGCTAACCGCACGGAAGGACCCAGGGAATTGGAATCTGAAAACACACACTTCTGTGTTTTTTCCCGTGACTAAGGCAATGCTTGCGTCCCCCAGTAGAAGGTGTAAACTAACTTAGAAAAGATAGGTCTGAATGAATGCATGAATGAATGAGTGAATGAAAAGTCATTCCTTTGAAACTTTGTCAGTTGTCTTGGTTCCTTTGAGCAAGATTTTGCTAATTGAATCAGCCTCAGTCTTTAGAGAAGTAAGGATGGAAACGTCTGCTGCTTCCGGGAGAGGGACAGGCCAACTTGGCTGACTTCGGGGTCGGCCGGCTGTGACTGTCCAGCAGCGAGGGCTGAAGTGGACGGCGTGACACGGCTGTGGCTCGGCCTCTGAGCTGAGCGGCTGAAATACTACTGACCGGCTTTAAGGGGGAGCAGCTCTGACGGAGCTCGCGCTCCTGAAGAGGCCACAGGTAGCGATGTGATACATTCACAGGTGTTCCACCCAGCAGCTTCTAAATAGTACTTATCAGCTGCTGAGAAAAGAAGATTTTGTACAATTGCAGTTTAAGTAGATTCTTCCAATTGACTTCCCAAAAGACTGACCAGGATTGCCCTCCCCCTATGGCCATGTGAGGGTCCCCATTCCATATACTCTTGCTAAATAAGTGTTTATATGTTTGTTCTTTTAAAATGTTGCCGATTTGATGAATGAAAAATGGATATTGGTATCGCTTATTGTCAGTGAGACAGATCCTGCATTACCTCTTCATGAATTTTTCTGTTTTTGTCCGACCTCTGTATAAAGTTCACGCTGCGGTGTAAAACAAAGAAGAGTGTGAGTGGGGTAACACAGAGTTGGCCCTGACACTCGGGGGCTCCTGGCCCCAGGTTTACATTTGTTTTGGTTCAGGGCTCCAGTGCACAGATAGCCTACTCCTTTATTCAGGCTGTCTGTGGTAGGGGAAGCTCTGACTTTATTTCTTCTGAATCACTCCAGCTCAGACCTCTCCAGTCCCCGCTGGCCTCACGCATGTACCCTAAACTCGGAGCTGAGCCAGGGGTGAGTGGAAGGGCTGGGTATTTGTGCTTTGGGGCACGCCGGCGAGCAGCCCCGTCTTCAGGCCGTCCCATGGAGTCACTGTGCAGGAACAAGCCTCATATACTTCAGCTGCCACTCAATGAAGAAACTTTTTTTAAACATCTTGATTGGAGTATAATTGCTTTACAACGTTGTGTTAGTTCCTGCCGTATAACAAAGTGAATCAGTTATACGTATACGTATACATATATCCCCATATCCCCTCCCTCTTGCGTCTCCCTCCCACCCTCCCCATCCCACCCCTCTAGGTGGTCACAAAGCACCGAGCTGATCTCCCTGTGCTGTGTGGCTGCTTCCCGCTAGCTGTCTATTTTACATTTGGTAGTGTATGTATGTCCATGCCACTCTCTCACTTCGTCCCAGCTTACCCTTCCCCCTCCCCGTGTCCTCAAGTCCATTCTCTACATCTGCATCTTTATTCCTGTCCTGTCCTGCCCCTAGGTTCACGAGAACCTTTTTTTTTTAGATTCCATATATGTGTTAAGATACGGTATTTGTTTTTCTCTTTCTGACTTACTTTACTCTGTATGGACTCTGGGTTCATCCACCTCACTTCAAATAACTCAGTTTCTAGAAACTCGTTTTTAAGAATAAAAATTTCTAGCCACTGTGATTTGCAGACTGTCACCCTGCAGATTGTAGGTTATAGAGGTCACACTGTCTGTCCTGATGCTCCAGGTGCTGAAGAAAAGGAGCCGAGGATGGCCAGGCAACTTTGGCAAGACGTTCCATAGTTTACTGAACCTCAGGTGGCCACGTCAGGTGTCTCTGTGTACCCTGCTGCACGTGCTGTAGCGGACGTCCTTGAAGGGGCTGCTTCTCGCTGACAGGCCTTCTCGAGGCTGGGAACACAGTGGGATTGCTGGGCCGGAGGTCAGGGAAGAGAAGTCATTTGCCAGTTTCTAAAGATGATAGCGTGTGTGTAAACAGCATTGGGGTGAAGTGACCTCAGATTGGATGTTTTATGGAAGACGGCCTGTGGGAGAGATGTGGTGCTGGCACTCCAGGATGGGGCTGGTTTGCAACTCACCCCGAGCATGTGTCTCTGGTGTCCATTTAAAAAAGTAGGTTCCAGGGAATTCCCTGGCCGTCCAGTGGTTAAGACTCCGCGCTTTCAACTGCCCGGGCTTAGGTTCGGTCCCTGGTTGGGGAACTAAGACCCTGCAAGCCGCGAGGCACAGCCGAAAGAAAAGTGGGTTCCACTTTGCCCAAAGTGAGTAATCGGGCTCTGACATAGCAGGGAGCACGTGCTGCGGGAGGAGTAACTGTGTTCACGGTTTCTCACTAGGCCGCGCCGCTCGCTGCAGGGATAGCATCTTGTCGCTGGTCACGCGCACCTCGGCGTCCTTTTCTTCGTTCTTAGTTCAGCTCTTCCAAGTGGCTTTAATGAAGCTCAATTATGAATCAGAAAATTACAAATTGAAAAGTTATGAATCAAAAGATCGTGAATCAAAAAGCTGTGAGTCAAAAAGCCATGAATCAAAAGGTATTTAAATACTTTCTTCCTCCTTTTTCCACCAAATAGAGCTTTTAAGGTGGAGAAAACACTCTTTTCCCCGCGTGGCGCTTCGCTCACGCCCTCTCCTCGCGTCGTTTGCGGCCTCTCTCTCGCGCGGCCTTGCTGTGCATCTCTCTCCCTGCTCTCTGTGCAGTTCTGGATGTTTCCTGGAAGTTGATCAGGGTTTAAACATTAAATAAAAAGTTAATACACTCATCTTTTTATTCTTATGACCTTTTTTAAAGCAAAAAATTGATCTGACTGGCATTTAGAATGATGTTTCAAAAATGTTTGAAGTGGGCCCATCCCGTGTGGTGGTCGGGGCATGCCCCGGGCTGGCGGGACTTGACGACGTTTCCTGAGTGAGGCGAGGCGGTTACCTCGCCCCCAGCCTGCACGCCCCCACCCCCGGCCACTCTGCGGAGCCCCTGCCCCGGGCTCAGGCCCCTCTCGCCTGTGTTGCAGCTCATTCCAGTCACGGTGGGAGGATGAATGTGAGAGAGGCCCTCGGCGAGGACGGCCACCTCCGTGCAAACGGGGCGTCGCTGTGTAAGTATGGCTCGGCCGCACCTGTGCCATCCTTTTAGCCGTCCTGGGGCCCCACTGGTTAGGATGGGGCCAGGGCTCTCGCTGCCCCCTTCACACCAGGAGCCTACAGCCACCAGGGGGCACTGGCTGGGATTTTGGTTTTTCATAACTGAGTTTCCTAGTTTTTTCAAACTGCCGTAGCTGCGCACCGTTGAGATTGACGGGTTTGCGTGTTCATCTGTCCAATTAACCGCTTGTCCCCCCCACAGGCGATGACTGTAAGGGGAGGAAGCAGCTGGAAACCCACGCCGCCGCCCGCTCGCAGCCCTTGAGGCCAGGAGGGCGGGCAGGGACCGCGGGGCTCGCCGTGTCCCGCGCAGGTGGTCTCTCGCGCTTTCGCGCTTTGTTTCTGTCGTGCGTTCACAAATGCTCCTTGTCCGTTGTTTCTTTGTGTTTGGAATTCAGGTGTTCAGTAAAAACAGGAAAATAATAGCTATCTTAGAATATGGAGAATATTGCTCTTGAAAAGCTTCTTTGTAAGTGTATTTAGTGTAAATTAAGCATATGGAAAGTAACGTATTTGAGGTGAAATGAACGATTTAGAAGAAGCTGTATCCTGCGTGGGGTACAGTCGGCCCGTGCCCGGGAAACGGGCCGCGTCCGGAGCCTGTGCAGCCGGGCTGCTATGGAGAAATCCAGTTTGTACCTGTCAGTGTCTTGCCGAAGAGTGCCTTTATAGCAGCTTTTTTTAAAAGCTGAACTTCAAAATTTGTTGTCTCTTAACTGTTAATAAACGTAAAGCAATAGATTTTTTAAAAAAATCCTCTTACACCATGTTTCTTTGCACATCAGCCGTGTTGGAATTGCTTAATGTTTTCAGGAGTCAACACGCAAATGCTGGTGTGGGTGTGTTACTTCTAGCGGTCACTCTTAAAAAATGAAAACAATTGATGTCACGAGCAGTTTTCTGCTTTATATAATGTGTGACGTTGGGTATAAAGTTAATTGTGTTTTATCATGTCGTCCAGTGGGACTACCGGTTATAATTCCAAAACACTTTTTCACCGGGCTGTAGGAAAATTTTCATCTTGCTGTTTGTGTAACCCTTGTCTCACCCAGAGCATGTTAACTGCTGGTGTCCATGGAATCTTACTTGCTTTAAACGATTGCGCTGTCTTTCCAATACCCATTCTGCCAGCAGCAGCTGTGCACACGTGCAGGGCAGCTGCCAGCCAACCCCGCGGGTTTATAGGAAACGTCTGCATTTTATGTCCTACGTGTCTACAGGCAGAAGCGAGTGAAAACTGTTCAGACACAGAGCAGGGTTTTCATAAGTTAGTTTCAGTATCTTGCTTGGACTTCAAGTAGTCGATTGTTTTTCTTGAGGACAGACTCTTGACTGATGCGAGAGGATTTTGGTACAGTGCCACAGGGTGGGTGTCTCTTGCCGCGTCAGGACTGTGGGGCTGGTGTTTGAAGGTGCCCCTCCCGCCCACATCTTCTCCGGCACAGGTCACTTCTCGGTGCAGGCGCTGCGCGAGGTTGGAGCCACGGGAGGGTTTGTGTCCAGGACGGTGTCATCGGTGCTGTGGTTGGCGGTGGCCGCTCCAGGTGGTTATTTTGGCTTTCCATGTTAGCATTCGCTCCTAGGCTGTTGGCAGTTAAGCACCTGCAGTAAACTGTTCACCTAACCAAGTAAACATTTCATTTTCGGTTTACATTCTTTGATCCTTGATGTAACATGTTCCATCCTTTATTACTTAGAAATGCTAACATACTGTGCTTTTGGCTGCATGGCATTCATTGTTTCTCCAGTGTATTGGGTGCTGTTGTAAGTCTACCTGTTTGGTTTTACTGTACTTGAGAACGCATGGGTTTGGTGTTTACTCTTTTGTATCTTGTCTTGTGTATGACGTATTGCTTTGTGGCTTATTTACGTTCCTGTGTTTCAGTTTTGGATATTCCTGCTGTGATGACTAAGCATTGTCCTAATATACTTCATCCCTAACTTCATCTTAATATACTTTCAAAGCATCTTTTAGTATATTTTCTTATGCTGCTAGCTTGGCCTTCACAAAACCGGTCCATTAGGAGTTTGGTTTTCCGAAGAACGTTTCCTTAGAATGTTTGGTGTTTTCTCTTTTAGGGAAGGCAGCATCTGAAGTATTCTGGTGGCTTGGGATTGGATGGTACCAGTTTGTCACTTTGGTTTCTTGGCTGAATGTGTTTCTTCTTACAAGGTAAGGAAACTGATATCATGTCAGCTTGGTGTTTTAAAGAACTGATTTTGTGCTAATTTCATGGTATCATTTGATTTAATCATTTTATATTTTGCAAAGTGCTTTCATATTCTTAATTTTTCAAACCACTCCTGTGAGAAAGGAAAGGCAGGTGTCATCCTTGAAGAAAACCGGAGTGTGCAGAGTTTAAGTGACGTGTCCAAGATTACACAGCTGGGAGGGTGTGCTCGGGACTAGACCTGGACCCTCCGGTGCACTTGCCCCAGACCAGGTTGCCTCCGTGGGTGGATGACCAAGGTCCTTGAGCAAGGGCCCTTCTGTGCACCCAGCCCGGCGTGTTGGCAGTTACTGACCTGCTGGGTTGTTTACGTGGGCCTGGGAGACCGCACCGTGTGGCCAGGTTTTCCTTCAGGCAACCACTTACCTTGTAGATAAAACTAACCGCGTTTCTCAGCCTGTGACTTCCACTTTAAGTTAGGGAGGGGGTATTTTGTATAAAATTATCTAGAGAGGTCATATAGAATGGTGAGCCCTGCCTTTTACCTTTTCCAAGTTAAATGTCTTTCTTTTTATTCCCAGGTGCCTTCGAAATATTTGCAAGTTTTTAATCTTGCTCATTCCACTGTTACTTTTACTAGGTAGGCAAAATTTTACTTTGTTACCTGAGATGACTAACATGTACACATGCATAGATATGTAAATCAGTGAAAGAACTGAACATTTAAGTACACCTTTTGAAAAGCACTGTATGTACATGTGTATACAGTTGCTTTTTCTCTCCTTCAAGGTGCAAGTATTTCATTATGGGGCCAGGGTGATGTCCTTTCACTCCTGCCTGTGTTAAACTGGACGCACGACCACAGAGCACAGAGGGTGGATGACCCCAGGACCATGCTCACACCTGACACTTCCCACCCGAACCAGCCTCTGCAGGTAATCAGTTAGGATGTGCTCTTCCCTGGCGTTGCCAGTCTGTGTTCTCCAGCCTGAGTTTCCATACTACTTGTAAACTACAAGGTAGTTCAGTTGGGCACTCTTAGAAAATATTTTAAAACGTCAAATAAGCATGTCTTACAGCTCCTTAAATGTTCCGAAACAATTCAAGTAATGCATACAGGCACACCTCAGAGATACTGCGTGTTCAGCTCCAGTATCACACGAATTTTTTGGCTTCCTGGGGCATATAAAAGTTACCTTTACACTGTACTATAGTCGTTAAGTGTGCAATAGCATTATGTCTAAAAAAATAGACATAGTGTCTGTACACAAAAGTGTACAGACCTTTATTGAAAATACTTTTATTGCTAAAAAATGCTAACCATCATCTGAGCCTTTAATGAGTTGTAATCTTTTTGCTGGTGGAGGGTTTGAAATATTTTGAAAATTACCAAAGTGTGACACAGAGACACAAAGCGAGCAGGTGCTGTTGGGGAGATGCGAGGACAGACTCACTGGACGCAGGGTCCCCACAGACCTTCATTTGTGAACAATGCAGTATCTGCGAAGTGCAGTAGAGCGAGGTGTGCCTGTATTTCAAGCAGTCTCATTATTTAGTTCATTTTCATTAAAAAAAAAAAGAAAGTTTTCATTACTTTTGAAAATATAGAAAGCATAAAGAAGAAAATAAAAATCACCCATAGTCTGCCACGTAAAGGAAATCACTATTGACGAACACTTTCATGTCTTTTCCTTTGGGGGGGTGTGTGTGTTGTAGTTGACGTTTTCCTGTAACGCTCTGTTTCGTTGTTTCGACTTATCCTGTACTGTACTCTCCTTTGCCACGTTGACCTTCTCATTTGTGTCACCTTTGGAACCTCTTACTGTTTCAGGTTGGCGACGAGGTTTTCCACTGGCATCGGATGAGTGAAGTGGAAAGGCAGGTGGCTGCATTGTCGGGACAGTGTCACAGCCATGACAAGAAGCTTGGAGAGTTGTCAACCTTGCTCCAGAAACTGCAGGCGCGGGTGGACCGGGCAGATGGCAGCAATGAGGGGGTGTTGCCCCCGGTGAGGAGCGTGGTGGGGGCAGCGTCTCAAGGGGGCTGGCACTGGTGGGCTGTCGGGCTCCCAGGTGATGCCACCTTGGAGTTCTCGGGTGTTGTGTTTTCCTTTCGGGGACAAGGAATAGGAGGGCCCTGCAGTGAGAGGTGGCCGCATGGATGGCAGTGTAGGTTCCTGGCCTGCAGTGGCGGGGAGCTGCGGTAGGTGCCCCCAGAGGAGATGCCACGTCTGAGGCCAGGGTAGGGGGTGGGGTGTGCACCCTGGGAGCAGGCAGGGTTGGGGGAGGGGGTGGAGGCGCATGGGTGACGCCCAAGAGTGAGGTCAGGCTGCGGCAGGACAGATGGGTGTCCCTAGCCTGCGTTTTAATTGGTGAATGGATTGAACACAATTCGATGAAATTTTTCTAGCACTGAACTGAAAAGCTCAAATTTGTGATTTAAAATATCTCAAGATCATGAAATAGTTGAGTAGCTACTATTCCTTATGAAACCGTAGGCCTGTATATACGTGTCTCATTTATTTGGTTCTCAAGGAAAAGCTTGTCAGTCCATTTTCCTCAAAACTGATGTTTATTTTCTTAAGTTCCACAATGATTTAATATAGGTATTTTGGATTGAAATCTTTAAAATAGGCATTGCCCCTTGTCTCCACAAATGCTTTTCCCTGATCCTGTTTTCTCAGCAAAGAGCCCATTACCCACCCAACTGTTCACACTCCGACCGGAGGGGACCCTCCATCCCTGATCACGCATGTCTCGTCGGCCTGTGGACCCCTCAGGGCTCCCTGTGGCCCCACCGTGCTCTCGAGCAGCCTGGCTCTGCCTGGCTTCGCCGGAGCCTTCCTCGACTTGTCTCGGGGTGGTGCCCCTTGCCGGCTGTTTCCTGACTGGGCTCAGTTCCCACCCTCCTGCTCACCTGTGCCGGCATCAGCGTGCGCCCCTCTTTGTAGCTGTTGCTGGCTTAATCCACTGTGTTCTCACACCTGTTGGGGGCAGAATGTGTGAATCTTCTCGATCCTGGTCTGGTCCCTGTAACGTGCTGACAGGCACTGGATCCCAAAGTTACTAGGCGTGTTCCACCTTCTCTGCGTGGCCCCCCGGGTGCCTGCTTGGGGTTCTCATGTCCAAAGGCCACCTGGCGTCCTGCGTTGATTCCTCACTAGTTGCTTATTTTTGGCTTCTCAGCCGTAGAACTGAGATGATTTCAGTGAGATCCAGTTAACACCGTTATGAGTGTTCTGTTCCTTATTTTAAAATGAGATTCGAGATGTGATGAGCTGAGTGCAGATGGAGCTCATCCTTCCCACGCTGTCCTCCACCACTTAGCCCTCTTCAGGTATGATTGTGACGGTGACCCCAGCAGATTGAAGCTTGGTTCTGCAGCTGCCACACACTGGTGATCAGCGCGCTACCTGTTATCCTTCCCTGAGCGGCTGGCACAGGTTTATCCCACGCGTGTCTCCAGGAGAGTGGGCCACCTGCTACATGTGGCTGTGCGAGTTTAAAGTAATTAACACTTAGGGACTTCCCTGGCGGTCTGGTGGTTAGGACTCAGCGCTTTCACTGCCGTGGCCCGGGTTCAATCCCTGGTCCGGGAACTGAGATCCCACAAGCCACGAGGCACGCCCCGCCCCCCCACACACAAATTAACACTAAGTGACATTTAGCTTCTCTTTCAGTTGCCCCAGCCACACATCAGGTGCTCTGGGGCACATGGGGCCGCCGTGCTGGGCAGAGGCATCCCGCTGTGCCCAGGGCCAGCGGGCTGTACAGTGGGGGCCCGGCGTGGCCGCGAGGACGTGCAGCCGAGTCCAGCGGCCGACCCTCCTGCATCCCAGCTGCCCTTCATCCCTTAGCTTTGCTTCGCCTGATTTGTCATCTTATATTTTTATAAGTCATTGTGGTTATATTTTGGAACGAGATGGGGTATAAATCAGTGAATGAAACTCCTGTAGTAAGAGTATATAATGATTTCCTGTTTTTCTTTCTGACTGGATTTAGTTGTTCAGAACGTGCAAGCATTCTTTGCTGGTGGTGTTGTCTCCTGTATGGATGTCCTTTGATTATATAACTGGCAGAGATTTTTCTAGACCTTCCCAGGGAGTGTATCTGATAACCTTACTACAGATTTACCTTCTAGGAATTGCTGAAGAAATGTGTGGGAATGTGCTGGACAAAGACTGTTTTCAAAGTTACTTTTGTTGAGAAAACATTATTCTCTCTCTGGCTGCTGTGCTGGTCACTTGTGTCCCTGAGCTGGGGAGGAACTGGCCTGCTTGGCCGCCTGATCTGAGCTTTCATCCCCTGATCAGCACTGTTCTGAGGGCTCTAGCACCGGTTCTGATGACCATTGAGATGTCACACATTTTGTACGAATATGAAAGGTCAAGAGGGAGTGAGTGGGCCCTTGGTGGTTGTGGTGTAAGTCTCTGGGTACAGAGGGTGCCTAGGGAGTGTGTGTTGAATGAGTGGTAATTGCTCTGCTGTCTATGCAGGTGTTTTTGATAATTACCAGTCTTCTTAACGAATATTCTCCTGTGACTAGAGAAGTTGTTTGTGCCTTTTATCTTAGGGCAGGTTTCAGAGGCAGAGATGAGGACGTCACTGAGGTCACCCCCATGGGATGCTGTGCCCAGCTGTGACCACAGTCTCTGGCTGTTGTTGTGCTGTGTAGAAACAGCGCGGCCTGACTGGCCAGGGTTGGGCTTATTTGTTGCTTAACTTTCTCTACCATTTGTTCATTCATTTTCCTTTTCAAGACCGACCATGTGACTCTCCGCCAAGAGCATGAACTGCGCATCTCCAGCCTGGAAGATATTCTTGGGGAGCTGACGGAAAGATCTGAGGTATTCACTC
Source organism: Physeter macrocephalus (assembly GCF_002837175.3). Taxonomy (NCBI): domain Eukaryota; kingdom Metazoa; phylum Chordata; class Mammalia; order Artiodactyla; family Physeteridae; genus Physeter; species Physeter macrocephalus. The sequence continues at coordinate 81,070,268 of NC_041227.1, forward strand.
TCTTGGCCTTGCACTCTCGGCCCCAGCGCTGAGATTTCCTTGATAAGCGTCAGCTGCGGGTACCGTGCTCACGGTCCCCAGCCTCTAAAGTGCTGCTTTTAGGGTGTTTGCTGCCATCCTTTATAAAATGGATGGGAAGTATTTCTTTTTTAAAATTAAAAAAAATTTTTCTATTTATTTTTATTTTTGGCTGCGTTGGGTCTTCGTTGCTGCGCATGGGCTTTCTGTAGCTGCGGTGAGCGGGGGCTACTCTTCGTTGCGGTGCGCGGGCTTCTCACCGCGGTGGCTTGTCCTGTTGCGGCGCACGGGCTCTAGGCGCGTGGGCTTCAGTAGTTGTGGCACATGGGCTCAGTAGTTGTGGCTTGTGGGCTCTAGAGCGCAGGCTCAGTAGTTGTGGCGCACAGGCTTAGCTGCTCCGCGGCATGTGGGATCTTCCCGGACCAGGGCTTGAACCCGTGTCCCCTGTACTGGCAGGCGGATTCTTAACCACTGCGCCACCAGGGAAGTCCCCATTGTGTTGCTTTAATGTTTTGTGTGTCCAGCTCACTGGCTCCCAGCTGGGGGCGGTTCTCTTCGCTGTCACCCAGCCTCCACAGGGCGACAGTGTCTGTGGACAAGGGAGCGGAGGTTCACCCTGAACCTTCTGACAGGGATTTTCTGGTCAGAAAGTCTAGTCTTGTCAGGTGTCGGGCAGGCGGAGGGAGGAGATGGGCACCTGCATGGACATGGACGAGGACTGGGGGCACCGAGTGGGTGGCCTGCATCCCCGATGGGCCTCAGGGGAGATGCACAGCCCTCGGGAGCTCAGGACTGGCCGCTGCGTTTCTGACAGTGTCAGAGGTGGGCAGTTCAGTCCATCCGTTGATTAGATGTTTCCAGGGTCCCTGAGGAGGAAGCGCGCCTCCGTGAGGGAGCTGGCATTGGTCCTGTCCGTGTCGGCCGCCTCTGTCGAGTTATGGCCTACGTGGCCGCTGAGCCTCGGCTCGCGTGGGGCGGTGGACGCCCGCGCCTGTGAACAGGCTGTGTTAATAAGTCGTGCCTTTGTGTGTAAATCTGCCATCCTCCTCCTTGTCCTGCCATGTTGAAAGCACTTACCAGAGATGGCGGCGGCATCTGGCTTCCTGGCCTGCGTCCTGGTTACAGGAGCTGCTTATTTTGAAAATCCATCAAGCTGCTTTTTTGTATGACCTGTGCACCTCTCTAAGTATACGTTGTGTGTCGTCTTTTTTTTTTTTTTTTTTTTTTTTTGCGGTACGCGGGCCTCTCA
>NC_041227.1:81071823-81078197 GCF_002837175.3 Physeter macrocephalus
GCTCAGCGGCCATGGCCCACGGGCCCAGCCGCTCCGCGGCACGTGGGATCTCCCCGGACCGGGGCGCGAACCCGTGTCCCCTGCATCGGCAGGCGGACGCGCAACCACTGCGCCACCAGGGAAGCCCGTGTGTGTTGTCTTTTAAAAGTCTGCTTTGAGGGCTTCCCTGGTGGCGCGTCCGCCTGCCGATGCAGGGGACACGGGTTCGCGCCCCGGTCCGGGGAGATCCCACGTGCCGCGGAGCGGCTGGGCCCGTGAGCCATGGCCGCTGAGCCTGCGCGTCCGGAGCCTGTGCTCCGCAACGGGAGAGGCCAGGACAGTGAGAGGCCCGCGTACCGCAAAAAAAAAAAAAAAGTCTGCTTTGAAAAGTAAACATCCCTCACCTGCCTGCCAACAGGCAGGTCTGGGCTTTAAATTAGGGGGGAAAAAAAATCCTAGATAAATATGTGTATTTCTATTTCTGTTTATATGTATGTAGTCAAGTATATGATTTTATGGAAAGTTGGTATGTAACTTGTGTATTTAAACGGATTGTTTCTCCTACATTTTAGGCCATCCAGAAGGAATTAGAACAGACTGCGCTAAGAACAGTTAGGTAGGATAATTTCAGATAAATTCCTCTCCTGTCTTCTGTGCCCCTCTCTGTCACGTGGGGCTGTGCCATCCTTAGCCAGGGGCACTGTTTGCGCCTGGGATGACTGGGCTGTGTTGGTGGTAACAGTCCCAACTGTTGTCTTTCTGGGAGACCCTTCAGGGCACCTGAGGATGGAGGAGGGGTCGGGGAGCTTGTTACCATCCACCTCCATGCAGCACCAAAGACAGCGGGGGCCCCCGGCTTTGCTCCGGGGGTACTCCCTGCCTGGATGTGCCGGGAGGGTCCTCAGGGTACGAGGAACGGGCCGTGAGTTCATGGCACAGCGTGGAGTGGGCTTCCTGCCTGGACCTCTGCTGGCTCTGCGGGCATCACAGTTCAACCCTGGTCCCCCGCTCGGCAGCCCCTCGAGGGGGCCAGACACGCGCCTTCTGAGCTGTGAGGCTCTAACCAAGGCTGGGCCTCCTCTGAGCCCTTTCTTTGTTGCTAAACAGCCCTGGTCCCTCAGCAGTTTCAGGGGGGTGGCGTTTGGTCCCTCGTATCCTGGTTGCTTTTCTTCCGCACATTTGTCAGCTTCCCTGAAGTCCCCTGGCAGCATGGAGCTTCTTCCTGTCTCAGAGCCGCTCACTGTTTTCGCACCCTTGGTTTTGTCACCTGGGTTCTCTCCACCCCATTGGCTGAATAGGACACTGTTACCCTTTTGTTACTCCAACCACTCCACTCACTGGCTCAGCGCTTAACTCGGGAGAGAGCAGATGATGAGCTTTAACCTCTCATCTTCCCGCTGTAGCTCCTGTGTGTTTCTCTGGGTCTTATCGTGTGATTTGAGACCTCACCCACCCTCCTCTCAGGATGGGTATGAGTGTTAGCGCACTTTTAACTTTCCTTTAGAGCCTTTACATATCAAAACACCTTTTGACTGAAGTCGTGTGGCTCCTGCAGTGTTTACCCCGGAGTACACTTCCCTGAGATATGAACTGTTGGTATCTCAACAACTATAACTACCTATGAACAACTATAAAAATAATACCGTAATACTTCATAATGTACAATACCTACATTAAAATAGAATTGTTAAAACCCTGAAGCCATATGTTTTTAGTTTTCTCTTCCAGTAGCATGAAAAATTCATATTTAGTTTTATAGTGATTATCAGTAAACATTGTCACATTTCTGAAGTCTTTTTCAGAATTTTAAGGCGATACGTACAGGTTTAAATATTAAATAGTATATGAGAGTCCTCACCACCACCCAGAGAAGCATAACCGCTGCTCATGGCAGGTTTGGCCCCCGCCTGGGCAGGTGTGCGTGTCTGTGCGCGTGCGGACATTGAGGTGGGAACAGTCTCTGGGGCCTTGGCTTGAAACTTCTGTGCTGCTGAGGGACCGGGTGGTGTGTTCACAGCTGACCTGCCTGGGGAACATGGGCGTTTCTCCTGAATGTGCTGTTGGCAGGACTGACCTGTCCTGTCGTCACCCCCCCACCCCAGCAGAACTGACGAGGAGCCGCGCCTCCTTGCCGTGGTCCAGCATCTGGAGCAGGAGCTGGGGCGTCTGAAAGCAGACTTGTCCAGTTGGCAGCATTTGAAAACCAGCTGTGAGAAGGTGGATACAGTATATGAAAGGGTAAGTTTCCTCAGCTTTTACGTTTTGTTTTATCATAGAAAATAAAAACATTTGAGTTGATATCTTTATTAAGTTAATTTCAACTTTCTTTAAAAATTTTATTTTACTAGATTTGAAGTTTTTAACCATTTTGAATAAAATAATTAAAAATTCAGCTCCCCTCGAATTCCTGCCTCTCCAGTGACAGGAGATGTCTTTCCTTTCTTTACGCACGCATGGCCAAGGGCTCACCTTTATTGGGGGCAGGGCTGTTTGTATATCTTCTCACCAAAGTAGAGTCACGCTGCAGTTTCGTATCACATCCTCACGTGACGGACATTGCTTCAGGCCTCTGTATCCATGTGCAGAAGAAGAAATCTAGACATTTATAGCTACTTGAAAATGAAAACACGGACATTGGAGTGGCACGGGTCATCCCAAGTCAAAGGCGGACGGTTGGTGGGGAGGAGGTCTCGCAGGCCCAGGGTGACAGTCTGCGGTGCAGGGAGCTACTGAGGTCAATGGGGCAGCGCAGCAGAGATGCGGCCCAGCCCGGCAGGCAGCCCGTCTCCCTGAATGGGTTTGCAGGTCACGTGAATGACTGCTCCTCAGTCCTCAGGATGGCGAGGTGGTGACAGTCTCCTCCGGGGCTGGCTCTGGACACAGGTGTCCTCATGGCTGGGGGACTGTGAATACCTGCAGCCTTTTGGGGGGAAGATCTTGACATGGTCACGGGTCACAGAGACACAGTCTTTGAGACGAGCAGCCATGCTCTTAGGACTCTGGGTGCAGAGGTGAACACGCCAGCGCAGGGGCCACGGACAAGTGTGCAGTGTTGTGACAGTAGCGCTGAGGTGGCCCAAGTGCCCATGTCAGGGCAGCGGCTGACCTGTACGGTGGGACATTCCAGAGCCTGCAAGTGAGGAGGTCGATGTGCTCACTTTGTCACAATGCTGTGCTTTTCCTGGTGCTTCTGCCCCGTCTTCCTCTTTTTGTGGAGCAAGAAGAGGAGCTTCTACACGTAATGGTGTGTGTGTAGAAATAACGCACTTGGACGCGTCCAGCCTGCGTAAAGTTACATTTTCAGTTGTGTGTATGACTCTTTCCTTCTCAGACTGAGTTTGAAGATGAGGGGCCCTGTCATCTGCACCTCACCTGGGGCAGGGCCCCTCTCCTGCAGTCCCGTGGGCACCCAGGGCACCTAGGCTGTGCTCTCCTCTATCCCTGTTCCCCTGAATGTATATCAGCATCTTTGGAGGGTTCTTAAGTTTCGTGTGAAGGGAAAAAAACCGTGTCAAGTTTCCATTATGGATTTTGAACTGCTGTGTGATCTTTCCAGTGTATCTAAGGTGACAGAGTGAAGAGTTGAAATGATTTAGCTAAAACAGTAGATTCATGTTATATTCACCAATGATTTTACTAGGTGGACGCACAAGTCAGAGAAACTCTCAGGCTCATGTTCTCCGGAGATCAGCATGAATCTTCTCTCGAGTGGCTGCTCCAGAAACTGTCTGCTCAATTTGTAAACAAGGATAACTTGCAGATATTATTACGAGATTTAGAGCTGCAGATATTGAAGAACATTACCCACCACATTTCTGTGACAAAACAGATGCCAACTTCTGAAACTGTAGTATCTGCTGTGAATGGAGCGGGCGTTTCTGGAATAACAGAAGCGGTAAGTAGATGATGAGAATTGTTTAAAATTCACATGGTAGTGAAACTGATCATCTAGGTATTAAGCTGGCAGATTTAAAAATATATATATTTATTTATTTGGCTGCACCTCGTCTTAGTTGCAGCACACTGGACCTTTAGTTGCGGCACACGGGATCTTTAGTTGCGGCATGTGGGATCTAGTTCCCTGACCAGGGATCAAACCCGGGCCGCCTGCATTGGGAGCGTGGAGTCTTCCCCACTGGACCACCAGGGAAGTCCCAAGCTAGTAGATTTTGATGTTTTGTTCTACGAATTGTCTTCTAGGGATGTGATTATGATATAAAAAGTGCTTAGCACCATGCAGGGTGCTGGGAAGGGTAAGCTTCAGCTGTTGTTGTTATCAAACTACTTCTTAGGAGTACTTTATACTTTATTAATCTTTTTGTCCCAAAGACTTGGTCTCCCTGGGTGGCCACATACCTTCTGGAATTACACAAAAATTTCCCATAATACAGTCCCAAGTTACCATCTCTAATGCTAGTCCTTGCTTTGTCCACTTTTTATGGCACTGGGGGTTCCGGCTCTGAGACTTTCTTGCCTGTGTCTGAGCCAGGGTCCCCGCAGTTGAGAGCAGGACTGAAGTTTGGGATTGCTGAGACAGCCCCCGTGCCCGTTGTCCCCAAATAGAGTTAACTGAAAACATGTCCTTCATTTCTGGGGTTGTCTCCGTGTGTGCCTCCACTGCCCAGCAAGCGCGTGCCATCGTGAACAGCGCCCTGAGGCTGTACTCCCAGGACAAGACTGGCATGGTGGACTTCGCCCTGGAGTCCGGGGGTGAGTGCCAGACCCCTGACCCAAAAGTGCTACTGTCAGCGGGAGGCCACTCAAGAGGCTGTTACCTGCCCCACGGTCAACAGTAGGGAGCTTGTTAGAACTTTCAAAGATCTGAGAGAGAGCATTATTCTAGGCGAGCCCCTAGTGTTCTGCTTCAGAGCACAGCCAGGTTCCCCCAGGAGCTCTGGTGGCTGTGCTTGCAGCTCACGCGTCAGCTGTGAGTGTGAGCCTGTGAGATGACGCACATCAGCGAAATCTCAGTTTGGGGGCATTTCAGTAGCTTTTAGGTTTTTCTGGCCATATGAGAGTTTACCACCACAGAATTATTGATTATTCACTTATGATCTTGTGTGTTGTAAAGTGTGTGGGCTTTTTTAAGTATAGAAGTCCAGTAAAAAGAAATTGCCCCTAGAGCAGCATGGGTCAAGCTGAATGAATAGAGAGAAGGATGGGGGTGCTATTCTGGTTCCTCAAGGAAGTGGTCCGCTGAGTCTGGAAGTGCTGCGTGGACATGGCACAGGCCCTGGACCAGGTGTATTGGATAAACCAGACTTGGCTTAGTGAAGCATCGTGTCCATGGACTTCTGTCACCATCCCTCAGTGGCGTCCAGGACAGCACACCCGGATCACACATGGGAACATGTCTGTGAAAACGGGAATGACATCATGTCAGTTCAGGGAGCATTTTGCCACCATACGTGTTAGAGAAAATCTTGGTTTTCTAAATTTTTAAAACTTAGGAATTGCAGATGAGGGCTGGTTGACTAATACGGTCTCTCGGAGGAAAGGAGGTTCTTGATAACACTTCAGTAATAAAGGGTGAGGGCCTGTGGGAGGGGTGGGGATGTCAACCCACGGTGAGTGTCAGTTACCTGCCCCAGCCGTTCAGGGCATCAGGCGATGGGGCTCAGACCAGCCTCGCGGGAGCTGTGGCCCGTCCCCATCACTCACCCTCGCACGGGGGCTGAGCACACAGTGCAGGAGGCTGCTGCTCCCGGTGGATACCGCCAAGTTCTTCCAGCGTCAGAAGTCAGTAAGGCTGCTAACTGCTCTTTGTGTATATTTTGTTTAGAATGGCTGTTTTAGAATATTAAGTGATTTTAGTTTTGTAATTCAGTCATTTCTGAAGAAATCATTTTTGCAATTCAGAGACATCAAATGACGATTTAACAGTGGGACCAGTAGTTGTCATTTTTTCTTAGAGGCATAATGAGTCCTCACGGGTTGGTGTGTTATTAATGCAGAATTCTGATCATCCTGACGAGGCTGAGCTGAGTGTTGTGTTACTGAACAAAACATATATTGGCTCTTTTTAAGGGAAAAAAGTGAATCACTGTATTTAAGAAGGCACTTTTTTAGAATGAGAATAAGATATTTTAAAAATAATGCAGTGGTTCAGAAGTTTGGACCTGCTGATCAGCTGTGTCAAAATCACATTGTTTTCTTGTTTAAAATTCCGTCCCATCCAGTCCCCTCCCCCGTTATCAAGTGAGAAGCTCTAAAAGGGGCCTGCGGCTGCGTTTGCAGGTGTTCTGAGGGGTTGTGATGTGCAGCCAGGTTAGGGACTGTTGGCTCTTAGAATACAGACTGCTCAGGACTTTTTAGTTTTATTACTCACTTATTTGTTTTTCTTTTTAATTTATTTTAGTTGTTGTTTCTTCCCACACCAAGTTGTTTTGGCCTGC
>NC_041227.1:81078697-81112697 GCF_002837175.3 Physeter macrocephalus
CTCCCCTGAAGTCTGACTGAGCCCCTCTCTGTGCTGCCCAGCCTGCCACTATTGCACACAAGTCCTGGCAAAAAAGGTATTCATGGCATTCACCTGGCAACCTCAGTCCCTCTAGCACAGTAAGGATGACCACAGGGAGGTACTTGCCCCCAAAGTGGGACAGGTGTGCCACCTTACCATCAAGGCGCCCAAGAAAGCTACTCACAGAACACACCACCACAGTGGTGACACAAGGGGTTTTCTGGGAAAATGAAACAGCACTGCTTGGTTTTCAGCACCTGAGGGACAACCTGTACAACTCCAGAGGCACCACAGAGAGTAGGTGACACACGCTCACTCACCAAGGAGGCATGCAGCAGAGTGGTGGAATGGCTCTCCCCAGGGCAGGGAGGGCCACTTGCGAGACACGCCAGGAAGGTGACGAAAGTGTCTGTTGCATCAGAGGACCACAGCCACACTGATGCCCTGAAGCAAACAGAGGAGAGGACCCACACTGCATGGCCTCACTGCCCTCGGGTTGCCAGGGGCCAGAGGTGGAGTATGATGTAGGATTGAGTCAGCTGGACACACACCTAAGAGCCGATGCACATGCCCAGGCAGGCAGCTCAAGAAGCAAGGGGAGAGCCAGGTTCAAAGTTGTGGTCAAACCCAGAGCACTATGCATGTCCAGAAAGCCCAATGCCCCTGGCAACACGCACTGAAGAAAACCACACCTCTCTAGCAGCAAAAAAACGCCCACATTAGGTGAAAAACTTACCACACCCAGCAATGGGGGCTGGCTATTCACAAATTGCAGGGGGGGGCCGGCACCTCAGTCCAGCCACTGGTCCCCATCACTGCCAGCCCCGGAGCTCTCACGGCCATCTCACGGTAGCATGGCAGCAAAGGGGGGTGGCGGGGGGAGCGACAGGAATGAGGGAGAGAGCGGGCGGGGTATGCCCCCTCCAGTTATCCCAAGTTGGCAGGTACCCGTCCGTCAATGTCTCTAGATGGGGACTTGGGGAAAATTCTGCAGACGCACCTCTGACGACTGGGCCCCAAGAGGGACAACACCCAGACCCGTGCCACCCTACCCAGGTTATCTTTCATGGCCCAGGGCGGTCCCCCCTCCTGAGTGCGACTCCGAAAAATCTATCAGAAAGAATCCAACCACCAGGACTCAAGCGTGCCCGCCACTGAGTCCATTCCACACTGCAGGGGCCTCGGCACATACCGGTCAGTCTTCTCCGGAGCAGGAGTTGTAGAGGGAGTGGGGAAGTTAATACGGTTGACAAAGGACAACCGCGCCACAGGCGTCTGGGTGCAGGACACTCTCCCTGTCCTCCCCGCAGGGCCGGGCCACCGTAGGGTGGGTGCACGCAGCCAAGGGGGCGCCGGTGGATACTGGGACGCTGGGCAGGCGGCTCCGCGCCCGGGCGGAAGCGCGGCGCGGACCACTCCCCTGCACGCGCTGCACGTGCCCTCACGCCCAGTCTGCGACGAGAGCAGGACACGCCCCCCACGCCCCTGCGTGACCAGGAGAGTTGCCGCCAGTTTCGCGGGACTCCCGGAACTCCGCTTCACGCTCGGAGGCCGCGTCCATCCATCGCAAAGATCGCCAGAGCTCCAGAGGGAAGAGACGATATAAAAGAGGCCGCCAGGTGGCGCCAGACAACGGGCGCGAACGTAAGCGGGACGGATCCCGAACGCCCGGGAGCGAGGACGCAGCGCGGGCCGCCGCAAAGCCAGAGCTTGTCCCGGGGCGGGTGGAGGGCGTCCGCCCCGGCCCTGAGGCATCCTCGCGGCACTGAGCTCCCGGCTTCACATGGCACAGCACTGCACGACCGACCCCGTCAGCGGACAGGGGGCGCGGCGGCGGGGAGAGGAGGCTGGGAACATATTGGCTGGCGTCTGCCGCCATGGAGACACATTAGCCACGCGATTTCCAGGTGTTTAAAATTCCACGGAGACGCCGGCGGGGCCTGGTGGCCAGCAAGGGCTGCCCAGAGTGCAACAGCGAGGTCCTGGCTTCTGCAAAGGAAGGAGGGAAGCCGTGGACTGGCACACCGAAACCAAGCAAGTGCTCAGAGAGCAACAATGCATGAGTCGGTTTTCATTCCATACTTTCGAACGGAGGAGGTCTTTCGAATGTACAGGGAAAGCCCAGAAGCTGGAAAGGAAAGGCTGATACGCTCAAACCCATACAAGTGGAAATAAAAACTTATCTCTACATAGACCGTGACAACGTCCAAAGACAACAAATGGGTGTGTGGGTGACACTGGGGAAAATGCACTTGTGGTCATGAGGACATGGATTTCAGCATGACTTACCACAATAACCCGGTGGGGGGTAAGTGAGTGTGTGTCTATAGCTATCCACTATACACCGAGTTCCAGTACATCTATACAATGCAACATTGTGTTTTGTGTGTGTTTGAAATATGTTAGATGATGATGATAAACTGTAGTCCAAGAAAAAATAAATAAATAAAACAACCACCCAAAACTCAAGATGTAGAACTTCCAATGTCGGGCATTAAAAAATAAATTTTAAAACATGGAAAAATGTATATATATATATATATATATATCTGATAAGGAGTTCCTATCCTATCCCTAACCCTAAACCCTAACCCTAAACCATGCCCTAAACTCGTACCCTAATCCTAACCCTAACCTGTACCCTAACCCTAACCTGTACCCTAACCCTAACCCTAACCTCGTCTTCCCCAGAGCACTCTTCCCCCCATGCACCGCCCGCTTGCACCAGCCCCAGACTGGAAGCCACAGAATGCTCTTCACACAGCCCCACCCAGAATTTGTCTGCAGTTGCCGCTCAGTCCCTGATGCCTTCAAGCAGAACGTTTTTGCATTTTGCGCAAATTTTCTAGTTGGTTTTCTGTAAGGGGTGAGCGTTCGTGATCTTGCAAAATCATCACAGGAAGGAGAGCCAGCAATTACCCCTCCACTTTTAGAACTGCCTTGTGCACAAACCTCACATCCTTTCAGCCACACTTGGAAAAAGTATACATTTTATCTGTTTCAAAGGTCACGATGGCTTCACTACAACGGACTTGAGAAACAGATCACTATCTTAACACAGGGCGCACTGCAGTGTAGGGAGAGGGGAACCCTTCGGAACCCTGAGGTTTGCCAGAGGAGGGCTGGGGCTAGATGGTACAAGAGAAGGGAGGGAGAGAGAGGACCTCCCGCAAATGATTCCATTTTCAGATTCCCGTTCCCGCACAGCAACCTGCTCTTGTCCACCAGCCATCTCCCTTCCTTCCTAAAGCAAACCTCCTACTCTCCCCGCTACACCCCCATCATCCGAAGAGTCTCTCAGTAATTCCCTGACTTGTCCACCCCTCTCCATCAACATGGCCACTCTCTGGCCCTGAAGACAACAAATGGGTGTGTGGGTGACACTGGCGAAAATGCACTTGTGGTCATGAGGACATGGATTTCAGCATGACTTACCACAATAACGGGGTGGGGGGTAAGTGAGTGTGTGTCTATAGCTATCCACTATACACCGAGTTCCAGTACATCTATACAATGCAACATTGTGTTTTGTGTGTGTTTGAAATATGTTAGATGATGATGATAAACTGTAGTCCAAGAAAAAATAAATAAATAAAACAACCACCCAAAACTCAAGATGTAGAACTTCCAATGTCGGGCATTAAAAAATAAATTTTAAAAAATGGAAAAATCTGGGGCTTCCCTTTCTGTAAGGGGTGAGCGTTCGTGATCCTGCAAAATCATCACAGGAAGGAGAGCCAGCAATTACCCCTCCACTTTTAGAACTGCCTTGTGCACAAACCTCACATCCTTTGAGCCACACTTGGAAAAAGTATACATTTTATCTGTTTCAAAGGTCACGATGGCTTCACTACAACGGACTTGAGAAACAGATCACTATCTTAACACAGGGCGCACTGCAGTGTAGGGAGAGGGGAACCCTTCGGAACCCTGAGGTTTGCCAGAGGAGGGCTGGGGCTAGATGGTACAAGAGAAGGGAGGGAGAGAGAGGACCTCCCGCAAATGATTCCATTTTCAGATTCCCGTTCCCGCACAGCAACCTGCTCTTGTCCACCAGCCATCTCCCTTCCTTCCTAAAGCAAACCTCCTACTCTCCCCGCTACACCCCCATCATCCGAAGAGTCTCTCAGTAATTCCCTGACTTGTCCACCCCTCTCCATCAACATGGCCACTCTCTGGCCCTGCTCCTGCCCTCAACTGAGCCGCTGCAGTCGCTTCCAATGGGTTTGCCAGTCCCAGTCCCCCACCACGCTCAGAGGATTCTGGGCTTGACACTCTGCCCACCTGACTCCCAACCCCTCCGCTCAGTGCCCACCTCAAGAGTTCTTCCTGCTTCCTCCAGCCCCATGTACCACATGGAATCACGCAGAGGTCCCTGAATTCCTGTACTCACAGGCTGCTCCAGACCTTACCCACCCTGTTGTCTCTGCCTAAAGCCACCCAACTATCCTCATCCATCTGGACTTCTTTCAGCTCAAGACCCATCTCAATGTCCACTCCCCAGGCAGCCTGCCTGCCCCCCAGTTTGAGTCGGGGCCCTCCCTCTGCTCCTATGCTGCCCTTGTCTTAGTCAGCTCTGGCTGCCATGACCAAACACCATACCTGGCGGTTACAAAGAGTGGACACTGACTGCTCACAGTCTGGAGGCTGGAAGCCCAGACCAAGCTGGTGGTGAGCCTTCCTGGTTCATGCCAGCTCCTCCCCACTGTGTCCTCACCTGGTGGAAGCAGCAAGGAAGCTCTTACACGGACATAATTCCATTCTTGAGGGCTCTACCCTTATGACCCAGTCACCCCCAAGAGCCCCACTTCCTGACACCGTCACGTTGGGTGTTAGGATTTAACACGTGAATTGGGGGCACACAAACATGCAGACATAGCAACCCTCGACATACACTTATCACTGCTCCTTCCACTTTATCTAGGGATGGGTGGTTTCATGTCAGTCTCTTCCAAAAACTAAGTTCCTTGAGGTAGGAGCCCAGTCATTCATTCTCTGCGCCCTGGGCATCAGGCTGAGGGGCCAGTGCACACGGGGAGGCAGTAGAAAGCTGTAGTCACAAATCTGCGCTTTGGTGTCAGACAGACCCGGACTTGAATCCCGGCTCCATCCCTTCCTCGCTGTGACCCCGAGCAAGGTCACTGAGCCTATTTATCCACCTGTGTAATGTCATCATGAGGTCACGTAATACCTGGGTGACAGGTGTTCTCGTGGTCAAATGTTCATGTGTTTTGGCTGCTCACACCTGGGCGTGTTCATTTCCACACGCGCAAATGGGTACACACACATACATGCCAGACCCTAGGGGCCCACAGAACATGCTCATCAGGAAGAGAAGCTCTGGCCCTAAATGGCCACAGGGTCAGGAGCATCGTTCTGACCCTCAAGGGATGGAGAAGCTGTGCTCTGGAGTTTGGGAGGAGAGCCGAGATTTCTTCTGGCTAAAGGTGCTGGTGTGAACAGCTTAGTGTCACAACACGGCTGGGAGGTGCCCTTTGTCTCTGCAGATGGAGAGGCGTGGGGTCTGGGGAGCCATCGGGAACTCAGTATGGCTAGAGAGGAGTAGCCAAGTGCTGATCCCAAACTCTTGCCTAGAATTCCCCAGGATCCAAGGAAACTCTCATGAACAAAATCTGGTCCATTCTCTCCAGCTTAGCGCAAAGTGTGAGAGCGGGTCCAGCTAACACACAGCCGTGCGAGAGGCAGTAAGTGAGGAAGGGTGTCACTTGCATAGGGAAGCAGCCAGGACTGAGAATGTCCGGGGCACCGACGCACACTCTGGAAGACGCAGCCCTGCAGCCCCCTCCCCACTCCCATCCCCCCCCGCGTGCTTCTCATGGGGGGCCCAGGTCCTGCAGCAGCTGGTGTCTGACGAGTTTCTGAGCTGTGACCTTGACTCATGGCAGCTCTGCTCCTTGACTCATCACCCTGTGACCTGCTCAGAAATGACCCTCCTGGCACTGGATCACCTCCCCACTCCCATCCCCCCCGCGTGCTTCTCATGGGGGGCCCAGGTCCTGCAGCAGCTGGTGTCTGACGAGTTTCTGAGCTGTGACCTTGACTCATGGCAGCTCTGCTCCTTGACTCATCACCCTGTGACCTGCTCAGAAATGACCCTCCTGGCACTGGATCAGCCCTCGGTCCCTGGGCTTCTTGCTGGAGTTCCCTTGGTGTCACCTAAACAGCCCAGACTGTCTTTGCCCATCTTTTCTTTATTTTTTGAGCAGAGTAGAGCTGATTTTAAAAAACATAAAACATGTCTGTTTTGGCCAAATGCAGTGATTTCTCCCAGATTGAGAAATAAATCTGTTTATTCAAAATAATACCGCTACAATGAAAGCAGGGTTGAGGCCGATCTGAGCCATGACTGGTGCAAACGGGGCTGGAGCAGCTGTCAGTGAACACCTCCCAGGGTATCCCCAGGGCCCAGGGCCCCTGCGGCTGGAATGGGCTCACAGAACCAACGACCCAGATTTCAGAACAGGCCAAAAGAGGCTGATGAACAGAGAAGCTTGGGAATAACTGCTCCCTCACTAACTTAATGCGCCTCAAATTCGAGAGCCCGGTCTTCACTCACGTTGGCCATATTAACTATTTTAATACGGCCCATCATGGGGTAGTCCGTGGGGTGTAGTCCGTGGGGTCCCAGGCTGGGTCAAGCATCCACGCCCATCATGGGAGATTGTAGGGCAAACTGTGCTGTGATCTTGGGTATTTAGGCCAGGTGATTCTCTAATGGTTAACATGAGGCATATCCGTTTGTTTCCTATTTTATACTCATGTTTTCAGTAACTCCAGGGAGATTCTAAGGTACAGGCAGGTCTGGGCCACTTGGAGGAGGCCGGGTCCCACGCTCCTGCCCCTAGGCTGCTGTTCTGTGACAGAGCTGGGCAGACACACAGCACAGAGCACAGCCCAGGCAGGAGCCACCAGCAGGGGCAACTTGGGCCGCGGGTCACTGTGCCGAGCCAGAATGGGATCTCGCTAGACATCGCCAACCACACCAACCTTTAGAGTCAAACCTGGCCATGGCGGGGGGCGTTAGCTAAAGGGTACAGGTTGCTCTTTGTGGTGATGGAAACACCCCGGAATTGACCACGTGATGGTTGCTCTTAGCCAAGAATAAACCAAGACCATTGAGGTGACCCTTTAAATGGGTGCATTGTGTGGTCTGTGAATTATAACTCAATAAAGCTGTTTAAAATAAATCAACAAATAAAGGGATGAACAAAGATTAAATACAATGGGAATGCAAAAAGGAAAGAATTAGCAAGCACCTAGTGTGTGATGTGCAGGCTGCTGTGGTCACTGGGACCACCTGGGGGCCCGAGCAAGTGACCTCAGTTTACCCTCCTGTAAAAGATGTTATCAACTCTCCAGCCCTGGGCCGGCCCCCAGCATGCGGATGTGTTGAAGGCTACAGTCTCTAGCACAGCCTGACATACAGAAAGCATCGAACCACGGCCATTTTCACGATCTGAGTGTTAATCAATTACTCAGATGTTCTGAACCATCATGGTAACAAGTTTCCGCAGAGGCCAGAAGACACTTCCCGCTGCAGGGAGGGGCCCGAAGGAGAGTGGGAGCCCTGGGCACAGACGGCCCTGCACCTGCGTCCGCAGGGTCCCGAGTGAGGGTCAGGTGGGGCAGCTAGCAGGGCTGGTGGATGCCCCCCCAGCCCACCCGCCCACCACACTCAGAGCCCCCCCGCTGCTCCCTCCAAGTGGAAAAAGTAAGATCAGACCTGGCTGGCTCTGGACGAGCTGAGGGAAGTGAGCCACCGTGCGATTTCCCAACCCTGAGCCCTGCGGCCAGGGGTCACGGGAGCCCTGAGGTCAAGGTCAGTGTGAAAACCCCTGTGGACAGGGCTCAGGTCTCCTCAGCTGAGTCCAGCCCCTTGCTCCACAGTCGTGAAAACTGAGGCCCAGATGGGAAGGGTTGTCCGAGGCCATACAGGCGCCTCACGTGGGCCACGACTGCAGCCCCTTGGTCAGGGCGCTTTTGTTTCTCGAGTGTCGTGCTAGTAAGGTGCGGATATGCTCAGAGTATGGCTTTATAAACTGAACACATGTGCAATCCACACCCAGACCACGACATAAAAAGTTCCAAGTACCTCAGAAGGCGCCCAAATGCCTTGGTCACCAGTCCCCAAGAATGACCACTGCCCACACTCCCGCCATCACGGGCACATTTGCCTGTCTGCAGTGGTTGTGCTGTGGGCATCCTGCTTCCTCCACTGAACTGGCATTTCCGAGATGCATTCACACCGGTTGTCCCCACGTTGTACGTGAGTTCGTTCTGCTGTCGAGGGGCACCTGACACCTCTGGATTCGCTGGTCCCGAAGTCAGTGTGCGCTCGGCCTTGGGAGAGACGTCCAAGCAGCTGCCCAGAGGCTCTAGGATCTTACAAGCGTACCCTCCCACCCACGGGATGGGAGGGCTCCTGGTGCCCCACACCCTTGCCGTGACTCGGCTCACATTGGTGTTAAACCCTGGAGGTTTCTCACCTCCCTGGGGCGCGTATGTACGTACGTGCTGAGCCTGCCGGTGGTTTGCTCCCTCTCTTCCGACACGTGCATCGAAGCATCTGCCTTTCCCTTTGGCTGTGGCCTGCCCGTGTCTCTGGAGAGCTGCCTGGCGTGGGTGGGAGACCCCTGTCCAACGTGCCCCAGTCTCAGAACTGACAAGGAAGTGCGTCCGCTCTGGGCCCCGCCCATGCTGCAGGAGATGCAGGTGTCCACTCTGTGAAACTCCTGTCGGGAGGAGGTAGGCTACCGGGTCTGCCCTCTCATGGGAGCCCAGAGACCCCTCCGATTTGCCACCATCATACACATCCCAACCCCACTGCTTGGCTCATAAATCCAAGGAAGGGGAAACAATCTTATGAGGACTGTGGCTCCACCCCATCCTCGCTCCCAGACTGGGGCTCAGGGAAGGCCGTCGAAGTGAGCAGCCAAGGGCTGGGCCCCAGCTCTGCGTCCTGGAATGTGTCAGTGCACCCTCAGCCGCAGACACTCAGGTGACAGCCCAGCTCCCTCATCTCCCAGGGGCGGGATGGCTCAGATCCACTAACAGGGGCACTGGGTGCACAGGGCAGGTTGTGCCGACTGAATCCTTGGGGGCTGACCCTGGACCCTGCTCACTGCCTGTCCTTTAGAGAGTGACCTGTTGGAAGCTGGCTGTGTCATCAATGGGCAATGGCACAGCTTCCGCCCTGAGTACTGCACCGGCCCTCCTGGTGACCCCAGGCCACTAGGGGCAGCCTGCTGCCTGCTTCTACCGTCAGGACAGAAGACTGGTCTTTACAACAAGCTAACACGTTGGAGTGTTTCCCACACACCACCCTGTGTTCTAGGTGTTTCTACGTGTGTTAGTTGCTAATATCTCATAATAGGTCTACGAAATAGCTGCTGTTATCATATCCTTTTCAGAGATGGAGACACCGAGGCACCAAGAGATTGAGTGACTGCCAGGTTCTGACCCCAGGCTCACAGGCACCACCGGGCTGCGGCAAGACACTTGGTGGGGCTGCTTCTCTTGCACCTGGAACCCTCCATCAGGTCCCCCCATCACACACACCGAACCCAGAGACCCCAAGTAGAAGCAGCACAGCCCCCGGAGCCTTCAATTACAATCTCTGCCAAGACATCCTGGGGTTAGAACATAATAGAGGCGACAACTGCCGTCTCATTTCAGAACCTGTGCGTCTCCAGTTCTCGGCAAACAACAGGCTGGCGCAGGCAAGGCCCAAGACGTGCAGGCCCGGTGACATAAGACACTGTCCACCATGCTGTCAGCATGGCCCTGCCCTGGCCACTAGCTGGGCCTGACTGTGGGTGGAACTTCCTTCCCAGACAGAGCCCACTGTGGCCAGGGCACCCTGAGGGCTGGGCCTGCTTCTGGGCTGCAAGGACCTCCCTTCCACAGGGTGATGGGGTCCCCGCTGAGGACAGGAGGGCAACGGAGGCATCTGGAGGAGAACAACTGTCCTTTCTGGAAGGCCTGCGTGGGGAAGGAGCGGGCGAGGAGAGTAGTGGAGCCAGTGGTCCAGCCTGGGGAACTGCCGAGAGCCCCACTGGCAGCCCAGCTGCCCTGGAAACCTGCCAGGCTTGGTCCAGCTTAGGGAGTCCAAAGGCCACTGGGCTCCTGAACTTGAGCTAATCCTGGGGCTGGTAACCTAAGGGAAGGCCAAGCCACAGGACAGAAATGTCAGGAAGGGGTTCAAGGGCGGGGAGGGTCCCCCGTCTTCCACAAGCTTCTTCCCTGGATTTGCTAGAACCCCTCCTCCCTCCCTCCTCTCCTCCCTCCACATGACTTACTTGCATACAAAGTCAGCCTCCTTTCCTAAACCTCCCTGCCTTCCAGGTTTTTCTGTGCATTTTTTTTTTGAGCTGTACTATTTTTCCTGTACATTCTATTCTGTAAACTTACCCCCATGAAATTATACCTCAGAAATACTCCACTGCCACAAACACAACTCAACACAAAATATTTCACCATACGATTGTATCGTAATGTATCTCCTGACTGGTAGGTACTTACATTGTTTCTGATGTTTTATATCGAAGTAAACATCTTTCTGCACGTAGCTTGGCTTCGCTGGGGTCGTAGCTTGGCTGGGGTCACTCGTTATTTTGCGAGGATAGATTCCCAAAGTAAAACTGCTGGGCCAAAGAGCCTGTGTGTTTACTTCAAAGGCTGTGTGTGTGAAAATCTCAAACACCCAGAGTAGAAGTACAGCGTGAGGGTGTTTTCCTAGCTGCTGTGAAAGTGTGTGGCCGACGTGAAGGCTCCATAACCCCCACATATTCCCTGCAAACCAGGACCCTGCTATGTCAAAATCACGCCAGGAAGCGACAGAGTGACAACCCTGCTTCACTCCGTCACTCTAACCGTCAGCACCACGCAGCCCTGCCAAGGATCCAGAGCAGGTTCCTGAGCCATGGACCCTCTGGAGTCAGAAGAGCTCAGTCCTGTCTGGACTCCCACAGCGGGCACGTGTGCCAGTTTACTGATAAAGGGTCTATGTACTTGACACTCTTCAGTTAAAACACTGGGGTTCTTCCTGTCCACCTACCCTTCCAGATGAGCTTTTGAATCATATTAGTAGGTGGTGGGCTGCCCCCTGCAGGCCTACGAGCCATGTCCTTGCCCAGCCTCAAGACCAGAGAGCCTGGAGTCAGCGGCAGAGACACCAGTGGCTTAATGGACAGAGACCTTATGCACCTGAAGCAAGGTGGGGACTGTCTTCCCTCCTGGAGGGAGGGGGCGTTACCAGTTACAGGGGGAATTGACTCAGGTTGGCTCATCAGTTGAGTTACCAGGGAAACCAGTGGAGGAGCACGGCCCTCCCTGTCCCTGTGATAAGCTATCATGGCGGAGATGTTTGGCTCTAAAGATCAGAAGTCACTAGCTGGGGGGACCAGGGGCAGGCATGTAGTCATTTTACTGATTAGGCTCTAGGATGAAAAGGGAAAGTCAGTCACGTGAGTGGGTGTAGGTCAGGCAGGGACTGGACGACCAGGGGGCATCCATAGAGCAAGAGAACCTCCGTCTTGGGGGCGGGGGCAACCATACAGTGGGTTTAGAAAGATCCAGATATATTTTTGCTTTGACTTATCCTGAGTCCTTAAAACCCAGAAGGATTCATCTGCTCTCCAGGGCACAGCTCTCTCTGCCTTGGTCACACCGTTTTTATCACCTTAGTGACACTGAGCTTTCTCACATTAAGCCTCTGCCTTCCTGGATGAGTTCGTTCCTAGCTTGCCCGGTGCCCCTGCTCAAGTCTGCACGTGTGGGAGGGGTCTGGGCAGCCAGGGCGCGCTTGCGGGCCCAGCCATACCCACCCCCGCCCATAGCCCTTCTGCCCTTGGCTCGCCAGAAATATCCCTATGGCCTCAATGATTGCACACCCACATTCCGGCTTCCTGTGCTGTGGGCCACTTGTGTCTCCTTTACTTTGTTTGTTCTTTCCATATTTCCTAACTTTCCAGAGTCTCAGTGAGAAGGAAGGGCGGGGAGCTGCACTGGTACCACCAGCCCGTGACCATCAGCCTGGTAGCCTCCTACAGGGGAGCCTTAGAAACAACCGGGACAGTGTCTCAGCGGTGCTGGCTCACATAAGGAGCAAACAAGCCTCAAAAAACAAAGGGCGCACAAAGCCCCAGGGGGGTCAGGGGAAGGTCCGATGCTGAGCCTGGACCATGAAGCCTGGCTCTCTTGCAGGCAGCCGGTGGCCGTGGGACAGCACGCCTCCCCTTGTACACAGAACAGGCCATGCCGAGGGACCGTGGGCAGGTCCCTTCTCCCCTCTGGCCTGGGCTGCGAGGTCCCAGGGCCCCTTGAGAGCTGGCTTTCCTCCTATGACCCCCGTGACCTGATCTGGGCGGTTGCTTGCAAGTCCATCCCTTGGCCATGTGTGTTGAGGGATGCTTCCCCTTCTCCATGGAGCTGTTTCCTGAAGATGCGGACAACAAAGCAGACGGACCCTTGGTGAAATCTGCATCATGTCTTTTCCTCCAAGGACAGCTCCAAAGACATTTTAAAAATACATGTGGAAAAAATTCAAGTTTTCCAAAATAGTAAATGTTACGAAATAACACTGCACATTTCCTCTTTTCTGGATAAAACAGAAAACACGTGGTTATTTTTAGCCCCTGGAGCTCCACTGGGAATGGGTGTAACATGTGCCCAAGTGCACACAGAAAGGGCCCTTTTTATGAGCTGCCCTGCAAGGATGGAACCGTCGCAAAGGACGCAGGCAAGCGCAGCACTGCTCTCCCTGGTGGGGATTCCCTCCAAGCGTGGATGCCCAGCAAATGGGGAAGGATGGACTCCCTGGAAGCCCTCCTCCTCTTCTTACACAGAGTGAACCCAGCTCAGGCCCTGAGGCTCCCAGACTCAACCTCCTCGTGGGTAAAACCAGGATAGCGAAGGTGAGGCTTAGGTTTACGATGAGGGTTTAATAAAAAAAAATCTGTCCCAAATGCTTCACCCACTACCCAATACACCCAACAAATGGCCACATTACCATCATTGCCACCATCAGTGTTCATCCTTCGATTTTGCCATTTATGCAGTAAATCGCCTCTCCAGGGACCAGCCGTCTGAACAACTTCTTTTTCCTTGCAAACTGACCCCACATCTCCACCTGCAAACAGGATGTTGGAAAGAAGGACAGCCTTGAGGACTTCACGGAATAAATATCAAGGAGTCTGATATCAAGAGCTCCTAATGGCCAGAGCTGGAATGATTTGAAGAAAAAGTAATATTTACTTATTAATATAATGAGTGTGCCATTAATTAATAATGACAGTATTGGCTAATCTCCCATAGACCAAAAGGTCTCAGTCCATACTCATATAAATATTCAAATAAATAAATGTGGAAGAAGAAAGTGTTTTCCTACAGAAAAAATGTTATTAACAAATGAGGAAGCGGCTTCCCTGGTGGCACAGTGGTTAGGACTCCACGCTCCCAATGCAGGGGGCCCAGGTTCAACCCCTGGTCAGGGAACTAGATCCCACATGTATGCTGCAACTAAGAGTTCGCACGCCACAACTAAGGAGCCGGCAAGCCGCAACTAAGACCCAGCGCAACCAAATAAATAAACAAATATTTAAAATTTTAAAAAATGAGGAAGGGGGTACTTCCCTGGCAGACCAGTGGTTAAGACTCCAAGCTCCCAATGCAGGGGACACGGGTTCAATCCCTGGTCAGGGAACTCAGATCCTGCATGCCTCCAGGAACAGCCAAAAATAAATAAATAAATAAGGAAGAAATGAGGGAAACAGAATATCACCATTAGGCAAACAACCCTGTAATAATTGTTTCCAGAAATTGGGCAAAAATCTGAGGAGAAACAGGATGCTGGCATAACCTCAAAGCAACTCCCCCACAATATGTATCAATTACCCTGGGGAGGTGGCAAGAAATGGTCGTTCTGGATATATTTTTAGGTCAGAACTTCTCATAAGCACTCTCCTTGCATCCCCTTCCCCACCTAGTTTCTTTTCTTTCATGAGAATCTGCTTACGTATTAACTTCAGAGTAATTCTGATTTAAAACAAACTAAAATCCTTGGAACAATGACTTACATAAACCATAGGCTTGAAATGAGGGTGAAAGGCAAAACATAAAGTGAACACACACGGCTACCATTTCAACACGTTTATTTTGCACGAATGCCCCTAGTCTTACCCACTCCTCACACTCACGCCCCCATGGCCCACGCAGGAAGGATGCAGCTCCAGGACGCCTTCCTCTTGGTGCACGAGGTCACTCGTGACTAAACAACAGGAAGAAGTCGGAGAGGCTAAATCTACACAGTAACGTCTGAGCTGGAGGACCTTAGCTAAGAGGGGCTGGGAGAAGAGGGAGCTGAGGGCAGAGGCCAGGCACACACCCTCCCCAACCCCTCCTTGCAAGACCCCAGGAGAAGCCTGCCTGGCCCCAGCCCTCCCACAGGGCACCCAGGGCCGAGCCCCTGGAAGGTGGGTCATCCTGGGTGGTCCCCTTGCTGGCCAGGGAGGTCTCAACTCTTAGCAGTGATGACAACACACTAAATATAAATGTGAAACCGTTATTAAACACCTGTTTACTTGAAAGAGACAAATTCATCCGTGCACCTGCTCCAACCAAAGTGTGGCCTGATTGCAGACAATCTGCAGGGAGGACCTTCCTTCGCTCCTTGCTCCCTCGCCTCCTGCTCTGCTTCTCATCCTTCCCCACGGGGCCCAGAAACAGGTTAAAGAGGCCCACTTTGCAGTCAGAGAAGGGAACAAGGGACGGGATACGGAGAGGGGACACAGGAAGAGGGGAGGGGGCCGAGGGGAGGGGGCGGAGGTGACGCGGAGCCATAGTCGGACGGACACGCGGCGCCGGCTCTTCCGGTCGCCTTCCGATGGCGTCACCTGCCGGCGCGGGCTAGAAGGGCAGAGTGCGTCGCCCCGATGCGCGCCGAGGGGAGACCAGGCCTGAGCCGCGCCGCGTGAAAGGCAGGGGCGGCTCCCTGCGGAGGCTCCTACATGGCGGCGGCCGCACACCACAAACGCCCCTGCGGAAAGCATGACAGGCGAAGGAGACGGGCGAGGCACACCTGACACAGTAGACGAGCCTCCTCAACCCGCCTGCCGACCACGGGCGTCCACTCCGCGCGTGCTCAGGGGCCGCCGCCAGACTGCGCCTGCGCGGGCCCGATGGGCATACCGCGCCTGCGCAGCGCCGTCTTCGTCGCCCCTCAGGCGCCTCCGAGTCCCTGCATGCTCCCTGCTGATCCGGTCAAGGCCTTCTCGGACTGCCCAGTTCGAAGGCATACGCTCTACTCGGGTTTCCAGCCGGCAGAAGGCCCACCCCTCTGCTCGTCTGACCATCATCTTGACCCTTACCCCCCGAATGTCCGCTACCACCTCTCCTCTCTCTCCGAACCCTCACCTCTCCCGGCAGCGAAGACGTGCGGTGATTCGCCGCTCAGCTCTGCGCCTGCGCGGGGTCCCTCGCAATTCCCACACGGCTTTAAGCTTCTAAGTGCGGGTTATCGCCCACACGGACGCAAAATGTAGTTTTTCGTCTTCAGCCTAAGGTTTTCTCTGACAGGGACGTCATGGGAATTACGATTTTCTAAGTGTATACTAATGATCGAGAAGGGACGGTCATCACTTTAACATATCCTAGTGGCCTCGGTTCTGCTGTCCGTCGTAGCTTCGTTTGGGTTCTAAAGGCCCGCGGCCAACTAAGGTCCCCGCTTCCTTGTTAGATTTTTTTTGGCTTTGTTTGGAGGTCGGGGGTGGGGGGGGAGGTTCGTTTCTCCGCGGGGACCTTGGCTGCCGGGACTCCGCCCCTTGTCCAGCCTAGGGCTCTGCAGGGAGTGCGGGGAGTCAAAGGGAGTGTGGGGTCAGGAGACCAGGGAAGAGTTGAGGGAAGGAGCCCCTGGAAAATAGGCTGAGACGCCTCAGAGACAGGAGTGGATGGCCCCGGCCTGGACAGTTCGCTGAAGGTCTTCGCACCAGAAGGGATTCTGGGGGTCATTTCCACTTTCAGATGGGTGGTGTCACCCCCTCCACGTGCAGCTACCCTGCCCAGTAATGGGGCGAGAAGGGCTGCCGTAGCCAAACAAGCTCCATGCAGTCTGGGCTGAGGGGTGAGAGTGATGCCTCCTTTCCCCCTTGTGTGGGAGGTGGGCCAGGTGGGGAAACAGAGGCCTTTCCTGTTCATGCTTTGCCCACCTGGGAGGTGCCCCTTAGCTCCCAGGCAGCCCTCCCCACACCCCTTGAGTTATGTTTCTTGAGATTTGGGGGCTGTGGCAGTGAGGTCCATGGGTATTGGGATGGGGGTGGGTGGAAGGTATGTCCTGTCGGAAACTCTCGTAGGCAAGAGTGATGTATTCGTCAAAGGCAGTGAAGACAAAGCTCAAGGAAGGAATGTCGGCCACGCCTACAGCCCGGCGTTTGAAACCAGCACAGCACGAGTGGCTGGGCCCAGGCAGAAATGTAGGCTGGGAGGAAGGCCTCCAGGAAGAAGAGGGGAGGGCCTGACCCCCCCCCAACCCCGGGTGTAGAGGGGCGAGGGCACTTGGGCCTGGCGGGACAGATGGAGGGGCCGACCAAAGCATGGTCCCCACGGGCAAATCTGAATGCGGCCTGCGTTACAGGTGAGGGCAGTGCTAGACCCATCCCAGACTGTTGCCTGAAATTTGTATTATAATTTGGTTTATTTCTACTTGATCTGTCTCTCTCTTATAAATAAATGGAACACAGCATGGCAATTCTGGCTATTTCAGTTCTGGTTAATGAAGATTTTAGTGCACTAAGATTTTGTTGGCTAATTAGAATTAATTATAATTTGGGGGTATTTTACCATGCCATCATGCAATTTTCACTGTTGCAAATGGAGAATGAAATCAAGTACCCGTGACACTAAAGCGAGATGTTCATTTTCAGTAACTTGAACGAAGTTAAGTAGCCCAGTCAGTCGGGCTGTCTCCGCAGCTTCTTCCAGAACGACTAACTGAATCTGGGGAGAGAAAGGCTTTCAGAGATCAAGGGAAGAATGACAGGCAAATGAAACAGCTCACAGAACTCTTCAGTACAGGCTTTTCAAGCTCCGTGAGCAGTAACATCCAGCCAGAGGGCAGGGTCCTGAGCCCCCTCAGGATCGGTACACCTTTTGTCCTGGTTTATTTGAATTATTTATGCAGAAAACTCTTTTTCCCTGGCTGGGAAGGTCTGTTTACATGGACATCTCTTTTTAGACAACTCCCCTCTATTTTTTTCATCTCTTCTTGAGTAATTCCTGGGAATAACATGAAGAGGCATAAGTGACCTTCACCTGGACACAGGTCCAGCATTCCCTCTGATGTGCTTCAGTAAAATAAGGTGAGAGTGAAACTGGTATATTTTTAGATGAAATTTCTTTGAGAAATAGTTTCTATTTTATCTGTAACCCTCTGGCTAATGTTTAAAACCAGTATTCATAATGCTGCCTAAGAGCTTTAGAATAAATGGATTTTAATAAAGAAAAGCTATTTTAGAGTGCTGTGTTGTAAGAGGGGCTCGGCAAAGAAGAGGAGTGGAGAGGAGACTAACAGATGAGGGGACCCCCGGGGCCCAGAGGGAGCAGCCAGGAACCAGACAAAAGTGAACGCAGGGCAGCAGACCGCCAGGTGCCCGTTCTGGACCTTCCGTGGAAGCTGGTTTAAGCCAATATGCGCAGGCCTCTTTCTAGTCGTGCAAGGTGAGGTGGGTGCCCTGCCTGCCCCTTTGCCTCTCCCTCCCCCTTTCAGCTCCCATTCATCTCCTATCAAATGGTTATTTTTATTTGTGAAGCTGATACATAGGCCTTTTGTTCTGTAACCATAGTTAAATCCCTGGTCTTGGTATCGGGTGGCAGTGTGTGAGCCTAAGACACCCCACGCACTGTGTCTCCCCTTTCCTAGTTCCACCCGCAGTTACCGCTGACCATTGCTCCCGTGCTGTGTCAGTCCTGTGAGGTGTAGCTTGAACTAGGTCGTAGCAGGAATGTTTACACCCCAGACGTGGGCATACCTGCACATCAGCACTTGGTTTATTGCTGTGCAGAGTGTCCTGACTCAATAAAAGGATAGAGAAAACGTTAACAGTGCAGATTAAACTTAATACTGTGTTGAAGCCAATACAGTGTGAACAGCACAAGAAAATGGAGGAAATATTCTTTTAGTATTAGAAAACTATAATCCAGTTCAGCCAAAAAGTCGTTGACAAGCAAGAGACGATCAGACTGAGTTTTATGGCTTCATTTTTGTCTTATCCGTTAATGAAAAAAAAAAAAATCCAACATGGGCGTGGGAAGGACCCTCGCTGATCAATTACAGGCATAGGTTACCTGTAGAGACAAGAGTTCACCAAAAATCAACAGAAGTATTCTGTGAGAATCAATTGGTTGTTTGGAAATTACAATGAAGAGTATTGTGTATTTTTTAAATTACTTGTAAACGATGTGCTCCAGACACTTTACTAGAATTTACAATAGGCTTGTACACATACGTACATACATATGTTTTTGTTCCTGAGAGCCAGCTGTTAGACCTTTACCCACAGTCACGGCCACCAGTGGGGTTCTGCCCTGGGATGGGTCAACCTTCATTTCTCATTCCGTCAAATTCTTGCAGTTTTTATACCTGCAGTTATGCAAAGTTCAGGTACAAGGAGATTTACTTACTGCATGACGCACCCACTTTTGCATAGATTTTGGTGATTTTCAGTGATTCTATTTGACTCATAATTGTGGCAAGTTGTGCATTTACTCAGCAAATGCCCTGTGGTCTGTGCTGAGCACATCATGGCCAGGGATGCTGTCCTGGTCCTCAAGAGGTTAGACCCGAGTGAGACGCTGTGACGGTCATAGCAGATTCCCAAGTACTTACAGAAAAGCCAGGAGACACGAGACTGCCGCCTCCTCCTCAGCAGTGTCTAAGAGGCTCGTCGTCGCCGGCGAGCCCGGCCCTCCTGTCTCACGGTCCTGACTCTCCAGGGCCCCCCCTGTGGCCACCATCGCTGAGGCCTCTTCCCTCCTGGTCTTGAACCTGCTCTGCTCCACACCTGGGCTCACTCCGGAGCTGAGCGGGTCCTGAAGCTACACCTCAGGGGTCTGATGCTTCTAGAGACATTTGAGGTTGTCATGGGCACTCCTGAAGGGACAGAAGGCTGGCCCTGAGGGCAGGTGATTAGTCCCAGGACACAGTGTGGGTGGGTGGCTAGAGTCACCTCTGCAAATGCCAAGCCTGGGCTGGGTGGGCCACCTCCCTGGATGGAGCAGGGGTGGAGGACCTCGAGGGTTTCAGCATGGACTACTTGCCCGAGCTGCTTCTGAATGGAACCCCCCACATAGTACACAGAGGGTGTGTCTGTGACAATAGGTTTAAGTGACAGGATCATCCCAGAGACATCAAACGGGTGGTGGTGGGAGGGCTGTACAACCACATGCCGTGGTCCTGCGGCCAGCCTCCTCTTGGCCCTGGCCCACCATGTGTGTGGTGGCCCAGAGGGAAGGAAGGCACAGGGCTTTCTGGTCATCGTTGGATCTTCCTTGGAATAAAGAGGCCGCCGGTGTGGCCTCCCATTGAGGTCCCATCAGCAGCTACACGAGCCCTTCCCACTAACTGTCCACCACCCACATGGGCAGTGCTGCTCTCCAGGCAGCACTGGAGATTAATTAAAGGAAAAGTAAACATTGCTGGCGACATTATAGGACATGACACTTGCTGCCCTCTCTCTCTGAAGCTGTAACCATGATGGATGACCCACTGTTGGATTATTATGAAAGATGGACAAGCTTAGAATTTCAGCAAAACCTAAAATATCATCAGTGAGCACAGTCAGCTTAATGGTTCATAAAGCAGCTGCTTGATTGCTAACACGATAGGTCTAGAAGGAGGGCCCGGCCTTTCCCAACAACCTTGCCCTGAGACCATGGGTTTTCTCCAGAGCCTTTGTTTCTTCTTCCTTCCTCTCCCACTCCTGGTGGGTACCTCCGGGATCTGCCGTCTATACAGGACCTGTTTGTCTTGGGCAGTTGCATGGCTGCATTTTGGGAACCAATGCAGGTGACCAGACTGGCTCAGCTCCTCCCACACGAGGTTCAGGCCTCGTGGGCAGGTGACACACCCCCCTTGGGGGCACAGAAGTTTCAGGTGCCGAGGAATTGACAGCAGTATCTGGGCACAGGCTGTACATGCTTTACATCCGAAGCCTGTTCACACAGAGCAGGTGGTTAAGACAACAGGTTGGGTTTGGATGGGCCTGCAGCACACCTGCTGTGTGACCTTGGGTGGTCACCTCCCCCCCATCTCCAGAGCTGGGGTCATGCCATCCACCACAGAGGGCACCACATGGCACAGTATAAGGAGATGCCGAGCGTGCAGAGCCTCCTCGAACCGGCCTGAGGGCAGGTGGCCGCGGCACGTGTCCCTCTCTAGGCCCCTCTGTAGACCTCTGCTTCCCTGTTCTCTTTCTGTTTGCATCTCAGCACGACAGGCAGCCCGGAAGCTGTGACAGAGGGCGTGGTCTGCAGGGCAGAAGACCCTGGTCCGGGAGGCCTTACCTGGTGACAAGTGGCAAGATCAGGAAGGCGGGACTTTATGTTAACCAGTGGGGGCAGGACGCTGTGATGAGAGGTGGACCCTGAGTCGTGGGTCTCCCGGAGCATGCGAAAGCTGCCTCCTGAGCAGGGTCAGAGCGGTCAGTTCCTCTTAGCAGCCTGGGGACTGAGGGCCACCACGAGAACGTGGACGTGGCAGAGGATGCTGACGAAGGCTCTGTGTGTTACTGTAGCAGCAGCTGCCTCGGAATAATCACAGATGTGGCCAGTGTTGTTTGTTATTCCCATGATTAGGTTCAGCTGTGTAAACAGAAACCCAAAATAACAGTGGCTAAAACAAGTCAGAAGTGCATTTTATTTCATGTTAAGGAAGCACAGAGGTTGGCATTCCCAGCTGATGTGAAAGTCACACCCGGGTCACTAGTGACCAGGAATGCTTCTACCCCATTGCTCATGGCTTCCCTTCTCCCTCCCAAAGTGGCTGCTGGAGCTACAGCCTTCATATCTGCCCACTCCCCAGCTTGCAAGGAGATTTCCAGAAGCTCTCAGACGCCACTCCTGCTTATACATCTTCATCTCCAGCTTACCTGTCCACCTATACCGGCTGCAGCAGAGTCTGGGAAATGCATCAATAGTTCAGGTGACCATGTGCCCACCTGAAAGTTGGGCATTTGTATCCTAGATCAGCAGTACCCAACCATTTTGGCACCAGGGACCGGCTTTGTGGAAGATCATTTTTCCACGGACGGGTGGTGGGGAATGGTTCAGGCAGTAATGCGAGCGATCGGGAGCGGCAGATGAAGCTTCTCTCCCTCGCCTGCCGCTGACCTCCTGCTGTGCAGCCTGGTTCCTAGATCACATCCTTTACTATAATAAACCAGTAAACATAAGGAGTGTTTCCCTGAGTTCTGTGAGCCACTGTAGCAGGTTACTGAACCCAAAGAGGAGGTCAGGGACCCCCTGTGTTATAGCTGGTTGTTCAGAAGCACAGGTAACAACCTAGACCTGGCACCTGAGTGGGGGCCATCCCAGGGGTTCAGCCATCACCCATGGGATCTGTCAGAACTGAGGGCACCAGAGGGCACCCAGCTGGTGTGGGAAAACTCACTCTTTTGGTGCAGGGGGTGAGTGTGACTCAGGAAAGCAGGGGGTTTTCCTAGACCTCAGCTCGAACTAGCAATCTTTGTCACAGGTATTCACAAATTCTCTTTCTTTCTTTTTTTTTTTTTTTTTTGGCTGCTCTTCTGATGGAAAGTAGAAGCTCCTGAGAGGAGGTGACGGCCCAGTTACTGGGGGAAGGAGGGAGGAGGCGAGTGGGGAGGGGCCTCGGTCGTGCCTTCGGGAGGGGCAGCAGCTCTGACCGTGGGGAAAGGTGGGGGCAGGGAGAAGGGGTCCGAGACAGAAGTGAGGTAGACAGAGGGCGGGCAGAGGGGATGGACAGAACCCTTGACCTCAGAGGGCAGGCTCAGGGCAGGCGTGAGAGGACATGGTCGGCCTATCACACGACCCGTAGGAGAGGACCCCCGGCTGCAGGGCACGTGGACCTGGACTCAGACAGGGGCTGGGGCTGGGGATCAGAGGCCAATGCTCAGAGCTGAGGGGTCACGGTCACAAGCAGGGCAGCGATGCGGGGAGGGCAGTGCCAGGACGGTGACGCTGTGCGAAGGAGGCTGGTGAAGCCGGGTGGACCGACGAAAACAGGAAAATGTGGTGAGTGGGAGCCAGGTGGGGAAGTGTTTCAGGAAGGCGTGGGATCTGTGGCCGGTCAGGAGAATTAGAGGGCGACAGGGAAGGGCCGCGCCGTGCCATGGCCACGGGAGGGAGCGTGGTGCTGGGTAGACGGGCGTGGGCAGCCCCTGTGAGCACAGCCACCAGCTGGTCCACAAAGTTCAAAAATTCCCTAAACTAAGGGCTGCGGTTCCACTGGGGTCGCTGGAGGGCCCCCTGCCTCCTGCTCCACCCCTTGGTGACACAGAGGGGTCACAATTTACCCTAACTGCCTCTTTCCCTTTCCTTCAGAGAGAGCCCAAGAAATATGAATTTTACTGTAAAGTTTTGATCATTGGGGCTGTTCACTTGCAGCAGAGTTTTCAGGTCTGAGCAGAACTCCTTCTCTGTGGGTGTGTGTGGAGGGGGTTCAAGCTGGTCTGTCCTGATGCCCTGCTCGGTCCAGGCTGGGCCCACCGAGGCCCCTGAGGAAATGCACAGGCGGCAGAGCGTGGGGCACAGACCCAAGGAAGACAGAACGCTGGAGGACATATCTGCACAGCAGAGTTTCCTCCTGCATCCCTGTCCAGTTGCCAGAGCCACGTGTCTGCCTGTGAGGGTACTAAGATCTCGTCCACGATTCATCACGAGACCAAAGTCCCACAGTGTGAGAGGGGACGGGCCTGTCACCTGGGCTTTCTGTACAAGAGGCCCTGCGGGAGGAGGGGACACACTTGTGTGCCTAACACAAGTGTCAGGGGCCAGCCTCTGGCCCCTGAGGGCCAGCCCCGAGGTCAGACACACAGGCCTGTTCAGGGGCCAAGCTCCGCCCGTTGAGACGTGACGACAGTGCTAAAGTCTGTGGTTCTAGGTGAGGATTTGGGTACAGATGCTATCAGGGATGAACAAGGGCAGCCAGTATTGCAGAGTAGATTTTTTTTGGCGGTGGGGGGAGAGGTGGCACGCTGGGCAGCATGCAGAACTTCCCCAACCAGGGATCAAACCCGTGCCCCCTGCAGTGTGAGTGCAGACTCTTAACCACTGGACCATCAGGGAAGTCCCGCAGAGTAGATTTTATCTTCACTAAGATGTGGTCTGCGCCAGAATCACCTGGGACTTTTGTGGAAAATGCAGATTCCTGGGACCTGTTGAATAGAATCTGTGGTGGAGGCTCTTCAGTCTGCATTTAACAAGCTCCCTCAGTGAATCCCATGTTCATTGGAGCTTGAGAATTATTGGTGATTAAAGCAATGGGAGCTGAGTAAGGCTGCCTCTGTTGCCAGGCAGGCGACCCTGGACACCTCCCTGCCCATCTGTCTGGGCCCTTCTGGCTGCCAGACCAAAGATACCACGGACTGGTATTTGTTTCCCACAGTTCTGCAGGTCCAAGATCAGGGTGCCAGCACGGTCGCGAGAGGGCCCACTTCCTGGTTCAGGGATGGCCATCTCCTTGCCATGGCCTCATTTGGTGGAAGGGGCCGAGGGGACCCCGGTCTCTTCTTACAAGGACACTAATCCCTATCGTGAGGGCTCTGCCCTCGTGACCTAGTCGCCTCCCGAAGGCTCCAACCCCAAAGCCATCCCATTGGGCATTACGATTTCCCCATGTGAATCTGGGGAGGACACAAACATTCAGTCCATTGCATCACCTAAGCCTCAAATTTCTCCTTTGCAGACGGAAGTAGCATCTCTCTAAGATTCTTTTTGTTTAAAGTAATAGAAATCAAAGCCAAGCTAAATCAGGCAAAATAAAAATTAAACATGATTTTGTTAGTTCAGGTCATTGAAAACTTGCAGGAGTTGGACTGTGGCATACAGATGGACTTAGAGACCCACAGAGTCGCTGGGCCCTCCCTCCCTCGCTACCTCGCTCGTCTCCAGAACGGCTCCCTGAGTGCGGCTTCGCTCTCCAGAAGCTCCTCCACAAATGTCACCAGACCCATTCTGGGCTTACGTCTCCCTCAAGCTGGTGATCTTGAGAAACAGACCTCTTCTCTCTGCTCCACACTCGCGTTCACATGAGCCTGCAAGGTGGTCTCCGAGACCGTGGGGTCGTGCTCACCCTGGGCCCGTCACACATCGGAGGGACCAGGGGCTCGGGCTGGCCAGCCGCAGCCAGGTGCCCGCCTACCAAATCCCACCAGATCTCACCGGATCCAGGGAAAGAAAGTGCCGCTCGCCAGCAGAGCTCACGTGAGGCTTCCGACAAAACCCACAGCCGGCCTTCCATACGGGAAGAAGTTGGCGAGCTTGTGCCTGTGAATGACACGGCCTGCATCTCTCAGAACGGGGGCGCTCCCGGTCCAGCTCCTGGTAGAGGTGTCCTGTGTCACGTTCACGGTTCTGCACGGCCCTGGCTACTTCTAGGACACAGGACCCGAGCAGGTGGTGTCAGGGCAAAAGCAGAACAGTGCTCTTAGCTCTCACATTCACATCTAATACCAAGTCTCCGGGCTCCGCAGGTGGACATCCCATCCCTGCTGGGGCATCAGGTGTCAGGCAGAGACCTCGCAGAGGGTGTGCGTCTCCCCACGCGCACGGAGAGACTGCGCTGGGTGCTCTGGGGAAGGAGTCCCTGAGCAGGCTTCTATTCTGCAAAGTAGAAACCAAAGCCCCTGGTCGCTGTTTGCCAGAAGACACAGAAATCCCATTGTCAACGGCAGCACTGTGTTCACACCTGAATAAAGTACCCATTGAAAGCGTTGAAGGTTTCCTCCGGGAAGAGTCTCAGGGACATTTCCCTCAGCTGCTGTTTTTGTTGGCTGGCCCCACAAGATGCTGACATTTACCTTGAAGGAAGGTCCGGAGGGACACATACACAATGGGTGTGGACGGAAGGAACCCTCCGGTCAGAACAGGAGAGCCACACTTCCCAGAACCTCTCCTGGGGCCAGTGGCGCTGATCCTGTGGGCGTCTGTCGGGGCCTGGACACAGCCCTCACCTGGCCACACAGTACTGGTTTCATTCGCATCCAATTCAGCTTTTAGGAAGGCAGTTCCTCGGGGCTCAGGGAACGGCGTCGCGGTCACTGGCCCAACATCCCTATTCCCGCTGCGGCCCGCATAGAGCTCTCCTCAGCTTTGGGTCCACGACAAGGACCCGCTCCTACAAGCTCTGAGCAGGTGCTGCTCTGCATGCAGACCTGAGGGGCTGCCCTCACGTCCCGTCATCCTTGGCTCACGGTGTGGTACCAGGGGGCCGGGTCTCGGCGGCAAAGCTGAGGTGGACCAACGGTTCCTCATCAGCTCCCAGTTTAACCCTCTGATTAAAATCATGGGTCTGAACGGTAGGCTTTCTTAGAGGAAACGGTGCTTTCCCATCCTGGTAAGAGACGACAGTGGGTTCCTGAGCTGTGAGGTTAAATTGTGGAGGGGCTCTGGGCACCAGAGCCTGGCGGTTTCAGCCATCAGGAGCTCCAGCCTGTGACCAGACAACTTCCCTTGCCCGCCAGACAGAATCTGCTTCTCTGAGGAGCTGGACGGATGAGGGCCGGATATTGCTTCTGGCCAGTTGCCAAGTGCCTCTCATGACCCTGCCATCTTCCCCCTGTACCTCCTGACCCTGCTTACTCAAGAGAAATGCCAGCAGGAAGGACGAGCTTCCGGCCTCAGCTCTCACCACTGCCGTGCCCTCTACCCCAGACAGGCTGAATGTCCCCCAGCCAGATGCTGGCAGGGTTGCCCCCTGCCACCGTGGAGGGCTGCTCAAGGCCCTGAGGGGGTCCCCTCAGCACCACCCTGGAGTGCAAGCAGTTCTCAGGGCAGTTGCTTAGGTGAACATCCAGGGCCGCGGCAGCTGCCCTCCAGCCCGGGGGACAAGCCAGGGCTTTTCAAATTGTGGTGCTCAGAACAAGCTTCACATCCCAGGAATTTTGGTGGGCATTCCAGGAAGGGCTGAGTCAAGCCTACAGGTCCTCGCTCCCGCCCTGGCCTACACACGCTGGCCTACTCTGCCCCAGAAATGTTTGCAGTAAAGTTCCCAAGCAACCTGCAAACGCACAGCCGCTTTTGATGGCGCCCACCGTTCCCCACTCTTTCTTCTTGAAAGCAGGTGGTTTCATGTCACGTCATCACCAGCGTCATGCAATCTTCCCAATCCAGGTGTAGTCTTGTGGGCCGGCTGCTCGGACACAGTCTCCGCGGCCACGTGGGTTCCCATGTCGCCAGCATGGGGCAGGGTGTGGTGTGCGCAGCATCTCCGTGGATGTGGCCGTCTAGCCCTCGCTGCACTGCAGGCGTCAGTGGGGCTATTCAGTACCTGGTCGGAGACGGGGGGGGCCAGCCCAGTGGGATCTCTGTGACTGGCCACCTTTCCCCTGGACTCTGGGGGCAGGCAGAGGCGTCCTACTGGCAGAAGAAGCAAGTTCTAGAGCGTCTCTCCGTGGCCTCAGGTGCCGCCCTCCGGTGTGTGTGTGAGAGTCACTCATTCACCACCCACCACCGACAGCTGTCTCTGTGGCCACACATTGTCTGTGGGTCAGCGATCTCTCAAGCAGCACAGTCCTCTTGGTCGTGGGTACCATGCTCCTAGCCAGACCAGCCAGCCTCCCAGACCGGAGGCTGCTTGCAGGGAGCACCCCTGTGGAGCCGCCTGCGTGGCCAGCCTGGCTGCTCCCACTCTAAAGGATCCAGGGTCTCCAGTGGGGTCCCTCAGACCCTGCAGCGTTGTAGGGGTGTCCCTGGCCCGTCCAAGACCAGGGTCGAGGGATTCCAGGTCCCCTACCCCTTGCAACTCCTTCAGCAGCTGCATTTTGATGTTTTATCCACTTTTATTTACATATCCTCATATTTTTTGTTATTTATTTATTCATTCAATTAATCAAGGGCTGAACTTTAATTTTTTTTAATTTTATATCGGAGCATAGTTGATTTACAATGTTGTGTTAGTTTCAGGTGTACAGCAAAGTGATTCAGTTATACATATACATGTATCTATTTTTTTTCAAATTATTTTCCCATTTAGGTTATTACAGAATATTGAGCAGCATTCCCTGTGCTATACAGTAGGTCCTTATTGGTTATCTATTTTATAAATAGCAGTGTGTACATGTCAAACCCAAACTCCCAATCTATCCCTCCCTCCCACCCTTCTCCCCAGTAACCATGAGTTCGTTCTCTAAGTCTGTGAGTCAGTTTCTATTTTGTAAATAAGTTCATTTGTATCCTTTTTTAAAGGTTCTGCATATAAGCAATATCATGTGATATTTGTCTTTCTCTGTCTGACTTACTTCACTTAGTATGATAATCTTCAGGTCCACCTATGTTGCTGCAAATGGCATTATGTCATTCTTTTTAATGGCTGAGGAATATTCCATTGTATATATGTACCACATATTCTTTATCCATTCATCTCTCAATGGACATTTAGGTTGCTTCCATGTCTTGGCTATTGTAACAGCGCTGCTATGAATATTGGGGTGCATGTATCCTTTCGAACCATGTTTTTCTCTGGATACATGCCCAGGAGTGGGATTGCTGGATCATACAGTAGCTCTATTTTTAGTTTCTTAAGGAACCTCCGTACTGTCCTCCTCCATAGTGGCTGCACCAATTTACATTCCCATCAACAGTGTAGGAGGGCTCCCTTTTCTCGCACCCTCTCCAGCATTTGTTGTTTGTAGATTTTTTTTGACAATGGCCATTCTGACTGGTGTGGGGTGATATCTCATTGTAGTTTTGATTTGCATTTCTCTAATAATTAGCAATGTTGAGCATCTTTTCATGTGCTTCTTGGCCATCTGTATGTCTTCTTTGGAGAAATGTCTATTTAGGTCACCTGCCCATTTTTTGATTGGGTTGTGTGTTTTTTTTTGATATTGAGCCAAATGAGCTGTTTGTAAATTTCAGAGACTAATCCCTTTATCCACTTTTATTTACAGGCCCACATATGTTTTTTAACAAGTATAAAATCATTGAATCTAAACCACTTGTATGTTAAAAATCAAGAGGACTATTTCAAAGGGAAAATGGACTTGAGCTGCTCCCTGCCTCAGGGGAAGACCCCGCTTCCTATGGAATCCTTAAATGTGGCCTTGGTTGAAAAAAAGACTCATGAAGTCAGGGCTGCTCCTGTCCCGATGCCCGGGAGGCAGGTGTGTCTGTCCCTTGGAGACTCCTGCCACTCCCTCCCCAGTGCCTTAGGTAGTCGTGCAATTTCCTCATCGTGTGGGTTCCAGCCTGGCTTTTAGTCACACCCACAGGATTGCAGGAGGAGGAAACAGCCCCCTGATTCTGTGAGGATACGGATTCCATGAATGTTCGCTCTGACCTTTGCTAAGTCCACCATCATTAGCAGTGCAGACATTCAAACTCTCCTCAAGGCCGAAAGCAGGACTAGGCATCTGCTGTGCTAGCTTAATGAGCCATAAAATGAGCCGGTGGGCAATTGCTTCTCACCGTCAAGCCCCAGCTTGAGTGACAGCCGTCCAGGACGGTGGGGGGAGGGATGTATCTTGCCACAAAAGCCCGAGGCACTGCCTTCCTTGATCACAACTAAAGGGAAAATATTTATATGCACACACCTCATTTCCCATTATCTTAAATTTTTTTTTCAGTACTTAGTTTCTCCATCATCATTTTGGGAGAATGTTAACACCATTAATCTTCCTTTCTTTAATTACGATGAGCCTGAGTGAGAGGTTCCCAGAGGCGGGGCCTCCTCACCCCGGACCCTCTCCCCACCTCTCCCTCCTGAGACCCACCTGTTCCACCTCCCACGCCCCTGGGCCCCAACCCCTGCAGGCTCTTCTGGCTCGGCAAGGACGCCCTGCCCTGACCTCTCATCTCCTCTATGTTAACAAAACCTGGATCATTCGGTTAAAGAGAAATTTGAGGAAAACACACACCCATAATCCTGTTACTTTAACACATTCTTTTTCACATTTGCTCACACCTACTACCATTTTCAGCACTAATGTGGACATTCCACGTGGCCTCTGTCTCAGTGCACAAACCACCTTGTTTTAACACATAATTGGCACTATTTTCTCAGGCTCTAAGTCATGCTGAAACCTGTCGTAACTCAATCATATTCCAGTAACTTCATCAGCCATGATTCACCTCCCATCCCTTGAATGGTGAAATGTTCTTTTCCTCCATGTGTCTATTTTACACGTAATGTCACAAATTTCTTTAGGAATGGAAGCCCTTTTTTTGTTGCTATTATGTTTTTATATGTTTGCCCTTCAGCTGAGTAATTTCCTTCCAGGTCAATGGGATGAAGCTTTAAGGGTCTTTTTTTTAAAATAAATTTATTTATATTTTATTTATTTATTTTTTGCTGCGTTGGGTCTTCATTGCTGCGCGCGGGCTTTCTCTTGTAGCTGACAGCGGGGGCTACTCTTCCTTGCGGTGCGCGGGCTTCTCACTGCGGTGGCTTCTCCTGTTGCGGAGCACAGGCTCTAGGCACACGGACTTCAGTAGTTGTGGCTCGCGGGCTCTAGAGCGCAGGCTCAGTAGTTGTGGTGCATGTGCTTAGTTGCTCCGTGGCATGTGGGATCTTCCCAGACCAGGAATCGAACCCGTGTCCCCTGCATTGGTAGGCGGATTCTTAACCACTGCGCCACCAGGGAAGTCCCTAGCTTTAAGGGTCTTGACTTTCAAAAAGGTTGTGCAGACTGCAGGGCTGCGACACTTGCACTCGGTGGAGACCTGGGTGGGTCCTCAGAACTGAGCCATGGCAGGCAGGACACTTGGAACAAGGGGCAGGCCCGGCTCTGGGGTCAGGTGGGGTCCCCTCCTCTTAAGGTGTCACGTCTCAGTGTTATCATCCCAGACAGTAGCCACCCTTGTGCAACCCCCTTGCTGTGTATGTAGCCAGGACCCAGGTCTAGGTTCTAATGGGAGAGTGTGGGGATAGAGGGCTCTTCCTCAGAGATCAGGGAATAAGGACTCTGACCTCTCTCTCTCTCTCTCTCTCTCTCTCCCTCTAGAAAGGCTGCTGCCCTGCTGTGAGCAGCCAATGAAGAGGCAGAGGGGCCCACGTGACATGGACTGGGGGCACCCATGGCACCCCTAACCCACCCCCTGACAGCCCTCAAGGCTGAAGACACAGCCAGGCCGCCAGATCCCCTGACCACAGAAAACATGAGAAGCCAAATGCTGTCATATTATGATGCTGGGTCCTGGGCAATTTGGTAAGTAGCACCGGCTTTGGACCACTTTATGGTGCAGTGCCTTTCCCTTTGTCAGGGGTCCACGCAGCCATCTCCCCCAGTCAGTCTGCCCTGCAGCTACCGCTTGCTCTGCAAGGCCGTGTTGGCCCAGGGCTGTCTGCACACCAACTCCCCAGGGCTCTGGTGGAGGAAGCAGCCTCTGTCCTGCAGGGGGGTCATGAGGCCTTTGGGAAAGTGACCCTGGGGCTCCCAGCCGCCCCCAGGGAAGGTGCGGCGACGCCGCTGGTCTCCCGGCGATGAGTGGGAGCCCCCTGGGCCCAGGAAAGACGGGAGCCCCCGTCTCTCTTACTCTTCGTCCTGGACGCACCACACGCGAGGACTGAGGGCAGAGCCTGGCTCCCTGTGGGCACTTCGGGATGTGTGTCCGGTTAACGAAGCGGTGAGTAGATCAGAGGGTTAAACAAGGCCTCTGTGTAAGGGCAGGTCCCCAGTCAGCCCCAGAGGGTCCTTTCCAAGGAGCCCCAGCCTGCCAGCGTGGCTCCGAGTGGGTTGGGTCGGGGGCCTTCGGGGGGCTGGCGGGAGGACGGAGCAGGTGGCTGTCCTTCCGCCGCTTCTCTGTTCTCTTTCAAGGGCCACCCGTCCGGCTGCGGGCCCGGAGCCAGATGCTGCGTTCTAGATGGAGACAGAAAAGGAGAGGTGGAGTGTGGCCCCGGCATGTCAACTCAGGGTGACCCTTTCCAGACTCGCAGGGCCCGGTGGACTTGGACCTGCTCTGGAGATTCTAATGTCAGGTACAGCAGGGCCCGCTGCCCTGGGTTTACTCACCGCCTCGCAGCTGCTCCAGGATGGGGGCTGACGCCTAGCCTTCTGGGTGGGGAGGAGCGGGGGCTTCCTGGCCCTTGCAAGAATCCCTGCTCCTCCAGGCCTGGAAGGGGGCTGTGCACACGCATACATACACATACTAACACGCACGTGTGTGCACACGCACCTGAACACACATGTACACGCATCACACGTGTGTGTACACGCATCACACACGTGTGTGCACACACATCCACACACAAATACGTGTACACATGTACACACTCACCCACGTCTCTGTGTGCACACATGTATGTTCCTTGTGTCTCAGCTCTTCCCAAAGGGGCACATCCTAATTTCCTTGTGACGGGACTGAATGTCCAGCATCTAAGCTCTCAGGCACCGCTTGGGAAGGCCCTCCCCTGTGGTCAGAGCAGGGCGGCCGGGGCCCTACAGGTGGGCAGCCCTGCTGTCGCTGCTCCCCTGCCATCAGGACCCCAAGACCTGGGCCTTCTGGCCGCCTGGGCCGGCGTTTCAGAGGGACCAGTACCCATGGCTCCAGGGCCTTACTCCTGGACCGACCCTGGTGCGTGCCTGCCCTGGGGCACCTCAGTTTACTCACTTGTGCAGCGAGCAGGGGACCAGCAGCCCTGGTGGTGGACGGCTCGATGCCACTTGCCCAGACCCTGGCCGGTTCTTCCTGCGTCCCTGAGGTTTTCTGACAAAGGGGGTCATGTTAGCGCTTGACATGTCCTCACCTCTTGCTATTTTTGCAAGAGGCCTGAGCACAGTTTTTAAAAATAGAAATAATGAGGCAAAGCAGAAGCTCTGACCTTGAGTCCTGAGGCCGGGACAGGATTCCCAGTACCCTCTCTGGCTCAAGATGATAAATGAGCATTGTGCTGTGTCTGCCCTCGGCTAATTTATCCTTGGCCTAGAGAGAAAGTTTCTGCCTTTTTTTCTCTTTGTGGGGGGAGGCTGGAAAAGTGCTTCAGGCCTAACCTCTGTGTCCGGTCTTTTGTGGCGGTTCTCTGCCTGGAAACGCTGTGCAGACCCCGTCCCAGGGGATCGGGGGTCTCACCCCTCCTATGCTGGCCAGAAGCCAGTGTGTCCCTACCACACATCTGGGGGTATTCGGGGAACGACCCCCCACTTCCCTGCCCCCAAGCTGCACCCATCCCCCTGCACAGGGGCCGAGAAGGCCGGGGATCCTCCAGCACCCATGGGAGGCCGTGTGTCAGTGGGACACTCAGGCATGGACGTCATACCTACCGTCCTCCCGGCCTTGCTTTGGTGTCCATTTGAAATTTGCGATGCGGGACACACTGACCCTTCCCCACTCTCCCGAGGCCCCACTGGGCTCCTGAAACAGAAGGACGTCTGCAAGGACCCGGGGCCAAGGCCTGGGACTGTCTTCTGGTCCCCACACCTGCATATGGCTGTGTACCGGCCCCCAGCCCAGGCCCTGTGTTTCTGAGGTGTATGCACAACTCTATATACAAGGTCCAGAGCGAGCAGAGCTTGACCCGGAAAACCGAGGTTTCTGAACCTCACTTGGAGCCTGGGCGACCGCTGGCCTCCCTCAGCTGGTGGACACCCCCTTGGCCTTGGGGGTTGCTGCGAGGTTCCAGACATCCTGGGTCCTTCGGATGGAAGGAGCTGGGGGAGGGTGGATGGGGAGGTGCCCCGGCCCATGTATACGTGTGAGCCGGGGGCTGCGTGGTCTCGGGAGCTGCCTCCCCAAGGCTCTTGGGACTGGCTGCCTGGGTCGGGGCTTCAGGCCCAGAAGTCTAGGACAGAATCTACGAATTCCAAACCAAGTGGCAAGTGTGGTCCTAGAGTAACATTTTTTAAAAATGTGTATAAATGGAAACTATAAAATATTCTGTATTTAAAATATGGAAACCAAAGGTCTCTTTAAAAAGAACCATCTAAGGCCAGGGCGGAAAACTGCAGATCTGAGGTCCTGTTCCGCTTCCACCTTTGCTTACCAGCAAACTGAAATGATTTTTGTATTTTTAAGTGGTTGGGAAAAAATATAAAGAAGACTATTTCTTGACGTGCAAATTATATGAACTTTAAATTTCACTGTCCGTAATAAAGTGTTATTGGGCCCAGCCTCCCACCAGCTACACCCACAGAGGCTAAAATGTTCCGTGTCACGGACCACGACCTCTTCCGCTCCAGACACCCCGACTTCCTGTGTTGGGCTTGCATGGAGGGCTGGGGCAGAGCCCGGTGAGGCTAGGAAGCCAAGCAGCCTTGGTTCTCCAGGTCCTCCTGGCAGAAGAGAGATGGTGGATCCCAGGGACTGGGAACAACTTGCCCAGGAGGCCGCTGGATCATGGCTGGAGCAGACACTGCTTTGAGCACCGAGGCCTGGAGGCCAGCTGGACGGCCCCCACGTGGATGAAGAAATGGCCAGGGCTTCGCAGGTGGTGTGAGTGTGAGTGCAGTGGCCGCGCTCTCCTTGAGCCGGGCCGGGCATGCGGGGTGCGGGCAGAGGGTGGAGGTCGGGCCTCAGGTGGACAGGGCTGGGCCAACAGCTGGGCTGGCAGGGGTCCTCCAGGGTCTCGCAGGGTCTCTCTGTGGTAGAGGACCTTGCTGGCTGCCCCCTCCCCTCCAGCCTCCTCTTCCAGCTCTTCCCAAGCCGTGTGCTGTCCACTGGGCGCTCCTTTGTGTTCTGGGCACCTCCCCCCGTTCTGCTGTTCACAGGGAGGGCGGGCGGGCTGGCGGCTGGTCCAGGCAGGGGTCAGTTCCCCTTCTGTTTGGCCAATGGATTTGGA